>NW_027187460.1:63109978-63313002 GCF_028583685.1 Petaurus breviceps papuanus | reverse complement strand
AGATAGATAGATAGATAGATAGATAGATAGATAGATAGATAGATAGAATAGTGTAGTATGTGTATATAAATATATGTATGGGTTTTGTGTGTGTGTGTGTGTGTGTGTGTTTTTAAATCTTTTTATATCAACTCCTTTTTAATTTTTTTGGTTTTACAGGGGGGAAGGCAGGGCAAATGGGGTTAAGTGACTTGCACAAGGTCACATGTCTAGTAGGTATTAAGTGTCTGAGGCCAGATTTGAACATTTGAACTCAGGTCCTCCTGGCTCCATGGCCAGTACTCTACTCACTGTGCCACCTAGCTGACCCAAATACATGTATGTTGAACATGTGTGTGTGTTGATATGGTTTTAATTAATGTTAAGAAATTTTTAAAAAAGGTATTAAATTATTTTTGATAGAAAGAAGGGAAAGACAATACAACCTTTTATCTATGTCAACTTTTAAAATTTGTTTTTTAAATTAAATCATAAATTAAATTTATTATATATTATATAAATTAATATAATTAAATCTTAATCTATTTGTTATCCTTTCCCATTGGGAAAACAAACAAAACCTTGTAAGAAATATGCATAGTTGACTATATGACCTTATAAGAAAATATATAGGGGCGGCCAGGTGGCTCAGCAAGTAAGAGCACCGGCCCCAGTGTTGGGATGACCTGGGGATCGAATGCAGGCTCAGATACTTAGCACCACACCCAGAAATAACTGGCCGTGTAACCTTGAGCAAGTTACTTAACCCCAATTGCTTTAAAAAAAATAAAAAATATATAAAACAGACATGACTATGCCAAGTATCTGATGTTGACAACATGAGGTGTTTGAGATATGGAACTTCCGTCAACCAATACAAATACCAAACTTGTCTGTGACTTAGTAGATAAGTCTTAGGCAATTATTTAAGGTATAGAGAGATATAGTGACTTACTAAGCTTAATGTAGTTATTGCTTGTCAAAGAGATATTTGAATCTAGATCCTTCTAACTCTAATCATAGAACCCTACTCTATACCTGTTTCTATATATTCTATTTGGTTCAATTCACCATCAATTAAGTAACTTCTCTGTGCAAGACACTGAGCTAAGCAGGCACTGGGGATACGGGGGCAACAAAGGTAGTACCTGCATATATATTCTACTGGGAAAATACAACGTATACAACAGATAAGAAAAAAAAAAAGTCAGAGCCAAGATGGCAGGGTAGAAAAAGCACCTACCTGAGTTTTCCCAACAAAAGGCAGTCAGCTTTAAAGTAATGCATCAAATTGGAATTCTGGAGTGGAAGAGCCCACAGAAGGTCAGAGTAAGATATTCTTTCAGCCTAAGTCAACCGAAGAGGTTGAAAAAAATGGGGCAGGAGACTGGCCTGGACTGCACATAGATGAAATACCAGTGGTGGGACTAGTTAGTTGTGACAGAAGCAGCAGCAAGCTCAGGAGTTCTCACGCTAGAGACAGTCATGTGACCGGGCAGTTGGTCAGAAAGAGAACAAAGAGTACCCATGTGTTTGCATTGGATGTAGAACCAGATGCTGTTGGGCAATTCCATTGCTTATACCCACTTCTTGGTCACAGTTTAAGGACAAAGAGGAGCATCAAGAGTAAGTGGAGGGGCAGAGCCAAGATGGCAGAATAAAAGCAGGAACTTGCTGAGTTCCTGTTCCAAACACCTCTAATACCTGTAAAATATAACTCTAAAATTTTAGAGCTACAGATCCCACAAAGTGACAGAGAGAAACAAATCTCCTGCTGAAGGCAGCCTGGCAGGCCAGCAGGAAAGGTCTATCTCCCCAGGCTGGGAGCCCAGCATAGGCCCAGACCTGGGGCAGCCCTGACCAGCAGCACAGAACGTTCAGAGCAGACTTCAGCAGAGTGAATCACCAGCAGCTATGGCAGTTTCCAGACTTTTTAACCCCTAAGTACCAAAGAGAAAGTAAAAGGTCAGTGGGGAACTCTGTTGGAACTAGGTGATAGAAGAGTGTGGTCCGGCCCCTGCCCCCAGGGCTAGGGGTGGTGGAGGTGCAGCCACATGGCTGCTTCATGGAGCTCCTTGCCTGTAGATCATAGGGGACCAAGCAGCCATTCAGAGGGTAATCACTCTTGCTTTGACCTGCTGGAATCTGGGTCATAGTCTTGGGCATTGGGCCTAGGGTGAGAAACACCAATGTGCCAGAGCTTGTGGTGGCTGTAGAGAGAACACCCTCCTCAGACCTCTGATAACATTTGCGAAAACCCCAACAATTTGGGACACAGCTCTCTCCACTCTGGAAGCAGAGTTCTGCTGTGGCAAAGCACTCAAAACATCAAGTAATTGACTGGCAAGATGAGCAAGCCCAGGAAACGTTAATCAAACCATAGATTCCTTTTTTGGGGACAAGAAGGTCCAATGCATGGAGCAGGAGGAAGACAGCGAAGTCAGAACTCCTGCATCAAAAGCATCCAAGAAAATGAATGAATTGGTTACAGGCCATGGAGGAGCTCAAAAGGATTTTGGAAATCAAGTAAGAGAAGTAGAGGAAAAATTGGGGAGAGAATGAGAATGATACAAGAAAATCATAAAAAGCAAGTCAGCAGCCTGCTAAAGGAGACCCAAAAAAATACTGAAGAAAATAACACCTTAAAAATAGACTAACTCAAATGGCAAAAGAGGCCCAAAAAGCCAGTGAAGGGAAGAATGCCTTTAAAAGTAGAATGGGCCAGATGGAAAAGGAATTTCAAAAACTCATTGAAGAAAATAATTCCTTCAAAATTAGATTGGAGCAAATGGAAGCTTTTGATGAAATGAAAATGAGAAATCAAGATACTATAAAACAGATCCAAACAAATGAAAAATTTAGAAGGCAATGTGAAATATCTCATTGGAAAAGCCACTGAGCTATAAAAAAATAGATCCAGGAGACATAATTTAAAAATTATTGGACTACCTGAGAGCCATGATCAAAAAAAGAGCCTAGAAATCATCATTCAAGAAGTTCCCAAAGAAAATTGTCCTGATATTCTAGAACCAGAGTGCAAAATAGAAAGTGAAAGAATTTACCAATCACCTCTTGAAAAATATCCCAAAAAGAAAACTAGGAATGTCATAGCCAAATTCCAGAGTTCCAAGATCAAGGAGAAAAAGCTGTCAGGAAGAAATAATTTGAGTATTATGGAAACACAATCAGGATAACACAGGATCTAGCAGCTTCTACATTAAGGTATCAAAGGGCTTGGAATATGATATTCTGAAGGTCAAAGGAGCTAGGATTAAAACCAAGAATCACCTACCCAGCAAAACTAAGTATCATACTACAGGGAAAAATATGGTCATTCATTGAAATAGAGGACTTTCAAGCATTCTTGATGAAAAAACCAGAGCTGAACAGAAAATTTGACTTTCAAATACAAGAAGAAAGAAAAGCATGATAAGGTAAACAGCAAAAGAAATCATAAGGAATTTATTAAAGTTCCTCTATCCTTGATGGAGAAAACATTTTGTTGAAATGAGTTTTGGAAGTCTTTCTCATCTTTCTTATATTTCAAGTCTTTCCATTTTCACCCTTGAGATCCTTTGGGATAATTTTGCTTAGTCAAATATCTTCCCTAGCTTTCTTTAGACAGTTAATAACCTTCTACTGCTTCTGTCTGCTTTATGAGACATTGTTACTTATGCTCACAAATAAGCATCTTGTTTCTTTTTAATATTTTACAGAGATATTTGTATTCTAACCTTTAAAAGACATTTCCTTTTGGTAAATAATAAGATTTTTGTCAACCAGAATACTTTCTGGACTTATTTTTCCCTTTCTTGAGGAAACTGATTTACATGTGTTGAAGTTCTGAGTGAACTTATAGTCACTACTGAGGTAATTTTTATCATTCACTTGTTATTTTTAATAACTTGTTTAAGTAGTTCAGGTTAGAGTTTCTGCACAGTCTACAAATCTTTGGCCTCTCCTTTATTTTTCCTAAACCATATTTTCTTTTCTTTTCTTTTCTTGGAGGGAGGAAAGCAAGGTAATTGGGGTTAAATTACTTACCCAAGATCACATGGCTAGTTTTTGTGTTAAGTGTCTAAGGCCAGATTTAAACTCAGGTCCTCCTGATTCTAGGGCTGGTGCTCTACTCACTGTACCACCTAGCTGCCCCTAAACCATACTTTGTTATATATTTCTCCCCATCCTTACCTTTTCCAATCTTTGCATTGATGTATCCAAGTATAAAAATGTATGTTGATTTCATTTGGAGGGTCTTAGAAATTCTTCATGGACTTTCCACTTTGTCCTTAAAATCATCAGATATTGGTACATAAACTGTAATTTTTCATAGTGATCTTTTTGCAGATGTGTATCATAAGTATATCAATATATAATAAACAAATGGCCCATGAAATATTATTTATTGTCTCGGAGTATTGAACTGAAGACTATTGACATTTTAAAAACTGATTCTTATATCCTCTACTCTTTCACCATTACTACATTAACTCAAGGCTACCATATAAGACTAAAGACTATTTTTGTTTGTTTTCTGTTAATACATTGCCATGGCAAAAAAAGAAAAAGAAAACTTCACAGTTATAACCATGTTGCCATCCTTCTAGTAATATACCGCTCTCCTTATTTATTTAGCTTGGTACTAAAACACACTCACTTGACCACCAGGGCCATCCTCATTGTTAACCTTCACAATACCAGAATCCCCCTTATGTTACCGTGCAGTATCAGAGTAGGACTTTGTGGAGACTATAAGGTATATTGCCCCAAAATACCATACAATTTGAAAGGATACATACTTTTATTCTCATTGAAAAATCAGCAATAATCAAAGAAAATATCCTTGCTGTACTTTAAAGTGTATTGTTTATCCCAGGCATATCCATAGATGGGGATAATCCTCATTATGCTAGGTGCTGGGTATGTAAGGAAAAAAATGAAAAAATCCTTTGACTTCATAGAGCTCACATCATGAATGAGTATGTACAGAATACAAGAAATAGAAATATAAAGAAATGGGGTGGGAGGACAGTGTGCACTGAGTTCAGACATCAAGGGGGAAGACCCAAAAGTGGCATCATAGTCATTAAAAATTTGGGTTATAAGAGTTGGGGATATAAGAGGTTATAGGGGCAGCAAGGTGGCTCAGTGAGTAAGAACACCGGCCCCAGAGTCGAGATGACCTGGGATTGAATGCGAGCTCAGATACTTAGCACCACACCCAGAAATAACTGGCCGTGTAACCTTGAGCAAGTTACTTAACCCCAATTGCTTATTAAAAAAAAAAAGATCTGGTTATAAGGTTATATTTAGAAGGTGGTATCCAGATCAAAAGCAGTGGTTGCTACTGGAATCAAAAGTTCATTCAGGGAATGAGTGAGTGAAGAGACATGGTATACCTCAATATAAACCTGAAAGGTTTAATACCAGTAGAACCAAAGGTTTTAGAAGTTCTAAATTCTACAAACAATTCACAAAATGGCTATTTTATTAATTCTCTTCATGTCTGTTTCTCTACCAGGCTGTGTAAAGCTGGCCCTGATATCTAGCCTCCCCTAAATTATTTTTATTTGGATTGTTCTCATTGCCACAGTCAGTATTTCCCTCCCCTCCATGGAGATGGCATCTGTGTGGCCTTTAGGAGATAACACCTTCTAAGTGGCAGCAGACAAGAACAAGTATTAAATTGTCCAGAATATGGAAAACAAGCATGTAACCATTTATGTCTCTGTGAAAGTTAATGCATGGTGTTGATTCAGCAATGGAGTGATATGCCAAAATTCTACAAGTATATATTGTATGACTATTATGTGTCCAGCATTCATGGAGTGTGTTGGTGAAAGGATTTGACCTTTTGGATGAGAACTGGGGATCTGACTAAATGATTCTCAGTTCCCCATCATGCTACCAGAGCAAATGTGAAGGAGTAATAAATCCCACAAAAAAAGAAAGAAAAAAAAAACACCTCCCTACTTCTGACTACATGGTTCCCTTTGCAAAGTTACAGTCTGGTATTTCTCCCTTTGAGGCTCAAGATTTCCCCCAAATATCCCAGCCTTCCATTAGATGCATTGAATCTGATAAAGTATCAAGTTCCTCTGAATATGACACAGCCTCATTGCTAACAGTTATTTTCCCCTTTAATGTTTTCCTGATTTTCATCAGTAAGGGAGTTACCTCACTGAGTTCTCTACACTGATGAAATTTCAGAACCAGACCAAGAGTGTTTCCCAAGTGACCTTTCTCATTGACCGCATAGTTCATAGGGACAAGTTCCAACTCTGTGGTAGTGTAGTATCTTTAATTTTTCTCTGTTCTAGGGTTTCCCTTTTTACCTGACATTACTAGTGTCAGTGTCTATTGATGGGAACCATGTGAGAAGCTATTTAGTAATGTTGTATTGTCCTTCACTACTAGAAGACATGTGAGCCCTAATCATATAGTTCTGTATCTTTTAAATTCTAAAGCTTCCACATCACCATAGACTTCATATATAGCATTAGAACTTAAAGTTGGATATTGCTTTAGAATACTGCCCTGCCCAGTGATCTAGCTCACCCTCCCCACCTTATATTCACTTTCAAGGATTGAGGTACCCTAAAGGCCCTTTACCATGAGTTCTGTGGATCCATATCCTAAAACTATATTACATGAGTCCCACTGGTGAATTTACTTTCCAATATAGTTAGCCTAAAACAAAGGCTTTTAATAAGATAGTATAGTAAGAAGAGTTTCCATAGTATATTTATACACACACACACATCAGTTACACTTCTCTTTTTATTACATATAAAGACATTCTTACAATTAAATGCTCAGAATTATTTGTTCTTCCAAACCTCCCATGGTTCTCTTACCACCACCCTCTCAGCTTAGAATTTTACCTTGTATTTCACTCCAAAAAAAGATGAGACCATTTACCAAAAGCTCTCTCTCTCTCTGTCTCTGTGTCTCTTTGTCTCTCTTTGTCTCTGTCTCTCTCCCTCTATCCTCTTTTTTTCCCTCTCTCCTCTGTATTTCTCTCTCTCTCTACTGTAAGTCAGATGTGTTCCTCTAATATGTCCTCCTTCATCCTGTCCCATTGGAAGACGTGGCTCTTCTCCTTGCCAGGGCAAACCCCTTTACATGTGGATTACATTCCTTTCTTTGTTCTTATCAAAAGTTGCACTGTATCATAACTACTCTCTCACTAATCTTCAATATTTCCCTGTCTACTGATTGCTTCTCTGTTGCCTACAAACACTCTTGTGTCTTCTTCATTCTCAAAAAACCTTCTAGTGTCCTTATCCATGCTAGCCATCATTCTCATAGCCTACCTACTTTTGTGGCTAAATTCCTGGAGTATGTCATCTGTAATCGATATCTTGACTCCCTTTCTTCTCACTCTCTTAACTCTGCAGTATGGTTGGTTTCCGATTTTATCATTTAGCTGAAACTACTCTCTACAAAGTTACCCATATTGCCAAATCTAGCAGCTTTTTCTCAGTCCTCATGCTTCTTTACCTCTGAAGTTTTTGACATTGTTGATGACCTTCTGCTTGAAAGTATTTTCTCTTACTTAATTGTTGAATAACCTTCTCCTAAGTAAATCACCTTTTTATTAAGCATTGAACCACGTATAAATTTCTGGTTTTGCTCTAATATCAGACCTCGACCACCAGCCTGGTCTGAGTCAGGCCCAGCCCAGAACAAACATTTCAATGATATACACTATGGGGACTAAGTAATAAATATCTGTTATTTTATTTAAGAAGTATTTTTGAGGGGCAGCTAGGTGGTGCAGTGAGTAGAGCACCAGACCTGAAGTCAGGAGGACCTGAGTTCAAATATGGCCTCAGACACTTAACACAAAAACTAGCCATGTGACCTTGGGTAAGTCACTTAAGCCCAATTGCCCTCCAAAAAGCAAAAAAATAAAAATAAAAAAATTATTTTTGAGTACTTGCTATGTTTAGGTTCATATATAGCAGTAAATTTAAAGCATGAAGGAAACTTAAAGGTCATCTATTCTAACTCCTTCATTTTATACACAAGATGGAACAAATAGATGGGATTTTGGTGATTGCAAATTACTTGGGATCATGAAAGTGCTATACAACTTCTTAAATATGATCTAGTTCACCTCCTCCTTTTCAATTCTGGGCTCAGCTAAATTGTACATCTATAGTATCTGTCTAAGATATGTGTATTGTGAGCTGATCATTAAAATACAATTCATAATCTTTCAAGGCAAATATACATTTTTAATCCACCTCGTTTTTTTTTCTATGTAGATAATTAGGCTAATAATCTCTTTGAATGACTATCAGCTTCACTGAAAAGACTATAGTTTTATAGAGCTCAGCATAATTAGTATATTATGTCTCAAACTAGGGGCATTTGGAGAACCTCACCATTGATGAGGAATCTGTCTTTGATTCTCTCCATACCATGTTCAGTAATACTAGTAAACATAATTGAGCATATGCCTCCCTAGTTTATGTCTCACACTCAGCAGAGCACTGAACAAAGTTATTTCTATGATTTTATCTTCCATAGAATTCTTATGATATTAGCATATGCATGTAAAACATCTTACTTTAAAAGAGCCTTAGAGGCTATATTTAAGTCTACTTATTCAAATGCTTTTTTAAAAAATCAACAAACAATAGCCATTGTAGGATCTTCTATTCTCTGAACCTCTCAGTTGAGTTACTATGAAACTTGGTTTTCATGGAAAAGTCATTTTCACAGACTTACTCTTTGTGCTTTGTTTTTAAAGTTTACCAATGTTGTGCTTTGTTTTTAAAGTTTACTAATTCCTAGTGTTTTCACCCAGGTCCTCTTAATGTGTATGTAAGAAATTTTTTCATAGCAGTGAGAATGAATATATCTAGATAGTTTTTGGTGTTTTAGCATATCCCTCTTTTTTTTTTTTTGTAAGAGTACTACTAACGGATATTTTCCATTCTTTTGGAATTCCTACCCTCTCAGAAATATCTTCAGAGTAGATGCCTGAGTGCTTTGAAAATTGTTACCTCCATTAGTCAAGGTCAATCACTCTTCTCATCCCTGATTTCATCTTCTTAAATGTCATCACCATTATATCTTATAATAATTCAGGTATTAAGGTAATAAAGTCCTAAAGTGATGAATTTACTGTTATCTCTGATAAGAAAAGATCATTGTCAGGGATGGCCATGTGGTGCAGTAAATAGATCACTGGTCCTGGAGTCAGGAGGACCTGAGTTAAAATCTGGCCTCAGACACTTAACACTTAGTTTGGGCAAATCACTTAACCTCAATTGCCCTGCCTTCTCCCCTGAAAAAAAAAAAAAGAAATGATCACTGTGGAAATAACCCATATATGTGTTCCATTTCATCTAATATCGCATTTGTTGTCCTGTTTACATCTCTAAATGTTTTTGCATTTTGCATAGCTTGTCCACTTTCTGCAGGCTCATTTTCTCAGCAAGTAATTTATGACCTAAAACTTACATCTTCATCCTCCATAGTATTTTGTATTTCAGTTCACGTTGCTCTTACTTGTCTGTCTTTTCACATTGCAGGTGTATTCAGTTTTTCAGCTGGTTTCTGAGTTCTTTTGACCTCTTTGATGTAAAAACTATTTTACTTCAATTAAACTTCTCCATAAAGGTGGTTAATCCAATAAATGTTTTTACCATTAACCATTTCCCAGTTACTGTTATGACATCTTTTCAAAAACAGGTTTAGTTGGATGTTCTCTAAATTCATGCATTGTCTCTTCATCTTCAACCTCTCTGTCAGCTTGGTGTCTATTTTAATATTTGCCTTAACTAGGTGACAGTATTGAAAGAACACTGCTAGTTATTTTGAAATTAGTTTTGTCATTAATCAGGCATATGACTGTAGTTATTTTCTTTTTAATGTTGCTATTCAGCGCTTGACATATCTGGCAATTCTGTCTTTCTTCTTGAAAAAAAAAACATAGTGTTACAGGTTTAAAATTTCTCAGTAGCCTAGAAGCCTTTTGTCTGTTTTGTGCCTTGTCTGTGAACCACATTCAACTTTTTTTTTGGTCTCATCTTCCTGTTAAAGTAACCAAGTATCAAGGTGAATATGGAACTTAAGTTTAGAAATTTTGTTATGTTCTTTGTAAAAAATTATCAGCTTCTCCATCTTCAACAACAGATGTTGGCACAGAAACTGCAAATTATCTTCATGGTAGTCTCTTTCCATATATTTATCATACTGAGCAAATTGGATTGAACAAATATTCCGCAGAATAATGCCACTTATTGCCTCTGGGCTTTCAGATAAACCAAATACACCATTAGAGAACTAGTGACCCTTCCTTCCATTTAACTGCAACTTATATTTATGCCTTCTGTTTTCAGATATCATGATAATGCCATTATAAGTATGATTCAGTTTTTCCAGTAGTAGCACAATTCACCAGTTGTTGGACTTTTGAGTTCAACTACTAAATTGTGAGTGGATAATTGAAAAACTGTGTGATTCTTAGAAGCCTGAGACCACTACTATGCTACTGTCACTCTACAAGCAGTAGGAAGTAAGACAATATTTGAATCTGCTTCTCTATTTTTCTGTTTCATGCATGACTTTGGCCAAATAATAATAACAAAAACAAGGGGCAGCCAGGTAGCACATGGAGTAAGAGCACCGGCTCCACTGTCAGGATGACTTGTGTATCAAATCCGGGCTCAGACACTTAGCACCCACCCAGAAACACCTGGCTGTGTAAACTTGAGCAAGTTACTTAACCCCAATTGCTTAGGGGCAGCCAGGTGGCTCAGCAAGTAAGAGCACCAGCTCATGTCGGGATGACCTGGGGTTCAAATCCGGGCTCAGATACTCAGCACCACACCCAGAAATAACTGGCCGTGTAACCTTGAGCAAGTTACTTAACCCTGATTGCTTTAAAATAATAATAATAATAATAACAAAAACAGGTTGAATAGCAGGTTCTGTTTCTTGTTGGGTCCACACTTGAAACCTTTCACCTGGTTTGTACCTGACAGAACTATGCTCTGCTGGTGCAGCTTTCAATAAGGAGTCACCTCCTACCACAGGGAGATATCAGAGGAGGACTTTTGTTGGGGATATCACAGATTGTGTTAGGAAAATCCAAGTATTTTTTAAATATTTAAATAGCCCAGATTATTGCTTTATAAAATTGTCATTCTGCACAACTTCTTAGTACTGGAAGGTTAAAGAAGTGAATATAAAAAGCCAACATTAAATTTTAGAGAGATAGTCACATTAGTACAAAAAATATGGTCAGATTGGGTGACAAAAGTTGAGTAGAGTGGAAGCAGAAGTAGTAGGAGGATAGAGAATTCCTAGAGGTAGAAGACAGAAAAGCCATGTAAGCACAAAGCAAATAGAGTTGCATGGCATCTAGTTTTGATCTGTTAACAATTTACAATCCATTACCAAATATGAAAACCTCAAATAGTCCTCAATTTAAAGGAATACTTTTAATATTCTACAGTTTTTACCTAAAATATAGCAAGGAGAAATTAATCATGCTATCATTTTATGTTTAATTTGTGTAATGTAAGATCTAATTGTAATGTAGATATATTTGTATCTCTGTCAAGAATCCATGACATAGTTGTATTTGGGGAGAAATAAATATGTGTACTTTGAATTCTTCAGCATAAAATTTTATTTGGATTTGATAGTATGAAGTTACTAGCCAGATTTCAGTTTCTAAAAGGTATGAAATTGCATCCTTGGAAAAGAAATTAATAATTGTACATACTATATTTTGACCTTTTGATCTTTAAAACACCTGTTTCCTATGGGGCAGCAAAGTTTAAAGAAAGTTTTTTACATTAAATTTGCTGTTTAGCCCAAAAAGCATAGAGAAACCATTTAAAGTATTCTGTTTAAATTTCATAAATTTGTTAAAGAGTCTGTTTAATTAAACTGCCTTCTCTGCATCATCAATCCTCTTTTTGATTATATGGCACAATATTAATGAGGCAAGGTCATGGGTTCAATTCTGAAGTGGGTTGGTTAACTTTTCTATCCTCTTTCTTTGGCTATTTAGTACATCCTTGACCCCAGACCCTTTTCCCAAGCCAGCTGTCTTGCAGATGTCTGACACTGATCACAAAGGGGAATGAGCAAGAAAGTATAGGTAAATCCAGGCATATCTGTCAGCAGTACTGGAAAATTAATTCAAAGTACATGTCCTACTAATGGCAGGTCAATAACATCATTTTTATCTACAAAAGACAGCATGTTAAGCATAAAAAAATAACCACTGACAGTTTTTTAGGTTTATTTTTATCTTATCAGTCATTGTGAGACAAATAGAGTTAAATTAGAAGAACATCATTCCTAGAGGGTGAAAAAAAGAGGAAAATAAAATCATAAAATATTATCACTGAAGGAGCCTTTGAGGTCTAGTGTACAATACCATTCTTTCACATAGTAGGTACAAAGTTTTTGTTTGCTTGTTTTTTCAATCAAGCTAAACCAAAACTAGCCTTTCCGCTTATGCAGGTGGTTTTGCTTTTAGGCAGAATAAATTAATGCATTTATACTTAATTTTTAATTCATTTCATCAGTATGCAATGTATTGCTTAATGTAAACTCTCACCCCTTTCTCAATATATTTTATTCATTTCTACAGCCCTGCAAAGCATAGCATCTCACTAGCCTGTACCTCCATTTGGTTTTCACCTCCTTATTTCCTTGGTTTTACTGTTACTACCCTTCTCTTTCTTCTCTTCCTTTTGTCCTATATTTCAATTCTTCAAGACCAAGTTCTCTCTGTCTTTCAGGGTAATAATTAACTAATCTGATACACTTAATGTGTTAATATACAAGTGAGAAAGGGCTATCACAGCTTTATAGCAAACATCATCTGGGGGCAACAAAAATATTTAGTGTTCTGGTTTATATTGAATTGTATAAATGAAATCATTAAAACCAAGACTACCAATGATAATTGCTTTTCCTCACAACATTCCCGAGAGATAGATAGTAAAGGTTTATCGACCCCATTTTACATATGAAAAAACTGAAGGTAAGAGTTAAAAACTGGGTGGGTTAAGAGTCAAGATGGTGGAGTAAAAGCAGGAACTCTGCTGGGCTCCAGCTTCCACCTTCCCGAATCCATGTAAAAGGGGACTCTAAACAAACTTTGGAGCTACAGAACCCACAGAAAGACACAGAGAAGCTAACCTCCTGCTGAGGAAAGCCCGACAGCCTGGCAGGAATCAGCCAGCTCTGTACCCTGGGAGCTGAGCCCAGCCCCACGCTGAGGCTTTAGCCCCAGGGTGGGCCTGACCAGCTGCCTGAGGGATTGACTCCAGATCAACAGCAGCTGTGGCCATTTCCAGATTTATCAACACATAGATACAAAGGACAAAGTGAGAGGTCAGTGCAGTCTGGACATTGGGACCCAGTAAGTGGGAGTGCGTGGCTTTTGCCCCTGGGGCTAGAAGCCACTGAGACACAGCACAGCCAGCCAGCACCATGTGGCAGCTTCAGCGCATGGCTTGCAGAGTGTAGGGGGAACAAGCACCAGCCTGAGGGGTAATCTGAGGGTAAATCGTTTTAACCTGCTTGGATCTGGATTGCAGTCTAAGGTGGAGGTCCTGGGGTGTGTGTCCAGCTTGCCAGAGTGTGTGGAGACCTCAGAGAGGGCACCCATCTAATACCTTGGGCAGCCAAGAAAACCCCAGCATTTGGGACAAAAGCTCCCCTGTCTGGTGACAGAGTCCTACTGTGGCAAAAAGCCCAGGGGTCAAGTGACTGAGGGGTGACATGACCAGGCAAAGGAAACAAAGAAGACAGAAGATTCCAACATTACACTCCTATTTTGAGGACAAGAAGGATCAAAGCATGGAACAGGAGGAAGACAGTGAAGTCAGAACTCCTGCACCAAAAGCTTCAAAGGAAAATATGAGCTGGTTACAGGCCATAGAGCACCTTAAGAAGCAGATAAGAGAAGTGGAGGAAAAATTGGGAAGAGAATTGAGAACAATGCATGAAAATTACGAAATGAGAGTCAACAGCCTGACTGAGGAAAATACCACCTTAAAAAATAGACTAACTCAAATGGCAAAAGAGGCTCAAAAAGGCAATGAGGAGAAGAATGCCTTAAAAAGCCGAATTTGCCAGATGGAAAAAGAATCTCCAAAGTTCACTGAGGAGAATCATTGCTTCAGAATTAGATTGGAGCAAATGGAAGCTAATGACTTTATGAAAAATCAAGATGCTATTAAACAGATCCAAACAAATAAAAGAATAGAAGGCAATGTGAAATATCTCATGGGAAAAATCACTGACCTGGAAAATAGATCCAGGAGAGAGAATTTAAAAATTATTGGACTACCTGAAAGCCATGATCAAAGTAAGAACCTAGAAATCATCCTCCAGGAAGTTCTCAAAGAAAACTGCCCTGATGTTTTAGAACCAGAGAACAAAATAGAGGTTGAAAGATTCCATCGATCACTTGCTGAAAAAGATCCCAAAAGGGGCAGCCAGGTGGCTCAGTGAGTAAGAAAACCAGCCCCAGAGTTGGGATGACCTGGGATCAAATCTGGGCTCTGATTCTTAGCACCACACCCAGAAATAACTGGCTGTGTAACCTTAAGCAAGTTACTTAACCCCGATTGCTTTAAAAAAAAAAAAAAGATCCCAAAAAGAAAACTCCTAGGAATATTATAGCCAGGTTCTGGAATTCTCAGATTAAGGAGAGAATATTACAAGCAGCCAAGAAGAAACAATTTGAATATTGTGGAAACACAATCAGGATAACCCAGGATTTGGCAGCTTCTACACTGAGGGATCGAAGGGCTTGGAATATGATATTCCAGAGGTCAAAGGAGCTGGGATTAAAACCAAGAGTCACCTACCTAGCAAAACTGAATATCATGTTTCAGGGGAAAATATGGTCATTCAGTGGAATGGAGGACTTTCAAGCATTCTGGCTGAAAAAACCAGAGTTGAATAGAAAATTTAACATTCAAATACAAGAAGCAAGAGAAGCATGGGAAGGTAAACAGCAAAAAGAAATCATAAAGAACTTATCAAAGTTGAACTATTAACATTCCTACATGGAAAAACAATAATTGTAACTAATGAAATTTTTCTCAGTAGTTGAAGGGAATAGAAATATATATATGTCTGTATATGAGGGTATATGGGCATATGAATACATATGTGAATGTGTGTATATATGTTTACAAGTATACATAGATAGAGGGCACAGGACCAATTTAACGGGAAGGGATGATTCTTAAAAGGTGAAATTAAGAGGTGAGAGAGGAATACAATGAGAGGACATGGGGAGAGACAGAATGGGGTAAACTATATCATACAGAAGAGGCAAGGGAAAATGGTTACAATGGAGGGGAAGAATAGGAAGGTAAAAGGGAATGGGTCAACTTTATTTCCATTGAATTTGACTTTAGGAGGGAATGACATACACACTAAAATAGGGCATCTCACCCTCCTGGAGAGTAGGGGGGGAAGGGGATGAGAGGGGGGATGATGGAAGGAAGAGCAGGCTGGGGGGAGGGAAGTTGGAAGCACCTACTTTTGAAAAGGGACGGGATCAAAGTAGAGAATAGAACAAGTGCGAGTTGTGATAGGAAGGAGGGAAATATAGTCAATCTTTTATAATATATCTACTATGTTATTGTTTTGCATTAGCCACATATGTACAACCTATACTGAACTGCTTATCTTCCCAGTAAGGGTGGGAGACAAGGGAGGAAGGAAATGAATCTGGAATTCAAAATTTTAAAATGAAATAGATAGATAGATAGATAGACAGACAGACATAGATATACTATTATTAATTCTATTTAACATGTTATTGGGAAATAAGATATACAGGCACTGGGGCATAGAGATCCACTGGAAAAGTCGAAAGGGGTATGAGAGAAAATATGGGAGAGAGCAGATTGGAGGAGGGGATATCCTGTGGGACTGCTCTTTTGGGGCGGTGGGTGGTGGAAAAACGGGGAGAAAATTTGTAACTCAAAATCTTGCAGAAAGGAATGATGTAAATCAGAAGTTAGTAAAGCATTTGAAAAAAAAAAGAGTTAAAAACTTATGAACTCACTAAAAAATCTCCAGCTTAAATTGGGAATAATAGAAATCATAGATTGTAGGGCGGCCAGGTAGCACAGCAAGTAAGATCACCGGCTCCAGTGTTGGGATGACCTGGGGATCGAATTCGGGCTCAGACACTTTGCACCCACCCAGAAACACCTGGCTGTGTAACCTTGAGCAAGTTACTTAACCCCAATTGCTTAGGGGTGGCCAGGTGGCTCAGTGAGTAAGAGCACCAGCTCCAGTGTTGGGATGACCTGGGGATCAATTCCTGGCTCAGATACTTAGCACCACACCCAGAAATAACTGGCCGTGTAACCTTGAGCAAGTTACTTAACCCCTATTGCTTTAAAAAAAAAAAATCATAGATTGAGAGCTAGAAGGTAATTTAGAAGTCATCTAAACCAACCCCCTTACTTTACTGAGGAAGGAACTAAGATCTAGAAAGGTTAAATGACTTATCCAAAGTCATATAGGGAATGAGTGGCAGAGCCAGAATGGAATCCCAGGTCCTCTGATTCTGACAGCATTGTTCTTTCGATAGTACCACACATTGCATCCTGATTTAAGCCTATGTGTGTGTAGGTATATGTATATGTTTTGTATATACATTCCATTTTGGACCTGTTGAGTTTGGAATGTCAGTGCATATACAGAGTGAAGAAGAAAGAGGTCCCAGGACAGAAGCAGAGAGTTAGGTTCAAGACATAGAAATATCTGTATTTATGTTTGTGTGTGTGTGTGTGTGTGTGTGTGTGTGTGTGTGTGTGTATAAATGTTTCAGTACTTTGCCTGGGATTTCATCATTGTGGGTATTACCTCCATTAATGCAGAGTACAGGTCAACCATAATGTAGTAATTTAATAGAATTTCTTGGAAACTTGATATAACCAAAAAAGTAATCACCCTGCAGCTAACTTAGTGATTTCACCCTTAGTAAAATTGGTTCTTGAGTAACAGACATAGTTTATTGTTAGGCTTAACTCAAAGACTTTTTAACCATGCCTCCCAGAGCTTAGAATAACTGTCCAGAATCCAGATAACCACCTTCATATTATAAGACATTAGTATAAGATATTATGTAAATAAATTATTCATCAATGTTATATTTTGACTCTTACCAAAAAAAAGTTCTTCTTCTTTAGAAGTTTACCATCTTTGGCACTACTAAGGACCATAGATGTAAAAGTTTCTTGGCCACAGTCTAGCTACTTAGTGTTAGAACTGGGACCAGAATGTCAGACATCTACTAACAAATTCAGTCTTTTGCTTATCATTTCATTCATTATGACCATCCCTCAAAAATGCAGTAAAATAAAGATGGAATACAAAAACATTTATTCTTGTACCATGTACTGTTTGCTGTGACCTATAGCAAAAATTATATCTGGCAATAGCAACCAGTGTACAACAAGAATGGATAATGCATAGCTATTCTTATTCCATCCTTGTCATCTTAAGAGCTGCCTCCTCTTTCCTTTACCATGGGCTTGCTGGTCTTCTGTAACCATCCAGGCAGCCACATTACAACTGAGTGATATTCTATAAGAGATTAGTTCTTAGAGGCTACCATAGGCAGTACTTCTTTACTCATCTATGCTTTTCTCTGTCACCTCCCTGGTACAGTTAGGTGAAAGGTTGCAGATGTATGACTTTATTATATGTTAGACACATTTAATTTAATGAATTTCACTTATTTGGTAAAGCATTTATAAAGTGTTCTCTGTGTACCAGGCTTTGGGCTAAGCACTAAGGACACAAAGAAAGGCAAAGACAATCTCTGCTCTCAAGAAGTTCACATTTTATGAGACAGGCAACGTGTAAATAACTGTACATTCAAGATAGATGCAGAGTAGATAAAGGTATAACTAGAAAGGGCCTCCTACAGGAGGAGAGACTTGAAGTCATACTTGAAGAAAAGCAGGGGGCAGAGCATTCTAGAAATGAGGGACACTCTGTGCAGAGGAAAGGAATGTTAGCTTCCAGCATCTGCAAGTAGGCCCCATAGAGGATCATAGAATATGTGGAGGAGAGGAAGGTGTAAGAAGTCTAGACAGATAGTAAAAGACCAGTTTATTGCAAGTTTTAAAGAGAACTTTATACTTGACCGTGGAAATAATTAGGTGTCACTAGGGTTATTTGAGTATCATGATGACATAGTCATATCTTCACTTTAGGAAAATTATTTTAGTAACTGAATGGCAGATGGATTGCAGAGGGGAAAGACTTGAGGCAGGGAGACCAATTAAAAACCTATTACAATAGACCAGGTGAGAGGTGGTGAAAGTCTAAATTAAATTTCTTGCTGTATGAATAGAGAGAAAAAGATAGAAGATATATTGGCATGGCTTAAACAGCAAGATTTGTAGAGTAAGTGAGAATGAGGAGTTAAAAATGGCATTGAGTTTATGAATAACCTGATTACTGGAAGAATAGTTCAGAGGGGGAGAAGTTTGGGAAGAAAGATAATGAGTTCTGTTTTTGAAATTTAGAGATTTGAGATGCCCATGGTATAGAGTGGAAAGAGAATGGGGATTAGGATAGAACCTTGAGAACATCTGCAGTTAGAAGGCATAACATTGATGAAGACCAGCAAATAACCTGTGCAGTGGGTTGGATAGATAGTAGATATGTTATGAAAACTTAGAAGAGAGTGTTCTGAAGAAGAAGTGATCAAACATTGTCAAATGTTGTAGAGAGGCTAAGGAGGATCAGGATTGAGAGAAGACCATTCAGTTTGACAATTAAGAGATTGTGGGTAACTTTGGAAAAGAAATATTCTGTTAAATGATGAGGTCAAAACCTAAATTACTGAGGGTTTAGAAGAAAGTAAAAGGAGAAGTTGAGATAACAGTTGCAGACTGTTTTGTCTAGGGATTTAGTTGAAAAGAGAAAAAAAAGATATAGGGTGACAACCAGAAGAGATGATTGGGTCACATTAGGTTTATTGTTTTGTTTTAAGGATAGAGGAGGCAAACATTCCCTACTTGAAGGAAATATGGAAGGAGTCAATAGATAGGAAGACTAAAGATAAGAGAGTGCGATTAATAGACATTGATAATTATTAAATTTTTAAGTCTTCTTTTCTGGCCTGTTTAACATTTTGTAGATCTCAATTGAACTCCATAAGTGAATAGATTTTACTTCTTTACAGTGAGTTCCTAAGTTATGCCTATTCAGCAGTAGGTAGTAAATCGTTCAACATGAGCAGTTTCTTATATAAACATACAAATGGTCTGACCCAGACTAAATCAATTTAAAAAGAAAAACATTAAAGCTATGTTTCCTGTTACATATTTAAAGTCTTCTTTGGTTGCTTATATCATATTATTGACCAACCCTTGTAGACTTGAGTTGATCCTCCTACACCACCTGCTGAACAGTTCAAATGAATTGGGAGAGAAGTTTTCGGAAGGGCAAAGCAATTACAATTATAACTCCTACATTTCAATGAATAAAGCAGCTTTTTGTGCTCGGGGTAAGGAAGTCATGGTCGTCTTGGCTTTACCTCCTTCCTGATTTGAATTGTTAGAAGGTTTCAAAGGCCACAGTACAGAGGAGGGAGCAAAGTTCATAAAGCTTGGAATCATGTGATTTTGAAACAAGAAAATTTGAGTCTTATTTCAAGTTTAAAAATGCTTCCAGGGTAAGGATTTATAATTATTGTGAATAACAATAACATATGAAGATTTATTTATGTAAGATATTTGTATTGTATTTTTAAGTACACATTTCTAATGTTAGATGTTCCAGTCTTTAGTAAGAATTGATACTTCCCTAAAGAATTATTCCAAGTAAACTGTTCCATTAGAAGCCTTTCTTCAATGATTTTGCTCTTTTGCAATCATACCTAATGGTATAATGCTGTAGAAACTTCATGAATGAAATGAAAACACTTTTAAATAAGATATTCTTATACATCAGATTTTTAGTTGTAGTCTAGTATGCTTAGCCTACTTTTAAACTATAACATTTTTTGCCTGTAGCAAGTAACATTCAAAAAGTTGTGAGATGGTTCCCTAACTTTGGTAACATATTATGTTCTCTGACTTGCACACTAAGTCTTTGAGGTAGGTCCTTATTCCTATTTTGCAGATAAAGAAACTGAAGGGCAAAAATGTTAAGTGATTAAAATCTTTCACAATCTCTTCACCCTGTCTTTCCAGTTTGATTGCACATTACTCCCTATCATGCACTCTGCTATTTATATGACAGTCTTTGTTGTTTCTCATGCATGGCATCTCATAATCTGCCTCCATGCTTTTGCAGAGGCTGGCCCCCATTCCGGGAATGCTCTCCCTTCTCACCACTGACTCTCTTTAAGAGTCAATCCTAAGTGTCACCTCCTTCAGTGAACCTTTACTGATTCCCTCCAGTTGTTATCTTCCCCCAAAACTAAGACACAAAAGTATTTAGAAAATCAAGGTAATTACTTCAATCCAAATTTAGAAAGACAAGTCATGTCAGATTTACTTCATTTCCATTTTTGATAACAGCAACTAGGTGGCTCAGTGGATAGAGTGCTGGGCCTGGAGTCAGAAAGACCTGGGTTCAAATCTTACTTCAGACACTCACTTGCTTTATGATCCTGGGCAAGCCATTTAACCCTGTTTGCCTCCGTTTCTTCATCTATAAAATGAGCTGGAGAAGGAAATGGCAAACCACTCCTATATCTTTGCTAAGAAAACCCCATATGGGATCACGAAAAGTTGAACACAACTAAACAACTGAGTAACAACAATAAATTAAAAGATCAGAGAAAAATCTATACTTATATCTTAGGAAAGCTTTTAACAGTATTTCTCCTGATTTTTTTTGTGAACTAGATAATAGTATCTTCTAGGGGGTTCATATTTGGTTGACTGACTAAATACAGTGAATTTTGTTTGATTAATAGATTCATGTTACCCTGGAATGAATTATTTAGTAAAATATCATAGTTTCCTATTATTAATTATGTTCTACTTGAAATTTTATAAATGGTTCAAATAAAAGCACACCTGGCATGATATGAGCCTGGGAGAGAGAATGCCAATACATAAAATTGGAATCCAAAAAAAGATCTCAAGTAGCTGATACTAATAACATTAAATTTTGCAAACCCCATTTTGAGGGGTAAAAAATAAAATACACAAATATAGGATAAAAGGGAGGGAAACATGTCTAGAAAGCAATTCATTTGAACATGAACTAGAGGCTTTTAATAAACTAGTAATTCAGTGCAGCAGCCCAAAGGGATAATTTGGAGAGACAAGATCTGTGATATCATTGTAAATAACTCCTAACGAATGAACTGTCTTTACCAGTGTAGATTAATACATACTTTAGAATTTATAGGCTTAAAGAAATGCCTAAGGGACTGAAAGACTGAGTGAATTACCCAGGAAAACATGGCCAGTATGGGTCAGAGACCCAGGGCCTAAACTCAGCTCTTCCTGACTCCATGGCCAGGTCTCCATACACTACTATACTGCATCTCAATATAATCTTAAGCTGTGGTAAAAAGAGTTTCCAGAAAGGGGTTGACATTATTCCTTGTCTACTCTGCCCTCATCTAAATTATTGTATCTAATTTCAGATGCTACATTGTAAAAGCATCTTTGTAGTTGTCCTCATTGTTGTTGCTGTCAATAATAATAATAACAACAACAACAGCAACAATAACAGTATCAACAACAATAGCCAATATTTATATAACACTTTAAGGCTTTCAGTAAATTTTTCCTATGTGATCTTGTGATTTCCTTGAACCCAAGAAGGCACTGCTAAGGCAAACTGACAGATTTTGGCATACTTTGACAGTCAGCAAATATTAGGTGCTTACTATATGCCTGGCAATATTCTAAGGTCTAACGAGAGAAAGACAAAAGTGATAATGGTTCAAAATTGAAATAGGCAAGGAGGGCAAAACCAAGGTTGCAGAGAGAAGCTAGATGTCTGAGTTCTCACCAGTTTCTCTCAGGAACAACGTTAAACCAAGCCTCTGAAAGATTTCCAGAGCCACAGAATCCATAAAAAGATGGAGTGAAATAATTTTCCAGCCTAAGATAACTTTAAAAAACTTCAGGACAGGTCTCTATCACTTGGATAAAAAGAGAGTGTAGCCCAGCATAGGAAGTGTCCAGGAAAGCCAGCAGGAGACTCTTAGTGATATCTCAGATCAGCAACCAAGACCCTTTGGTCCTGGTACTGCAGGCCAGCTGTGATACCTCAAGCCCCAGTGCAGCAGGCAAACTGCCAGCACCAGAACCCAGGGTACAACAAGCATGACTAGACCAGGCCACCCTAGTATAGCAGGCAAGTCCAGAGGACCCAGGGTAGATAGCCAATGAGCAGGCCCCAGGCCCTCAGTGCAAGAAACTTGGGACAGTGCCCCCTGTTGCCCAGCAGCAGAGTTAAACTTTTAAAAATAAGCAAAAAAAAAAAAAAGAAAAGAAACAAAAAAGACCTGACCATAGAAAGAGGGAAGATCACAACACAAACTCAGAAGAGGACAACGCTGTCAAAATGCTTACACGCAAAACCTCGAAGAGGATTATGAATTGGTGGCCGGCCCAAGAAGTCCTTCTGTGCAAAAAGAATTTTTAAAATAAAGTAAAAGAAGTAGAAAAAAATTGGGAAAAGAAATGACAGTTATGGAAGAGAATTATGAGAAAAGAGTCAAAAGTTTGGAAAAGGAAACACAAAAATTGACTTAAGAAAACAGTTCCTTAAAAAATGGAATTAGCCAAATGGGGAGAAGGGAGGGGGAATCCACTGAAGAAAACAACACCTTCAGAAGTAGAATTGGCCAAATGTTAATGGAGGTATAAAAGTTAATTGGAGAAAATAATTCCTTAAAAATTAGACTTGAGCAAGTGAAAACTATTGACACTATTGGACATCAGGAATCAGTCAAACAAAATCAAAAAAATTAAGAAATAGAAGAAAAAAAAAGTAAAATACCTTGCTGGAAAAATTAATGGCCTGTAAAATAGATCCAGGAGAGATAATTTAAGAATCATTGGACTACCCAAAAGTCATAATTATAAAAAGAGCCTGGACAGCATCTTTCAAAAAATTATCAAGGAAAGCTGCTCTGGGATCCTAGAATCAGAGGGTAAAATAGTTATTTAAAGAATCCACTGATCACCTCCTGAAAGAGATTTCAAAGTGAAAATTCCAAGGAATACTGAAGCCAAATTCCAGAACTATCAGGTCAAAGAGAAAATACTGCATGCAAGCAAAAAGAAATTATTGAAATATCAAGGAACCAAAGTCAGTATTATACAAGACTTAGCAGCTTCTACATTAAAGAATCAGCGAACTTGGAATATTCCAGAGGGCAAAGAGCTTGTATTACAACCAAGAATCAACTACCCAGAAAAACTGAGCATAATATTTCAGGGGAAAAGATGAATATTCAATGAAATAGGAGATTTTTAAACTTTCTTGATGAAAAGACCAGAACTGAACAGAAAATTTGATCTTCAAAAACAAGACTCAGGAGAAGCATAAAAAGGTAAATAGGAAAGGAAAAAAAAAACATGTTATTCGATAAGGTTAAACTGTGTTACATCCCTACATGAGAATATGATACTTATAACTCTTAAGAACTGTATCACTTTTAGGGCAGTTAGAAGGTATGCTCAGACAGAGGGTGTGGGTATAATTTGACTTTGAGGTGATGATAAAAAAATTAATGAGTGAAAACAAATTATGCTGGGAGAAGAGGAGGGAGGCAGAATGAGGTATATTATATAATATGCATGAAAGAACTGTTATAGTAGAGGAAAGAATGGGGGGCTGAGTATTATTTGAATGTTATTCTCATCAGATTTATCTTAAAAGAAGAAATAACATACACACTTAGTTGGGTAGAAAAATCTATCTTACCCTGTAGGGAACTAGGAGGAGAAAGAAAATGAAGAAAAGGACTGATAGAAGGAAGAGCAGAAGTAGAAGGGGAAAGGGGAAAGAAAGGGGCGGGCAAATTGGGGGAGGTGGTCATCAGAAGCAAAACACTGGTGAGGAGGGACAGGGTGAAAGGAGAGAGAAACATATAAGAGGGAGGGGGAATAAGATGGAGGGAAATACAGAGTTAATAACCATAACTGTTGATGTGAATGGAATAAACTCTCCCATAAAACAAAAACAAACAGCAGAATGGAATAAAAAAATATAACCCTACAATATGTTTTTTACAAGAACACATTTGAAACAAAGATACACACACGAGTAAAGGTAAAAGGATGGAACAGGATATATTGTGCTTCAGCTGAAATTTTAAAAAGCGGGAGTAGAAATCCTGATCTCAGACAAAGCAAAAATATAAATAGATCTAGTTAAAAGAGACAAGGAAGGAAACCACATGTTGCTAAAAGATACTATAGACAGTGAAGTAATATAAATAATAAACATATGCACCAAGTGCTATAGCATCCAGAGTCTTAGGGGAGGAGTTAAGTGAATTAAAGGAAAAAATAGCAGTACTGTACTAGTGGGAGACCTCAACCTCCCCCTCTCAGAACTAGATAAATGTAACCACAGAATAAATAAGAAGGGAGTTAAGGAGGTGACTGGAATTTTAGAAAAGTTGGATATTCTAGATCTTTGGAGAAAATTGAATAGGGATAGAAAGAAGTATCTCTTTTTCTCAGCATTACATAGCACCTAGAAAAAAAAATGACGATGTATTAAGGCATAAAAACTTCACAATCAAATGTAGAAAGGCAGAAATATTAAATGCATCCTTTTCAGATCATGATGTAATAAAAGTAAAATGTAACAAAGGGCCATGGAAAGATAGATTAAAAATCAATTGATAACTAAGTAATCCAATCCTAAAGAATGAGTGGGTCAGACAAACAATAATTTCATCAAAGAGAATGACAATAATGAGACAACTTACCAAAATATATAGGATGCAACTGAATCAGTATAAGGCGAAGTTTTAAATATCTAAAAGCTTGCAAGAATAAAATAGATAAAGAACAGATCAATGAATTGGGCATGCAGTTAAAAAAGTGAGAAAAAGAACAGATTAAAAATCTTCAATTAAATACCAAATTAGAAATTCTAAAAATCAAAGGAGAAATTAATAAAATTGAAAGTAAGAAAACTGTTGAATTAATGAAACTAAGAGCTGGTTTTTAAAAACCAATAAAATAGACAAACCTTTAGTTATTTTGATTAAAAAGAAAAAAGAAAACCAAATTACCAGTATAAAAATGAAAAGGATGAATTTACCAAAAAAGAGGAAATTAAAGCAATAATTAGAACTTATTTTGCCCAACTTTGTGCCAATAAATCTGACAATCTAAATGAAATGGGTGAATATTTATAAAAATGTAAGTTGCCCAGATTTAAAGAAGAAAATATTTAAATAAACCTTTTTAGAAAAAGATATTGAATAGGCCATCAATGAATTCCCTGAGAAGAAATCTCCAGGACCAGATGGATTTCCAAGTGAATCCTACAAATTTTTAAAGAACAATTAATTCTAATATATATAGCATTTGGGAAAAATAGGCAAAGAACGGGGTGTCTAGATGACGCAATGAATAGAGCACTGGCCCTGGAGTCAGGACGACCTGAGTTCAAATATGGCCTCAGACATTTAACACTTACTAGCTGTGTGACCTTGGGCAAGTCCTTAACCCCAATTGCCCAGCCTTTTCTCCTCCCCAAAAAAAACTAGGCAAAGAAAGAGTTCTACCAAATTCCTTTATGACATAGACATGGTGCTTCTACCTAAACCAGGAAGAGCCAAAACAGAGAAAAAACAAAATTACAGACCAATTTCCCTAATGAACATTGATGCAAAATTTTTAAATAAAATATTAGCAAAGAAATTACAGCAATTTATCACAAGAATAAATCACTATGAGCAAGTGGCATTTATACCAGGAATGAAGGACTGGTTCAATATTAGGAAATTTATCAGCATATCTATAACAAGATGTAGCACCAATGCAATATTCACAACACCAATGGAGACTGTAAATATGCTGGTATATTTCTCAATTGGAAAATTTAACAGACTCTTCATATAGAAGATAGAAGCAAAACATTTATTCAGACACCAGAAAACCAAATCTCAACACCAGAAAGTCAGGTCCTTCATAGTAGCAAAGAAGTGAAGCCACACCATTCATTAGCCTTTCCACAAACCGACACTCACAAGCCTAGTTGTCTCCCTGGGTGCATCCTCTCCTCCCTCTATCTGTAACTGCTCTGACTCCCAGCTTACTGTGGGCTCTGCTCTACCCTTCAGCAAACTTCCCCCAACACAGGCTCCATGTGATTGATTACATTCTCCCTATTAGGGGGCAGGGAAAATCTTTGAAGTAGGGAAGGTCTTCAAATTCCCTTAGGCTTATTAAAGGGCAGGGAAAATCTTCAAATTCCTGTTCCCACAGCCAGCAGAAATCATGATTATCTCAGTAGATGCAGAAAAAGCTTTTGACAACATGCAGCTCACATTCCTAATAAAAACACTAGAGAGTATAGGAATAAATGGAGCTTTCCTTAAAATGATAAGTAGTATCTATCTAAAACCATCAGCAAGCATTATCTGTAATAGGGATAAGCTAGAAGCCTTCACAATAAGATGAGGGGTGAAGCAAGGATGCCCATTATCACCACTGTTATTCATTATAGTACTAGAAATGTTATCTATAGCAATAAGAGAAGAAAAGGAAATTGAAGGAATTAAACTAGGCAGTGAGAAAACAAAACTATAATTCTTTGCAGATAATATGATGGTATACTTAGAGAACCCTAGAGAATCATCTATAAAACTACTAGAAAAAAATTAACAACTTTAGCCAAGTTGCAGGATATAAGATAAACCCACATAAATCATTAGCATTTCTATATATTACCAACAAAATCCAGCAGCAAGAGATTGAAAGAAAAATTCCATTTACAATAACTGTAGATACTATAAAATATTTGGGAGTCTACTTGCCAAGACTAAGCCAGGAACTATATGAACACAATTACAAAACACTTTTCACACAAATAAAGTCAAATCTAAATAGCTGGAAAAACATTAATTGCTTGTGGTTAGGCTGAGCTAAAATAATAAGAATAATAATTCTGCCTAAATTTACCTATTCAGTACCATACCAAACAAACTACCAAAAAATTATTTTACAGGGCTAGAAAAAGTAATAATATTCATCTAGAAGGACAAAAGCTCAAGAATATCAATATTAATTTTTTAAAATGTAAAGGAAGGTAGCCTAGCCATACCAGATCTAAAACTGTATTATAGTTTTACAGCAGGAGTCATGAGAATTATTTGGTACAGGACAAGAAATAGAATGGTGGATCAGTGGAATAGATTAGGTATACAAGACACTGTAGTAAATGATTATAGTAACCTATTCTATGATAAACCCAAAGATTCCATCTTCTGGGATAAGAACTGTGATAGGAACTCAAGATTTGACAAAAACTGCTGGAAAAGTGGAAAATGCTATAACAGAAATTAGGCAAAGACTAACACCTCACACCATAAACCAATATAAGGTCAAAATGGGTACATGATAAAGGGTGATGCCATAAGCAAATTAGGAAGGCAAGGAATAGTTTTCCTGCCAGATCTATGGTGAAATGCAAGATGGATAATTTTGATTACATTAAATTAAAAAGGTTTCACACAAACAAAACCAGTGCATCCAAGATTAGAAGGAAAGCAGAAAGTTGGGAAATAATCTTTACATCAAGTGTCTCTGATAAAGGCCTCATTTCTCAAATATAGAGATAACTGACTCAAATTTACAAGAATACGAGTCATTCTTCAATTTAGAAATGGTCAAAGGATATGAACAGGCATTTTTCATATGAAGAAATTAAAGCTATCTATAGTCATATGAAAAAAAAAATGCTCTAAACCACTGTCTATTAGAGAAATGCAAATTAAAACAACTCTGAAATACCACCTCACAGCTAATTGGCTAATATGACCAGAAAGGGAAATGATAAATATTGGATAAGATGTAGGAAAATTGGGACATTAATGTACTATTGGTGGAGTTGTGAATTAATCCAACCATTCTGGAGCACAACTTAGAACTATGCCCAAAGGGCAACCAAATTTGATCTAGTAATACCACTACTAGGTCTGTATCCTAAATAGATCATAAACAAAAGGGAAAAGAACCTATTTGTAAAAAAAAAAAAAATTTTATTGCAGTTCTTTATGTGGTGGCAAAGAATTGGAAATTGAAGGAATGGCTAAAAACGTTGTGGCACATGAATGCAATGGAATACTATTGTTCTATATGAAATGATGAGCAGGTGGATATCAGAAATACTTGAGTAGACTTAAATGAAATGATGACGAGAAAGTGAGCAGAACCTGGAAAAGATTGTATACAGTAACAGGATCATTGTGTGATGATGATTTACCATGATTGATTTAGCTCTTCCTAGCAATGCGATAATCCAAGACAGTTCCTCAAAAGACTCATGATGGAAAGTGCTATCCAGAGAAAGAACTATAGAGTCTGAATGCAGATCAGAGCATAGTATTTTCACTTGTTGTTGTTGTTGTTTGTGTGGCTTTTCCCTTTTGTTTTGTTTCTTTTTTTACAACATGACTAATGTGGAAATACATTTACACGATCACACATTTATAATGTATATCTTCTGATTGCTTGCCATCTTGGATAGTGGGGAAGAATAGAGGGAGAAAAAATTTGAAACAGAATCTTATAAAAAATGAATGTTGAAAACTGTCTTTACATGTAATTGGAAAAAATATTATTTACAAAAAAAAATCAAAATTAAATAGACAAGAAAATTTGAATAGTCTGCCCAGAAAGATGAGTTCTTCATTATGTAGAAAGCTTCCATAAGATCCAGCTAACTATGTCTCCAGATATTATAATAGAGTCTTGTGTTTTTCAGTGAAGTTTGCATTATATGGTCTCTGTGGCCTCCCTCTTTCAAGTCTCTGATTGATTGATTCAAAGAGTTTGTGATTTCTCTAGCATTATCCCATCAATGGGAATGGGAATGCCTAAAGTTTATATCCAGCCTATGTACTACCTTATTTCTGACTAACAGATTTAAAATGTTTGCATGAATTATTTTTAATTGAATATTGCACATTATAAGTATTACATACATTATTGTTTTGTTTTTGCTTTTTTTTTTTTTGGAGGGGGTAGGCCAGGGTAATTGGGGTTAAGTGACTCGCCCAAGGTCACACAGCTAGTAAGTGTCAAGTGTCTGAAGCCAAATCTGAACTTAGGTCCTCCTGACTCCAGGGCCAGTGCTCTACTCACTGCACCACCTAGCCGTCCCTATTATATACATTTTTAAGTAAGTTAAAAATCCAGTGTATTGGCATCATACATGTGATTTCATTTCATAAGGAAATCTTGAATAAGTAAGTTCCTTCTACCACTGCAGGGAGGTTCCTTCTCTGCAATTTACAGTCTTAAAGTATTGACTAGATCACTGACTTGCCCAGGACTACACAACCAGTATATATCAAAGGTGAGACTTGAATCCAGATATCTCTGGCTTTAAGGCCAGCATTCTGTCCCCTATACTAGACTGCCTTTCATGTAATGCATAATTTAATTTAAAAAGCCAATATGTTGGAAAAGTAAGTGCCAAAATCAACCCTCAGAAAGTTAGAAATTTGTAAATTAATATGTTAAATGTATATGACCACTGCTAAAAATGTAGACCTTTTTGGATAGGAAGGAGGAATCTCTGAGAAATCATGTTTTCCACACTTGAATGATGCAAAGAATATAGCCCAATTTTAAACTGAGACAAAACATGGGAAATTTCAAACCCAAATGAAAAACTGAGGAAATTCAGTGCTTTTGTGGTTGTAATTTTGTGATTATGCAGCCTCTTTATTTGCCAAGGGAAATAAGAAGTCTTATGTTAATGCTGGCCTAGGTTGGTTTGTTTATCTTTTAATATAACTCTAATTATATTTCCAAACATACTTTTTCCTCTTTCAGATGGATTTCCTAAATGTTTTCAGTTCACCTTATATGCACACATGTACACACGTGTGTGTATATCTATTATATATGTATATATTCTACTTCAAAAGGAGAGAGTATTAGTTTAAAATAAATAAATGTGATTTTTATAAGGTGGTTAATGCCCTGGGGGGAATAAGATTGGTTGTTAGGTGCCACAATTTTGGTTGATTGTCAGCATTTATCTAAGCACATGAAGGCAAACGTTTTCTGATATATAAAAGACTCTTGAGCCTCATGGTCTAATGATAAGGAGAAGATCTCTGTTTCTCAAATTTTTCTGGATTTAAATGAAATAGTACATATCGTTACCTTTAGGGAAATAAATTAATTCTGTGCTAACTTCATAGTCCAGTGACTTTCTATGCTAAAGTAAATTGATTTATTAGTAAATAATCAGAAAGATATTTTATTTGAAAATCTGTCTTGGAGAGGGGCCTGAATTTCATATTGGCTAACAGGGAGCACTCACTCATATTCAAATGGCCTTTCACTAAAAATCAGCCCTAATTATTTTGAGATTATTGCCTCAGGCCTGCTGGCTCCTAGGCTGTGATTCCCCAAAACTATGAGTGAATTATAAATCAAACAATAGCTGCTTTTGAAAGAACTGAATAGACCCATGTCACTTAAATCTTTCTGGGTCTAGTTTCCACTCTCTAAAATAAGGGGATTGGACTAGATTGATCTTCTAGTTCTCATGTGCTTTGATGCCATAGCTTCCAAATTTCCTTCCAACTCTTAACATTCTGTGTTTCTAAATTTTGAATTTACTTTTCAAGCAATAGAACTTCATTCTTCTATGCTATTGTATTTGTGATGCCAGATCTACAGTTGTATTGCTCATTTTGATCTTAAAAAATAAAAAAGATTGTACTCCATGCTCACATGTCATTTTAAAGTATTTCCGTTTTTTTCCTTTTCTACTAAGCCAAAAAATTGTTGATCCTTAACTAGTTTTATAAAATTCATCAGAAACAATTTCTGTGCAACTGTGGATATTTCAGGTTAGAAAGCACAAGTGTTCATCATGGGAGGAAAAATTTTACCAATTTTTAAAAAATTCCTGTTAATGAGCTGATTTGTTTTAAAACTAATATGCCTATAGTTTTTTTAAATGCAAAAATGTACTAAACTTTATAAATGCTAGAAACTTATGAGTACTTATAGTTACCATGGATCATTTTAAAAGATAATGACACAGATGTCTTTTTTCATGTCTTTACATATATTTATGTCATTGACAATGGAATCAGATTTGCTTAGCATGTCTTTTAGAAGTTACTTAATTTCTATTTGAAATTATAAATCTATGAGGTCTCTTATAGTGCAAAAATTTTATGATATATTTACCTGAAACCACTTCATAATGCACTCTTACTATGTAATAGAGATATGCAATTTTAGCTTTACTGAAGTAAAAAAAAATAGGCGTTTGTGGAAAATACCAATAAACTAACAAACTATAAATTATATAAAAAGGATAAACTTAAACTGGAACAAGATTTTTAAAGTTTTTTTTTCTTTTTGGAGGGCAATTGGGGTTAAGTAACTTGCCCAAGGTCACATGGCTAGTTTTTGTGTGTGTGTTAAGTGTCTGAGCCAAGATTTGAACTCGTCTTCCTGATTCCAGGACCAGTGCTCTATTCACTGTGCCACCTGGCTGCCCCTTTAATTTTTTTTGCAAGGCAATCAGGCTTAATAAATGACTTGCCCAGACCAGAGCCACACAGAGCTAGTTAACTGTCAGGTGTCTGAGGCCATATTTGAACTCAGGTCCTCCTGACTACAGGGCAAATGCTCTATCCACCACACCACCTAACTGCCCCACTGGAACAAGATTTTAAAGAATTATACCTCTAGGCATGAACCAGTTTCTTCCCTTATTCTCTCCTTATTCTTAATATCTCTAAAGTAGGTCTGCTTGGAGTTAATAGATTTCTGGAGACATCTCCAATTTTTCCAGCCTCATGTTGCTTTGGTTCTAGAATGGCTTAGCTTGTAAGTTCCCATTAGTCATATCTCTTTAACTGTTGGTAGTAGCAGTAATAATAATAACTAATAGTAGTAACAGGCATTTTGCAGCACCTTAAAATTTGTAGAGTATTTTAACTGCCTTATCGAAGCTGAGTCTGCTTCTTCAAAGACATGGATAGATCTGCAAAAAAACTCTCTCTAACCATACTGGTGTAAAGCCAAGCACAAGCAGCTTTCCAGAGGACTGCTTGTATAGTGAACTCTCTATTTATTCAGCAGCAAATTAAGGCAAAACATTCACAGAAAATCAAAATACAGCATTCACCATGTTATGGCATACCAACTTATCACTAAAATGGCCATGTAGTTTTCACCAAAGTGTTTACATAGTTTTTAAATCAAGTATATTCATTTAGTAACTCAATTATTCTTAAGGAGGCAAGCCTCCTTAATTGTCACCAAGTACAGAGGTCAAAAGTTTTCTACCCCTAGGTCACATTGTCTTAATCTCTTCAATCAAAAATTCTTCTTTCTTCTTAATTGCAGATTAGTTTCCAGTCATCCTTATTTAGTAAGTCCTTAACTCAGTCATCTAAGTGTAAAGGTCAAAGTTCTCCACCCCTACTAAATCATGATCTTCTCAGTTTGTATTAAATATTCAAGGAGAGGTCTTTTCTTTTTATTTATTTATAGTTCTCAAGATTTTGAGTTACAATTCCCCCCCCACATCTTTCCCCTACCCCCCACCCCAAAATAGCAAGCCCACTGATTACCCCTTCCCCCAATCCATTCTCCCCTCTATCCTTCCGCATCACCCCTCTAACTTTCTAGCAGGGCAAGATGGACATCTATACCCCAGTGCCTGTACATCTTATTTCCCAGTTGCATGTAAAAAACAAACTTTTTTTTTAAACATTTGTTTTTAAAACTTTGAGTTCAATTTTTTCCCTTCCTCCCTCTTCACCTGCCCCCACTGGGAAGCAGTTCAGTATAGGTTGTACATGTGCAGTTACCCAAATCATTTACATAGTTGTCATATTGTGAAAGACAACTATATTTCCCCTGTCCTGTACTGCCCCCACTTATTCCATTTTCTTCTTTGACCCTATCCCTTTTCAAAAATGTTTGCTTCTAACTACCCTCTCCCCCAATCTGCCCTCCCTTCTATCATCCCCCCCTCTATCCCCTACCCCCCTATTTTCCTGTAGGGTAAGATACCCAGTTGAGTGTGTATATGTTATTCCCTTCTTAAGCCAAACTGAATGAGAATAAAGTTGTTCAGTTCCCTTTCACCTTCCTGTTCTTCCTCTCTATTGTAACAGTTTTTCTTGCCTCTTTTATATGAGATAATTTACCCTATTCTATTTCTCCGTTTCTCCTCCCAATAAATTCCTGTCTTATATCTTAATTTTATTATTTTAGATATCATTCCCTCATATTCAACTCATCCTGTGCCCTCTGTCTATGTATACATGAGCATACATATGCCCACACTCACATATATATTTATATGTACATACATATATGTATGTATACATATATATATACACATATATGTTCCCTTCAACTGTCCTCATGCTGAGAACAGTCTTATGAGTTACAATTATAATTTTTCCATGTAGGAATGTAAATAGTTCAACTTTAATAAGTTCCTTATGATTTCTTTTTCCTCTTTACTTTCTCATGTATTTCTTGTATTTGAAAGTCAAATTTTTTGTTCAGCTCTGGTTTTTTTAAGAATGCTTGAAAATCCTCTGTTTCATTGAATGACCATGTTTCCCCCTGTAGCATTATACTCAGTTTTGCTGGGTAGGTGATTCTTGGTTTTAGTCCTACCTCCTTTGACCTCCGGAATATCATATTTTAAGCCCTTTGATCCCTTAACATAGAAGCTGCTAGGTCTTGTGTTATCTTGATTGTATTTCTACAATACTCAAATTGTTTCTTCTTGACTGCTTGAAGTATTTTCTCCTTGACCTGGGAACTCTGGAATTTGGTTATAACATTCCTAGCAGTTTTCTTTTTGGCATCTTTTTCAAGAGGTGATTGGTGAATTCTTTCAATTTATCTTTTTCCCTCTGGCTTTAGAATCAGGGAAGTTTTGCTTGATAATTTCTTGCAAGATGGTGTCTAGGCTCTTTTTTTGATCATGGCTTTCAAGTAGTCCAGTAATTTTTAAATTATCTCTCCTGTATCTATTTTCCAGGTCAGCGGTTTTTCCAATGAGATATTTCACTTGTCTTCTATTTTTTTATTTGTTTGGATCTTTCTTTATAGTATCTTGATTTCTCATAAAATCATTAGCTTCCATTTGCTCCAATCTTATTTTGAAGGAATTATTCTCTTCAGTGAGTTTTTGAAATTATTTTTCCATCTGGCGAATTTGGCTTTTTAAAGCATTCTTCTCCTCCCTGGCTTTTTGAGCCTCTTTTGCCATTTGAGTTAGTCTATTTTTAAGGTGTTATTTTCTTCAGTGTATTTTTGGGTCTCCTTTAGCAGGCTTTTAGCTAAGGGTCTCCTTTAGCATCTCTTTTCATGATTTTCCTGCATCATTCTCCTTTCTCTTCCCAATTTTTCCTCCACTTCTCTTTACTTGATTTTAAAAATCTTTCTTGAATTCTTCCATGGCCTGTAACCATTTGATATTTTTCTTGGAGGTTTTTGATGCAGAAGTTCTGTCTTTGCTGTCTTCCTCCTGCTTCATGCCTTGATCCTTTTTGTCCCCAAAAGAGGAATCTACAGTTTGATTACATTTCCTGGGCTTGCTCATCTTGCCAGTTAATTACTTGATGTTTGAGCACTTTGCCACAGTAGAACTCTGTTTCCAGAATGGAGAGAGCTTTGTCCCAATGTTTTCTGGGTTTTTTGCAGCTGCTGGAGCTATTAGTTGTGCGCCCTCTCTACAGACACCACAAGCTCTGGCTCACTGGTCACACACCCCAGGATTACCACCCAAGACCACGATCCAGATCCAAGCAGGTTAATGCAAGAGCAATTACCCTCTAAATGGTTGCTTGGTCCCCCTACAAACTGCAAGCCAGGGGCTCCTGAGACAGCCACTGCACCTCTGCCGCTTCTTACCCTGGAGCAGGGGCCAGACAGTGCTCTCAGTCCCCCTGTTCCCACAAAGTTCCACACTGACCTTTTACTTTCTTTTTGGCATTTATGGGTTGATAATTGTGGAAACTGCCACAACTTCTGGTGATTCTCTCTCCTGAAGTCTGCTTTGGGGCCCGCTGCTGGTTGGCCTACCCTGGGGCCTGGAACCACATGGCTCATGTGGGGCTGTGCTAAGCTCCCAGCCTGGTGTGATAGATCCTTCCTGTCAGCCTGCCAGGCTTCTTTCAGTGGGAGCTTTGTTTCTCTTTGTCTCTTTGTGGGTTCTGTAGCTCTAAAGTTTGTTTAGAGTCGTTTTTTTACATGTATTAGAAGTGATTGGAGGGGAGCCTGCACCAAGTTTGTGCTTCTACTGTGCCATCTTGGCTCTGCCCCAGGAGAGGTCTTTTCATCTTGACTCGAGGCTGGCTCTCTGCTTCCATGGTTCCCCTTTCATGGTCTCAGCTCCTGCCAGCCCCTTATTGTCCAATTCCTTGTCCAGTTCCTGTTCCATACTGAAGCTCACAGTATCTAGTCCACCTCAAGTCCTTCACGGTTTCTGTTCCTGGGAAGTCAAACTTAACAAGTCACAGTAACATTTATGCACATTGCCGGCATCCTCATCAATTCACTTTCTGTCTGTGAGATCAACATAGACCCAACACCAAGGTCTAAGGAATCAACACAAATCATCAGTATAGACCCTGGACCTCTGAAATCATCAGCAAGACCCTCCTCCAGGATTTTTGTAAACATACAACAAGAAAATCCTCTTTCAGGGCTTCTGAACCAGCAGCAAGGTAGCAGGGTTTCTGTAACAACAGCACTGTCCTCTGTTAGCAGACTAATCTGACAAAGTAACATCAAAACAAAGTACTGACACCACAACCATGCCTCCTCCCACTTCTCCTTTCTTCTCATTTCTCAGTTCTTCTCAATTCTCAGTTCAGTCCTCAGTTCTCTTTTCTCTCTCCAGCAGTAGCAGCCTCCAGATGCTCACTCCCAGAAGTTCTGGTCTTTCTAGCTTGGGCTTTTCTTTATATAAGGTATTAGCTCCTCCCTGTCCACCCCTTCCTGTTACAACAGGAAGTTCCTCCCACTTTAGGATTCCCAAGTTCTGGATCTTAATACTTGATACAGTCACACTTGAAACAAGGTGCTAAGTGCTTGCCAATATGAGGGGATCTTCAAATACCATTACTCTTACAACTGGTAAAACATCCAAAGTGCTAAGGACAATAGAACAGTATTAGCCTTATATGTGAAAGGTATTATTTATTTATGTTAAGTTAAATAAAAGTTTCAGGCACACTAAAATGCCTATTTAGGTCATGAAGTTTCTCCATTTTCTTTGATACTAATGTCATAAAAGTGATCCATTGAACTTGAGCACCAGTAAACAGAGATATAATAGCAATGCTATTATACAAAAACACATATGGAATGGTGGCATATTCTGTGTTAATTCACATGTGTTTTTCCTTTGCTTTACAGGAGAGCATTGAATTTAGGAATTCTTCGAGACCCTGGATCAGAAGTCGAAGACAGACAATACCAAATCGACTTACAGTCAATCAATATTGGTACTGCCCAGTGGGATCAGCTAAAACCAGAGAAGGAAAGTAACAAAGGAGGTGTACTGACAGAGACTGAAAGAAATTCTCAAAATCCAGCCCTTGAATGGAATATGGCTAGCAGGTAGGAAATGATTGAGAAATTTTCTACATCCTGTAGTACTTCATACTCCACTTCTATGACTTTCTCCCACCCCCAATCCCTCCATAGTAACCCACAAGTAGTAAGAAATACAATCATTGGTATTTCCAACCCAAGTGTTTTCATATTGCTTCTAAATTACATTATAAACATGAAATCGAATTTTGTAACTGGAGCCCATGTTTTTGCTAAAAAACCTGCTATTCCTATCACTGTTATACTGTGATTATCACAAATTTAAAGTTAGGTCAGCATTCCCTTAAAAACTTCCTTTTAATCAGCATACTATTTTCTGAAAGGTGTCTACCACAGGCCAAAAATATGCATTCACATTTTTAGTTGATCACATAGAATTCGGCCATAGAATTATCTTTTGTTTTGTTGTGTTACATTTTAATCTTTCATCTTTCCTCATAATAGTAAAAAAAAAAAAGACCAGTAATAAATTTTATGTGAAGTTATTCTTGAACTAAAGGAGGAGAACAATAAGAATTTCTGGTCCTGGGCAGTTTTTTGCCCTGTCCCTAAATGAAAGCAGCTATACTCTCAGAGGCCATTTTTAATTGATTCAGCTTAAATGAGTAGATTAAGATGTGCAGAAAGCAATGTCTACTCGAGACATAGCATTTAATAGAAAGAATAAAATAATATATGTTAAGAGACTTTTGTACAGTGACAGTGGTAACTAATGTGACCTTATATAGAGCTGTGATTAATAGTATATAGATTATATATATATAAAACCCTTTGCAGCCTTCAGGGATTTTTATTTATAGTTTAGTGTCTCCCATGTCTACTTGAGTTTATCACAATTGCTCTAGGCAACTCTCTAAGACTATTAGCCACAGAGAAGGTACTGACCTGCATTGGTAGTGGGACTTTCCTCACCTAACTGTTCTATATACTTTTTAAATCAACAAGTCTAGTTCCTGTCCTATCCTATCTTATTATAAGGTCCCATTGATTGCCAGTGTTACTGTACAAAAGTCTCTTAATGCATATTAAGAGGAATTCACAGGGGCGGCCAGGTGGCTCAGCGAGTAAGAGCACTGGCCCCAGTGTCGGGATGACCTGGGGATCGAATCCGGGCTCAGATACTTAGCACCAAACCCAGAAATAACTGGCCATGTAACCTTGAGCAAGTTACTTAACCCCAATTGCTTAAAAAAAAAAAAAGAATTCACTATGCCAGTGATATCACAGGTCAAGTCTATCTCTATATCTTCTATATCTTCATAAAATTGTCTCTACCATTGGCATTTTGCAGTAATATCACTAATTGATAATCACCATACCCTACTGTACTGTCATGAAGTACCAGTGTAATATTCTGAAACTAAATACCTAAGACGCCTTGGAACCTCTAAAACTAGATTTTCTTTGTCTGGGTCATGTTCTGACAGCACCACTGGGTGGTGAATGCTTTAAAAGTGCTTTGAACAAAGTGAACTGACTGCACAAATTGCACCTTGTCACCTCAACCTTCTCCTTCATATTTTTTGGTGTGTTTTTTTAAATTTTGGACAAATACTAAAACTTGAATATATAATGAGAAAGGAAAAAGAAATGTATTATAAACTTAAATATTAAATTTTAAAATAAGAAAATGAAAAATGTCATGTGCAAGGTAGAACATAGGAGAGGATTCAGAATATATAGCAATAACTTTCCATTTTAAGAAAGCCTATATATTAAATACTGTGTGTTGTTGAAAGCTGTTCATCTTTTCTTTGCTTCCTTTTTTTTTGTTCTCTGTTGTACAATTTTTACTTTGTTCTTTTTTCCCCCTCTCTCCCTCTTCCCTCCCAGACTATAATTAAGCATGGATATATTTATATATAGATATTGGTATATAAATACATGTATACATACATGTATAAATATATACTTTCCCTAAGAGATTCTACTTCTTATCTTTGTTTTTATGTTTGTGCATATCTTTTTTCCTCTCTCCTAACTCTTCTTATTACTTAACCTATCCCCTCTCCAGTGATCGCTCCCTAATCCTCCCCTCCTACAAATCTAAACACCTTTTTATATATCCCTTTGATCTGTTGCTTTTCTTCTACCCACTACCTTGCCCTCCTATAACTTAATCTACCCCCCTCCAGCAATCCCTCGATTATCCTCCCATTCCCATTCATCTAAACACCCTTCTATATCACCCTTTTAACCTATTCCTTCACTTTGCCCTCTAAAGATCCTCCTTTATCCTCTCCCCTTCTCTATCCCCTTACAGTTTTATTTCTTTCTAAATTTAGAAGACTTCTGTACTCTTTTAGATGTATATGTATTTTTCCCTCTTGAACCCATTCCTGATGAAAGTAGGTTTCCAGAACTAACAGCCCCCTTCCCTCATCTAATTCTTCTGTATTAGTTCTTCTTCTTGCTCCTTATTTATATAAGATAATTACTCTTTTAGCTATTCTTGAATGGTTTTACTTTTTGAAGACATATCATACTCATTCCTAATCTAATCTTTCTTTTTTTTTTATAAGCAGTTGGTGTTAAGTAACTTGCTCAAGGTTACATGGCCAGTTATTTTGTGTGGGTGCCAAATATCTGAGGCCAGAAGTGATCCCGGCTCTCCCGATGCTGGGGCCAGCTCTCTTACTTACTGAGCCACCTGGCCGCCCCTCCAATCTTTCTTATAAGCTACCTTATTACTAATAACAGTCTTAGACACAGGTTTTACATTTTACATACATAAAAGGTAAATAGTCTATCCTTATTGAGTCCCTTGTAATTGGTCATTGGGTATGTTCCTTACATCTCTCTTGGCTCTTGTGTGTCAAATCTTTTATTCAGTTTAAGTTTTATTTTCTTTTTAACAAAATTCTGAAAGTCTGATGATTCATTGCATGTTCACTTTTTTTTTTTTCATTTAGAATTATGCTTAGCTTTGCTGGGTATGATATTTTCTACTGGAAGGCCAGTCCTTTTGCCCTTTGATATGTAGTATTCCAAGACCTGCAATTTTTTAGTGTTACCACTTCTAGGTCTTATGTGATTCTAATTGTGGTACTTCCATATGTGAATTGTTTTTCCTTGTTTCAAGGACAAGTATTTTGTCCTGTGAGTTTTCTTTGTAAGATCTCTTTCAGGTGGTGATCAATGGATTTTTTTTTTCTATTTCTACTTTCCCCTTATTTTCTAATAGTTAAGGACAGTTTTCTTTAATTATTTCTTGTATTATTAAATCAAAATTCTTTTTTTTTTTTGATCAAAGCTTTCAGGTAGTCCAATTATTCTTATGTTTTTCCTTTCTTGATCTGTTTTCCAGGTCAGTTGTTTCTCTTATGAGATGTTTCGCATTCTCTTCTATTTTTTCATTCTTTATATTTTGTTTTTCTTTTATTTTTTTATCTCTTATAACTTCACTGGCTTCCCCTTGACCAATTCTTATTTTCAAGGAGTCATTTTCTTCTTTAAGATTTTGGATCTCCTTTTCTTATTGGTTGACCTTCTTTTCATAATCTTGTTTTTCTTGGATTATTCTTATTTTTCTTTTTAACTTTTCCTCAGTCTTTCTCATTTGACTTTTAAACTCTTTTTTTAAGTTCTTCGGTGAATTCTTTTTGGGCAGGGGACCATTTGATATTACTCTTTGGGGTAGAAGAGGGTTTATTTGTTTCAGTATCCTCCTCTGAAGAGGAACTCCAGTCTTCTCTATTCCCATAATTGCTCTCTATGGTTGAATTCTTCTTCCTTTGTCTGTGCTTTTTTTTTTTTTTTTGGTAATAGTTTAGTTTTTATAATCACTTCGGGTCCTGGTATATGGCAGATGGTGCCTTCAGCCTCAGATCCTCTTCAGTTCTCCCTTCTGACCTTGAACTCAAACCAGGACCTCCAGTCTCCTTAAGTTCCCACAGCTAGCAGTCCCACCCCACTGCTTACTCATTGGGGTATATGCTGGTTCCTTCTGGTCCCCACCCATGTCTCTGCAGCACAGCTGGGCATGGTATTCCTTGTGAGCAAAGGATTCCTAGAACTTCCCCAGTTCAAACACCCAGCTCCCCTCACTGTCCCAGAGGTAAAAGTTCCTGTGACTAGAGGAGAGGCAGCTTCCCAACCCAGCTAACTCCAGGGCTTGTGGCTTGTTGTTTAAGTGGTACCTAGTGTGGAAGTGTTTATTCTTCACAGGGAGGAAACCTCATCCTGAAATTTTTCTCCAGATATTCTAGGATTGTCTCAGGAGGTCCCCTATTCTATTCCTACTTTTATTTCTTTTCACTACTCTATGTTCACCCTGAACAATTATCTCTTTGGAAAATCTTGAAAGCTTGAAATTTCGTGACCTTCTCCACCATCTTCCCAAAATCTTCTCTGTTTGTGTTTTTCATTTTTATGCCATTTTCTCTTCTCAATAACCACTCCATGCAGAACCTTCCCTTGCAGCAAAGAACAGTAATTAAAAAAAATAAAATCTATACCAGTGACCATATCTGAAAGCATATGTGGCCTTCTGCACCTGTTACCCTCTACTTTCTATTTGAATGTAGGGAAGTATGCTTTATTCTCTTGGTTGTTTTTTTTTATTTTTATTACTTTCATTTACTGTAGTAATGAATACATGGTTCTCTCTGTTCTACTTTCTTTCCTCTGTTTCTGTCCTGCAAGTTTAAAGGATTTTGTTGAAATTGGTGTGAGATTGCTGTATTAAGATGGAATTTCACAGGTCCACCTTAAAAACTTATAGGAGAAGTCTCTTAAACAGAAGAGCAGCTGAACCTGCCAAGGCAACTCAGAAAGATACAATAACATGTGCTTTGGTCCTGTTAGCAAGAAATAATTGAAGAAAATTATCCTTGATCTCAAAGTCTTTATAATAAATTCAGCATTCATCTATAATGTTTACTTCAGTTAATTTATAAAGACTGGGTCATTCCTGCATATTTTTAGGAGGCTGGTGTCTCATTGACTCTAAAGCCTGTTTATTCTCTGTCTCTCTCTGTATCTCTTTCTCTCTGTCTCTGTATTGCACAGACACACACACACACACACACACACACTCTTTTAAGACATAAGATGTTGTAGATACTAAAATGTCTATTTGGGTGACACTTTCCTGTAGTATGTGCTAAATGTATCATTAATATGTTCATGTAGCCTGAGAAAGTAATATCTTCTTGCATTTGTGTGACATTCTAATTGTGATTGTCACTTTGTAGAGCTAGTTTAAATCCTCTTTTACAAGAAGTCTTTATCTGTAACTTTTGTACTGTATTTAATCTTAGCAAATTGTGCTTTCGTTTTTTAAAGTCAAGTATATATTTTACACATATATACACATGTAGTCACATATGTATTTTAGAAGAAGCAGTATGGTGTAGTAGATGGAATGCCGACACAGAAGTTAGGAAGGCCTGGGTTCAAGTACTGTCTTTTGACACTATTAGCTCTTATGACCCTGAGGAAGTTGTGGAACCCCTCAGAGTCCCCAAGCAACTTTTCTACTATAAATTACTCACGAATGCCTGATCTGCCTTGTTAGAGGGAGTTACTTGACCTGGAGTTCTGCATAAAAAGAAAATCACTGCTCTAGCCTTCCCCTCTCCCACTTCCCCAAAATGTATTTTATAATAATTTTTGTCAGTGTCTTAATATGCATCAGAGCTAAAGAACTAACAGAAGCTAATATCCATAATAATTAAGGTGACTTCATGAATCATGCTTTTGTTCTAAGGTAGCATTTTAGTGGGAAGCATGCTAGATTTGGCATCATAAGACAGTTCAAATCCTATCACTTCTGTTTTCTATGCATGTGCCCTTGGGCTAGTTATTTCACTTCCCAAGAGCTTGATTTCTTCATCTATAAAATGAGGAGATTAGATTAGATGACCTGAAGTCCCTTCTAGCCCTAATCTTATGTGAACTTGTGTGAGGTCCTTTGTGTTGATTAAAACTATCATGTGACTTGAGTAGGCTGGGTCCTTGATGCTAAACTGTGAGCTTTATGAATTCCCTAACACATCAGATAGAAAAATGGGAAAATGTAGTTTCTAACAGATAAAAGATTTGACAAAAAAAAACAACTATAAGAATGACCCTGTTTAATGACTATGACTTATTCTGCTTTTTGGTTGACAATATGTGATATTTTACTATGCTATATGACCTATAGAATTATATGTGTATCTGTGTGTATGAAAAGGAATTGGGATTTTGTCCATTCATAGATAATTTTAAGAAGCTGCCTGAAGCTCACAGTGGTGGTGATTTAGCAAGTGTCACCCTGCTAGTCATTATCAGAGGCAGGAAATTTGACTCCAAGACTAATAATACTTTGGCCTCTAGAGCAGTGGCATCAGATCCCTGATAGCCATATATTGACTTAGAAATATTATATGTTTTGTATTGTATTTTTATTTCAGTAAAAACTTCCCAATTACATTTTGATCTGTTTTGAGGAATTTGACATCTCTACTCTGGGCCACCATGACTCTTTCATATATATAAACCTTTATATAGAAAAGGAATAATCGAATTTTAGAATTAAAAGGTTTCTCAAGTCAAGTCAACAGCATTTAGTAAGTACCTTTTATGTACCAGGCACTGTACTAAGTGCTGGTGATGCAAAAAAAAAAAAGAAAAAAAACAAAGAGATTATAGTCTAATGAGAGTGACTATATGGAAGCAATCATGTACAAAACAAGAAATAAAGTAAATTAAAGATAATCTCAGAGAGAAGACATTAAGATAAATGAACTTTCTTTGAGACTTGAAGAAAGTTAAAGAAACCAGTAGATAGAAATGAGGAAGGAGTGAATTCTTCCTTGGCCAGCAGGGACAGCCAGTGAAAATGAGCAGATTTGGTAGATGGAGTGCAGTGCACCAGAGAAAGGAGTCAAGCCAGTATCAACGAATTGCAGAGAACATGTTGTAGATTATGTTGTGAGAAGACTGGATAGGTAGGCAGGAAGAGGCCAAGTTATGCAGGGCTTTCAAAGCCAAACAGGGTTTTATATTTGGTCCTAGAAGTGATAGAGAGCTGCCACAGTTTATCAAAGTTGGAGTTTGGTTGACATGATCAAATGTAAGACCCCCTACCCCTTCTTGTAAAATGGGTGAAGGGAAAGATAGTGGGGCAACTGAGTGATGTGAAATGAGGAGGAGAGGAGAAGAGGGAGCTCTCTGAGAATTATCATCTAGGCTAACCTAGAAAAGTTAAATGAGATATAGGAAGGCTAAGTAATTTGCCTTAGGTGTGTTCTTTAATAGCAAAATTGGGACTAGAACCCAGACCTTGCAGTTTTCCAGTCTGCTTTTCCCACAACACTATTTTGCCTCTGCCTGCATATATGCCTCTCTGTATATATAGATACAGATATCTTTATACATATACATATATTGCATTTATTTTTTAACATACATACATATATAAGGCTGAAGTTCATTTTTTGGTCATTTACATTTTTTCTCTTTCACTTATTAGCTACTTTTGCTGCATCTGAGTTTATTCTGACATGTGGAAATGATGTGCCACGAACTGGAAGAACCTGTACTGATGTATGCCATGTAGATTGCTAGTATTTCATATGCGTTATCAGTCACTGTTGGTGTTTTACGTGGTGCCTCTAGTGTCTTGGGGAAGTCTTTTTTGTGATTTTGTTAGTGTAGCTACCACTTTGTTCTTTGATTTAGCTTTAATACTATTTTCTTATTTTTAAGCTGCATGTATATAATTTGAATGGTTTGCCACATATTTTTATACTAAGAAGTTTTTAGCTCAGTATACTTTCAAAAGTTTATATCTCTCATTTTCTTGGGGTTCTTTTTCAGAACTTTCTGCTTTGTTTGTAGTAGAAATTCAGCAAGCTTTTATTAAGTGTCTCTTGGGTGGCAGGCACTATGGTAAGCAATGGGAATACAGTAGAAAAAAAGACAAAATATAGTTTGGAGAGCAGAGTTTGTCCCTCATTTGAATTTTTGACAGTATAGCTATCCTAGTGGTAACCAGGCAGTGAGCTGAAGAAGAAAGCATGCAGGATCTTGGCTCAGAGGTCCTGGGTTCAATCTGGCAATTTAGATGGAATGTACATTTAAGTGCCCACTGCGTGAAAACCCTTGGAGAGATAGAGACAAAAGTGAAACAGTCTGGGGGGCAGAGCCAAGATGGCAGAGTAGAAGCACGACCTTCCCGCGCTCCAGCTTCCATCTTCCCCAATCCATGTAAAAAGGGTACTCCAAACAAACTTTGGAGCTGCAGAACCCACAAAATGACACAGAGAAGCTAACGTCCCGCCGAGGACAGTCCAGCAGGCCTGCAGGAATCCAGCACAGCACTCTGGGAGCCAAGCCCAGCCCCACGTTGAGCCTTTAGCCCCAGGGCGGGCCTGACCAGCCGCCGGCCTGAGGGACTCCAGATCAGCAGCAGCTGTGACCCTTTCCAGATTTATTAACACATAGATGTGAAGGACAAAGTGAGAGGTCAGTGTAGTCTGGACTTTGGGACCCAGTAAGTGGGAGCTCGTGGCTTTTACCTCCAGGGCGAGAAGCTGCTGAGAGTCCGGCACAGCGAGCCAGTGCCACATGGCAGCTTCAGCTCCTTGCCTGCAGAGTGTAGGGCGACCAAGCACCAGTCTGAGGGGTAATCGCTCTTGCTTTAACCTTCTTGGATCTGGATTGCAGTCTGGGGTGGAGGTCTGGGGGTATGTGTCCAGCTTGCCAGAGCTTGTGGAGACCTCAGAGAGGACACCCAACTAATACTTCCAGCAGCTGAGAAAACCCCAGCGTTTAGAACGAAAGCTCCCCTATCTGGTGGCAGAGTCCTACTGTGGCAAAAAGCCCAAAAGTCAAGAAATTGAGTGGCAAAATGAGTAGGCAAAAGAAACAAAGCAGACAGAAGATTCCAACAATACACTCCTATTTTGGGGACAAAAAGGAGCAAAGCATGGAACAGGAGGAAGACAGTGAAGTTAGAACTCCTGCACCAAAAGCTCCAAAGGAAAATATGAGCTGGTTACAGGCCATAGAGGACCTTAAGAAGCAGATAAGAGAAGTGGAGGAAAAACTGGGAAGAGAAATGAGAACGATGCAAGAAAATTATGAAATGAGAGTCAACAGCCTGACTGAGGAAAATAATACCTTAAAAAACAGACTGACTCAAATGGCAAAGGAGGCTCAAAAAGGCAATGAGGAGAAGAGTGCCTTAAAAAGTCGAATTTGCCAGATGGAAAAAGAATCTCCAAAGCTCACTGAGGAGAATCATTGCTTCAGAATTAGATTGGAGCAAATGGAAGCTAATGACTTTATGAGAAATCAAGATGCTGTTAAACAGATCCAAACAAATGAAAGAATAGAAGGCAATGTGAAATATCTTGTGGGAAAAACCACTGACCTGGAAAATAGATCCAGGAGAGAGAATTTAAAAATTATTGGACTACCTGAAAGCCATGACCAAAGTAAGAACCTAGAAATCATCCTCCAGGAAGTTCTCAAAGAAAACTGCCCTGATGTTTTAGAACCAGAGGGCAAAATAGAGGTTGAAAGAATCCACCGATCACCTTCTGAAAAAGATCCCCCCCCAAAAAAACTCCTAGGAATATTATAGCCAGGTTCCAAAATTCCCAGATTAAGGAGAGAATATTACAAGCAGCCAGGAAGAAACAATTTGAATATTGGGGAAACACAATCAGGATAATCCAGGATCTGGCAGCTTCTACACTGAGGGATCGAAGGGCTTGGAATATGATATTCTGGAGGTCAAAGGAGCTGGGATTAAAACCAAGAGTCACCTACTCAGCAAAACTGAGTATCATGTTTCAGGGGAAAATATGGTCATTCAGTGGAATAGAGGACTTTCAAGCATTCTGTCTGAAAAAACCAGAGTTGAATAGAAAATTTGACATTCAGATACAAGAAGCAAGAGAAGCATGAGAAGGTAAACAGTAAAAGAAATCATAAGGAACTTATCAAAGTTGAACTATTAACATTCCTACATGGAAAAACAATAATTGTAACTGATGAAACTTTTCTCAGTAGTTGAAGGGATTAGAAATATATATGTCTATATATGAGGGTATATGGGCATATGAATACATATGTGAATGTGTGTATATATGTTTACAAGTATACATAGATAGAGGGCACAGGACCAATTTAACAGGAAGGGATGATACTTAAAGGGTGAAATTAAGAGGTGAGAGGAATATAATGAGAGGAGATGGGGAGAGACAGATTGGGGTAAACTATCTCATACAGAAGAGGCAAGGGAAAATGGTTACAATGGAGGGGAAGAATAGGAAAGCAAAAGGGAATGGGTCAACCTTATTTCCATTGAATTTAGCTTGAGGAGGGAGTGAAATACACACTAAAGAGGGTATCTCACCCTCTAGGAGAGTAGGGGTGAAGGGGATGAGAGGGGGGATGATGGAAGGGAGGTCAGGCTGAGGGGGAGGGAAGTTGGAAGCACCCACTTTTTAAAAGGGACAGGATCAAAGTAGAGAATAGAACAAGTGGGAGGTGGGATAGGAGGGAGGGAAATATAGTCAGTCTTTTACAATATATCTACTATGTTATTATCTTGCATTAGCCACACATGTACAACCTATACTGAACTGCTTATTTTCCCAGTAAGGGTGGGTGACAAGGGAGGAGGGAAATGAATCTGGAATTGAAAGTTTTAAAATCAAATATTGAAATATATATATGTATATATATGTGTGTATATAGTATATATATATGTATATATATATATATACTATTATTAATACCATCTTACATGTAATTGGTAAATAAGGTATACAGGCACTGAGGCATAGAGACCCACGGAAAAGTCGAAAGGGATATGGGAGAGAGCAGATTGGAGGAGGGGATATCCTGTGGGACTGCTATTTTGGGGCAGTGGGTAAGAGGAAAACGGGGAGAAAATTTGCAACTCAAAATCTGGCGTAAACGAATGATGTAAATCAGAAGTTAATAAAGCATTAAAAAAAAAGAAATTGGAAGTTGGAAAAAGGGTACTATTATTTTCTATTGTATTCTCTGCCACAGATGAAAGGCATCAGTCTTAATAAATGCAGGAACTTTCAGACAGATTCAGGAACAGAGTATTCTATATCAGCCAGCCATTTACCTAATAGGGTAACTTTATTATGCATTCTTGTATTTAGTTTAAATGGAATTTCTTTATCTCCTGCTAGGTTTTGCCAGTACTACATAGAAGATTGATGATTTGAGAAGGGGTTAATTTTATATGTTGTTACTCTATTGATTATTAATTGTTAGGATTAATTTTTTTGTTGTATTTCTGGGATCCTCTAAATAGATCATCATATCATCTACAAATAAATGTTATTTTGCATCAAAAAAAAAAAAATAAAAGTGAAACAGTCTTTGCCCTCAGAACACTCATGTGAGAGGAGACAGATTGCTGGTCCCTCTACTCACTACCAGTGTAACCGTTAGCAATTCTAGACCTCTATTTTCTCATCTTTAATATGAAAGAGCCTAGGATCTCTAAGGTCCTGTATCTTTCTAAATCTATAGTCTTATGTTTTAAAGCAACTTAAATAAAGAACAGTTATCATTTTGAGAGACTAATTGCTCCTTATTTATCTATATCTAAATTTTTTCATTATAAAGTGTCACACCACATATTCAAACTTGTGTATAGTGTTGGCTTTATTTATTTGTGGTGGGGAACAGACAGAAACTTCTAAACTCATTCTCGTTTCTGAAGAAACTAGCTAGTGTATACTAAAAGGTATCACCCTAGTGAATTGACTAATTGTCAAAGGTGACATCAACCCATTTATTCATAATCCTTTTTAAAAAATTTCTCCTAAAGATTTTCAAAGGTGTGGGAGAATATGATTTTTCCTTCCTAGGGCTAGTTTCCTACAAAGCTGCATAGGGTTTATTGTGGCACCCTTCTGAGTGAGGTTAGACACTGCAGGCATAGGAGCTGTACTTCTGCATGTATGTCAGTTTTATGTGGTACAATGTAAGAAGTAGCTGAGTTGGAATAAAAGGATTTGTGTTCAAATCCCAGGCCTGCCACTTAACTACCTGTGACCTTGGAGAAGTCACTTAACACCTTCCCCACCCCACCCCAACTTAGAGTTCAGTTTCCTCATTTGTAATATGAAGAGCTGAGACTAGATGACAAAGCTCATTCTGCCTCTAAATCTGTGATCCCATGATCCTGTGCCAGGGAGTTCTTTGTGGGATGGGGGAGAACTTCACTAAACATTTTAATGGTATCACCAGTCTCCTAGAATGTGCACATCAGTAGTCCTGTCTAGTTATCATTAATATCTGCAGTACTGGCCCTCCAGCACAACAGGATCCTTAATTGTTAAGTAAATACCTAACATGTTGTATTTACTAAGGCAGAAAAGTGTCATAACATGTATTAGCAACAACTTTAAGCACAAGGATTGAAGAATAATGTGGTGAAAAGAGGTAAATGACAGGATTTAAAAACCCAACTGGGTCTGCAAACACTTGACTTACTTGCCAAGTGAAAGAGATAGCAGCCAAAGGAAACACGGGTTAGGATATAAAGTCATTTGAAATCTTGAAAAGAATGATTGGAGATTATTAACAATCATCACCTCATAAAGCAGACAGAAACAGAGAAAAACTGTAAAACTTTTGGGGGAATATTTGGGTTTGTGAAGACACAAATTTGATTCCATTTCTTAGCTGAGTGACCATGAGCAACATACTTAACCTTTTAAGTATAAATTTCCTTATCTGTAACATGGGATTAATAAGTATTTTAACTTATATATTTGTTGTGAAGTTCAAATGAAATCATGTACATAAAGACCTAGGCAAGGCTTAATCTTATTCTCAACTATCAAACAAACAAAAGTAAAGATTACCCCCTTTTTCAAGCATTCTAGTAATTTGAGGTTTCCACTGTGTTGGGTTTGTTGTTGCTTGTTTGTTTTATAAATTTGACTGTGGTTGATTAAAAGTAATTATGTGAAGTAAAAAAGTGATTATGTTTTGTAATATGTTGCCTGATAGCTTTTTTTTTCTGATTGAGCAATTCAGTTCAATTCAATAAATATTTGTTAAGCACCTACTGTGGGCCAGGCACCATACTAAGCCTTGGGAATACAAAAAAGAAAGAGTCTCTTGCCTCAAGATGTTTACAATCTAATGGGGGAAGACTACCCACAAAAAGAGTCAGGAAAGGGGTCCAGGATAGGGAGGAACCAGGGTGTACCTGGTGCAGGAGGAGGGATGCTTCTTGTTCCATGAAGTTCAAACTAGGCAGAGCAGCACATGCACAGTGGAAGGGCTGAAAGACCAGTTCTGTCCTCTTTAAAGAAAGGTGTTGAGAGGGAGTTTGGTACTCTGCTCTCCAGCCTTCTAGTTAGAAGGGAGAGAAGGTTGAGGGAGGGTGATGTCAGTTAAGGCTTGAGTTAGCAGCATGGTGGGGAAATTGGTATTGATGAGCATATCTTTGGTGGAGCATATTATTTTGTGGAATTGAAACCAGGCAGAGCAACAGATGCAAAGTGGCATTTATCTGAATGTGCCTGTCAGTGATGCAGGTCACAATCCAATCTATGACCTATGTGATGTTGGGGGTCATCGTCCTCCCATAAGTTAATAGATACCTATAGAGTTTGTCTACCTGTTAGTCCCTATTTTCACCAAAGAACCAGTCCATCTTTTTTTTTCTTTGAATCATAGATGTCCCTAATTGTCTCCTTAACCAGTGTTTTTTCAGTGGCTGGTTTGTTATGTGTCCTCATTCTTCTGATGTTGTCTGTTGTATTTGAGACTGTTGGCCACCCTCTCTTTCTGTATAATATATTCTCTCTGGACTTTGGTGACCTAATCTTTCCTGGTTTTCTTTCTACCAGTCTGACAACTTCTCCATCTCTTTTGTTAGTACATCATCCATTATCATGCCTCATAACTGTTGGTGTTTCCCAGGGCTCTCTTTTCTTTTCTCTTTACATTCTCTCAATAACCTTATCTGATTCCACTGGTTAACTGTCTTCTCTCTGCAGATGATTCCCACATCTGTCTTTCTAAGTCCTTATCTCTCCCCTGAGCTTCATTTATTTATCACCATTTGTCTACTGGGCATTTCAAACTGGATGTCCTAATGACATCTCAAATTCACCACGGGTGTGTGTGTGTGTGTGAGAGAGAGAGAAAGAGGGAGGGGGGGAGGGGGGGAGATAGAGAGAATAAGACAGGCTAGTGCTGGTGGTACTTGTGTATATTCTTTTATCAAACTTTTGGGGAATCATAAGTTGAGATTTTTTTTTGTAACTTTAGCATCTTCCCCTCCTTCAGGTTCCTTCTAAATCAGTCCCTCAAAGCCCTCTCAATTTTGTCAGCTCCAGAATGGATGTCTATATAAACTTCTTCTGATTTGTCTTATTTTTTTCCATTTTTGTTCTTTTTAATATTTCTTCTTCAATATGTATATCCAAAACTATGACATTAGCATCCAGGTGTAGTAACTATATTGTTTTAATTGTGAAAAGGTTTTTTAAATCCTTTGCAGATATTTTCATTTCTCTTCTGTGTTTCTTCCTTTTGTCCTTATATTTCATCCTCAGGATGACTTTACTTGAGTCTCTCATCAAGCTTTCTTTAAACAGTTTTTTATCTTTCTATGTTTCTGTCTGGTTATGAGGTGATGACTATTCATAATCTCCTATTATCTTTCTTTTCAAGATTTTCAAATGACTCTATATTCTAAACAAGTATTTCCTTTGGCTGCCATATCTTCACTTGGCAAGTAAGTCAAGTGTTTGCAAACCAAGTTGGGTTTTAAAATTCTGTCATTTAAATTCCTGCTATTTTCATGGCATTTTGATAAACAAAAACTGTTTTGTCTACAAGTAATGAAGAAATGAAAATTACCTGAGGATATTCTTTTCTTAATCTATGGTGAATCTCATGGAATTTAGAGTTACTTTTCCCTTACTTCATCCCATTCCTCTCCAAATAATCTTTAAAATAAGAAAGATCTATAGATATGATCACTTAAAAATAAATTTTATAATGAGTTTCTTTGTAGAACTTAATAAAATTCATTTTGAGTAAGAAAAGTTCTGATATTTCAAGACAAATAATAAGATAAAATATGAATGAAAGGGGCACAGCATTATCAGATATCAAAATTATGTTTACAAAGCAGTAATCACAAAAAAGTTGATACTATTTTAAAAAATAGAAATGTAAATTAGTAAAACAAATATACAAGCAAGAAACAGAGGTAATCAAGAACTATACTGTAGTGTTTGATAAAACTCAGAAATACAAATTACCAGAGAAAAAATTTCCCTTTTTTATAAGAAGTGATAGAAAAACTAGAAAGCCATATAGCAAAATTAGATTTGGCAATAGCTTACACTATATTGCATGATAAACACATAATAGATACACATCTTGAATATAAAAGGCCACAACATTAAAAAAATAGAAAATAAGAGTAAATATATTTCACAGTAGATAAAGAGGTAGTTACTAATTAAACACATTATATGGGAAATAACAAATTTAGTAGTTTTTTGGGGGTTAAGTAACTTGCTCAAGGTTACAAAGCCAGTTATTTCTGGGTGTGGTGCTAAGTATCTGAGCCCGGGATTCGATCCCCAGGTCATCCCGACACTGGGGCTGGTGCTGTTACTCGCTGTGCTACCTGGCCGCCCCCAAATTTAGTATTTTGAACAAAATATTAAGATTTTTACATTAATAAAATAAATGAAAGCTATTAAAAAACAGAAAGGGAAAAATATTTGCCTAAATTATTGCCAATAAAATTCTCATCTTCAGAATATGTAAGAAATTAGCACACCTCTTTAGCACTAAAAAGCCTTTCTCCAGTAAATAAGTCATCAAAAGATACGTTTTCAAAAGAGTACTTGTAAATTAGTAACTAGCACCTGAAAAGATGCTTCAAATCTTTAGTTAAGAAATACAGATATAAAAAACTATGAGGTTTTATCTTATTCCATGCAGATTGATGACAAAAGATGACAAAAAATTGGAAAAGACAATGTTGGAAAGGTTATGGGCAGAAAGATCCATCCACTGATACAGACGATAGAGCTATAAAGGAGTCCAACCATTCTGGATATCAATTCAGAGTTAAGCAAGAAAAAACAATAAACTATCCCTACCCTTTTACCCAGAAATCCCACTATTGGGCATATGGAAGTTGAAGGAAGAAACAAAGTTTCAATAAACCAAAATATTTACAGTATTTTCCTTTGAGGGAAGAAAAAGCTGGAAACAATTGGTATCCATTGATTGGAGGATGACTACACAAGCTGTGGCATCTGAATGTAATGGAATATTATTGTGTAGTAAGAAATTTAAAATAGGGATAATTCAGAGAGACATGGGAAAATATATATGAGCTGTTAAAAGTGAAAGAAGTTGAACCAAGGAGCAAGATACACAATGATGTAAATGAAAAAAAGTAATGAGTAACCAAAAAAAAAATCTTTGAAGTTCCCAGAGAACAGATAATGAAGCATATGCCCTGCCTCAAGGCAGAGAGATGAGAGACTGACTAGTAGAAAAGAAGTGTGAGATGTAGTCACTGTATTAAAATTTTTTTTTTCGCTTAATTATTATACAGTCAAAGATGTTAAAAGTGACTAGGTAGACTGGATAGGGACTGGAGTTGGCACCTTCTCTGAAACACAATTTAGGAGAGTTGTCTAGAGCAGTGAGAGGTTAAGGGTCTTGACCTGATTCAGGGAGCCATTATATATATCAAAGCTGGGATTTGAGTCCAGATCCTCCTTGCTCTGAGACTAGCTTTCTATACACTATGCTGCCTCTCATGAACGCAGTTATAAGACCTTTTATTAGATATCTATTATAACTATTGTTTTCTATAATTAGTGGAAACTCTAATATTTATTGTTGTTTTTTAATGTACTATTCACAAAACAAAACTGTGAAAGAGAAATATAGGATCATATATTTAGAACTGGAAGTGACCAGAGAGATTATTTAATCCAACCTCCTTATATCACGGATGAGAAAATTGAGTGCTAGAAATGTTAAATTAGTTGCCCAAGGCCATTGAAGTAGCAAATCCAGTGATTCCAAATCTAGTGCTGTTTCTATTATACCACATGGAGATCCCATAAAGAAAAAAATAAATTTATTTCTTTCTGCCCATAAAAGCACAGTATCTACATAAAACCTTCTGCATCTGTTTGTTAGTTTTAATGATTTTCATTGCATATTTTCTGGGTATCCTCCAGCAATTTGGTTTTTATAACACTAATCACAATTTGATTTTGCAAAATCAGGCCCGAATGACAAATACCAGATGTTACTTTTTTTTAAAGATACTTTATTTTAACATTCATTTTTTAAAATTTTGAGTTCCAAATTCTCTCCCTTGCTGCAGCCCCTTTTCCACCCACAGAGAAAGCAAGCAATTTGATATCAGTTATACCTTTGAAGTCATATAAGACATTGTCACATTAGCCATGTTGTTTAAAAAGAGGCAAGAAAAATAAAGTGAAAAAAGTATGTGATATTTATTTCTTAAATAAAGCAAATTTTTAGGATCATAGATTTAGGGCTGGAAGGGACCTCAAATGGCCATTAAGTCCAGCTCTCTCATTTTACAAAGGAAAAAAACAAGACCTAAAGAGGTTAGGTGACTTGCCAAGGCCCACATAACTACTAAATACCTGAGGTATGTTTTGAATTACAGGCTACTTGAATTCAAGGCTAGTAGTTTCTGTCTACTACCCCCTTCTTTCTGTTTTGCAAATTTCAGTGCACCCCTCTGAGGCATAATTATACTTGGTCTACAAAACAAGGACTAAAGAATCACCTTTTTCATATTAACATTACATTTTAAAAAATTCAAAACAAGTTAAATAAATTTCTGTAAGTTTTTGTTTGTTTTCATGGATGTATATTTCTTCCTCTCCTGCTAGGCTGTTCAAAAGGTCATGTCTTTTTTTTTTTTAAATTCCTCAGAGTACCTCATACTCCACACATGTTTTTATGACAGCTTTTGATGAATAAACATATGTGTGTATGTGTGTGTGTGCGAGAGAGAGTGTGAGTATGTGTGTGTTTGGAAAGAGTAAGGCAAAAATAATTGATAATTAGAATAATCTGATTCTAATCTGTATTAACAGCCATTGCTCTTAAACAGAGGATTCAATGTCAAATTTTATAATGTAGTGGTTGGTTCCTTTTAATAAGCTTTGACTACATATTTGTTACAGAGGGTTTCTTTTTCTTTTAATTTCTCTGAGAGGACAAAGATATCAAATGCTCAATTAGGAATAAATAAATCAACAGATAAATGAATCAGCTATAAGATTGACTTTTAGTGAGAGTCCTGTTGCAGTTATGGTGAGCCCTGCCTGAGCTGTGCTACATTTTATGGAGGTACATTTCTCTAGAACAAGTCAGATGTGGGTCTCCCTCAGAAGTGGATGGACCTTAAAAGGGCTTGAAAATGGAGTTTAAAATGTAAGAATACTTCTAGCTTTGGGAGGCTTTTTATGTAACAAAGAAAATCTCTGGTTTTCTATTAAGTACTATATTCCTTAAAATCTCCGCTAATGATTTAAGTTTAAATGTAGCAGATAACCTCAAACTTTTTAATAAGTATTGAAAGTAGGCAATAATAAGTTAGAGCTCTTTAAGAATATATTGGGCTAACCTTTTCCTATTGTATGAGGTCATTTAGAGAGAGGTCTTTGTGAATTTTTCTTTTAGCAATGGGGGCTCAAGTTCAAGTCAATGCAGGAGTTCGATATATGTTTAACATTAAAATGTATCGGTTATAATAGTACCTGGACTGTACACAGACTCTGAGTCATGATCCCATTGGGCCTCACAAGTTCAGCAAAACTGGGCTAGATCACTGTTTGAATGTAGGTATGCCAATAAGCATGCCTTTTGGATGCTGTAAAAAGTGTTGCTACTGATTTAGTAGGCTCTGCTTTCTTTTGCAAGAATATTAGCCAACAATTCTCTCATTTATTTTTTTTCTGAAGAGTGAGAGTATTCAATTATATGGTGTTTTCATTCTGCGTACCTAGATTTGTACCAAAATGTTAGTTGGCTATACTATATAGAGTATACATTTGAAGTTGTTGCTCATGCTGTATCATTTATTTGGTTATTCTATAATTGAAAGGCTAATATAGATGTGTTTATAAATTAATTCTGTGTTCAAGGTCAATTCTTTGGGAGGCTCCATATGAAAGGAAAATTCTGTTTTCCCTACATACATTAGAGACTCTTAACTATTACCCTATTTTCTAGGAATTAATATAGTTTGGACTTGCTTTGGTTATTTCACTGACCATCTATTATATCCTGTATTCACTGTTTGTTTTTTCTTTTATCTTTGTTTCCTCTCTTTCTCTGGTTATTTTCATTTGCCTCATCTTTGGGAATATCATATTAAAAGTAGTTATCTGGGTTTAAGCCCCAAAGACATGACTTGATTTTTAAAGAATTTTTATGTCTCAAAAAATATCAATGTCAGAATTTTGAAGTATTTCATAGGTCTTAGGATTATAGATTTAGTGCTGGAAGATACATTAGAGTTCATCTAGTCCAACCACCTAGTGGTTATATCCAAGGTCATTCAAGTAGTATAAGTAGCAAAGACTGGACTGAAAACAGGTCCTCTGACTAAACATCCAGTATTCATTTCCCCTCCCAATGTTACCCCCAATTAATCTTTGCTTGTCTAACTCTACTATCTTATTAATCAGTAATTATAGAGAATCTTAGGAATGTAACATAACAAGTATTTAACAGGTTTAGAAATCACTGTTTGGAATAAATATGTTTGTGAATAGTAATTTATTCATCTCTAATACCAAAAAGGATTTCTGGTTCTTTCTTTTTGGTGACCATGCATCATAGGCGGTTAGCTTTATTTTTACTACTGGCTTTTCTTAACATATGGTTTCTTAAAAGTAGTTCTTTAACATTTTAATGTCTCCAAAAGAGCTGTACCTAAATATATAACAGATGGCCAAATGAACCTTAGACTGAATGTACTATGGATATAGAAAGATGATCACACCCCTCACAGTCATGCATTTTCATGAACTCATGTGGTATACACCTGTACCATTGTATTTAGTAGCGAGAGGAGAGATGTAGTAATATAAAAGTGAACATGTTCTTTTTTTCCTGTTTGTGATCAACTCCACCCACAGCTTAGAAGAGTGGCTTCTGTTAGCATGCATAATTATTTCGTTATTATTTGAGACAAATGTTAAGTACCTCTCAGTCTTCCATCATCACCAAAAAACATTTAATGAATTCTTCTTCATACCTGGGCCAGCCGGAGGTGTTACACAAAAAGAATTGCATAGTTTCTGTGACAGGTTATTGTAGACTTTAGAACACAGTAAACACTCATTAACTTCAACTGTATTCAACAATTTTCTTACACTACTTTTGTTTCTATTATACAGTTTTTACAATTGCTTACCTTATATATATATATATATATATTCTAATTTAGTTGTTCCTAATCTAGGTGCTGAAAATCCTAAGAGGCTTGGGAGTGGGAGATGGGAGGGAGATGTTTCTTCAAAGGATTCACTTAATGTTATGTAAAGTAATTACACCTCCTCTAGGTTTGATAAATAATGTATTCCAACCTTTAGAAGGTGCCATTACTTTATTATTACACTGAACCATTTCATTAAGTGAATACACCAATAATTCTTTCAAAATATTTTATTATTCAGTTTTTCTTTATGAAATTAGATTATTCTACTTCTTATTTATTAAGTTTTACTTAATCTTTTTTGATTATAGTATTCAGCCTATCACTCATATTTAAAAAATAATTTTCCAAAGTATATTTAGTTGTTTGCCAACCCTTATGCTGTATTTACTGCAGTTATCTGAACCTAAAAAGCACTTCTTTTAAAAGTGCTCTAAAAGTCAAAAATTGTGTCCAACCCAACTATCCCTTACCATTGCAAACATATGTATATAGTAAGCAATATAAACAATGATTGAAAAGAGGAAGAAACTTTCCATAATGTAATTGCTGGTTCCCCACTGCATTCTCCACTTTGTTCTTGGTGTCCTTCTTTTCAATATGGGCCCTGGGCTCCAGGTTCCACATAGTATTGGCTATGATCATAGTAACACAGGCACTGAGTATTAGCAAAGCTGGGAATGCTTACACTGTGGCTGTTTCTTTGAACAATTGTAATGGGAATGGTAATTTGAAGATCTTCCCTGCCCTTAATAGCTCAAAATGTAATCACATGGAACCCATGGTAGGAGGAACTTCCTGAAAGGCTGGAACAGGAAGGGTGGAACAAGAAGGGGTAGGGGAGAGAATACCAGAGCAGGGAGCAAGCAGCATGGAGGCTGAGCAGCTAGAGTGAGTGAGTGAGAAGGAGAGTGAAGAAAAGGACTTTCACTGACCACTCCAGTGTCTGTTGCTGCCTCTGAGAAATTCCCCATGACCAGTGATTTAACTATATTCCTCCATTCCACAACAAGCAAAAGTCGAAAACTTTACCCAGCCCAGTGATGTAATCAAGATAAAGTAGCCTATCTTGGAGGAAAGAGGCTTAACACTGAGACTTGCTTCAGTGCTATCTGGAAGAGAAAGGAACAGACTTTGTGGATGAACCCTAAATGGGAAATTATGTATAAGCTCAGCACTTTAAAACAACCAAAAAAAAAAAAAAGCCAAAACCACAATTAAAAAAAAACCACCAATCTATCAGCATAATTGATCATATCAACAACAAACCTAACAGAAACTATATGATTATCCCAATAGATGCAGAAAAAGCTTTTGACAAAAAGAACACCCATTCCTATTAAAAACACTAGAGAGCACAGGAATTAATGAAACCTTCCTTAAAATAATAAGTAGCATCTACCTAAAACCTTCAGCAAATATTATATGTAATGGGGATAAGCTAGATTCATTTCCAATAAGATCGGGGATATTGGAGGAGATGTGAGAAAGTTGGAACACTAATTCATTGTTGGTGAAGCTGTGGGCTGATCCAGCCATTCTGGAGAACAATTTGGAACTATGCTCAAAGGTGTTTAAAAATATGCATACCCTTTGACTCAGAAATGCCCGTTCTAGGACTGTATCCCAAAGAGATCATAAAAATAGGGAAATTGCCAAAATAAACAAAAATATTTATAGCAACTCTTTTTGTGGTGGCCAAGACCTGGAAATCAAGGGGATACCCATCATTTTGGGAATGGCTGAACAAGTTCTAGTATATGAATGTAATAGAATACTATTGCATTATAAGAAATGATGAACAGGCGGTCTTAAGAAAATCTTGAAAAGACTTATATGAACTGATGCTGAGTAAAGTGAACAGAACCAGGAGAACATTGTTATAATGCCAGTGCGCTATTCACAGCACCCACGGTGGCTGTAAGTAGGCTGGTGTAGTTCTGCATCACAAAATGTAACAGTCTCTCCTCATGGAAGACAGAACCAACATATTTAGTCAAACACCAGAAAGCCAAGTCCCAACACCAGAAAGCAAAATCCATCATAGCAACCAAGAAGTTGGAAAACATAACCAACACAGTGAGCACCAACATCCCTGGACCTTCAAAACTAAACAGGCTCCCTTAAGCAAAAATGCCCCCTCTCACTCACACTAGCTGGTCTGCCTCTATGCTGCTTGCTCCCTGCTCTGCTGTGCTCTCCCCTACTCCTTCCTGCTCCATCCTTCCTGTTCCACCCTTTCAGCAAGCTCCTCCCACCACAGGCTCTATGTGATTACATTTGGTCTATTAAGGGCAGGGAAGGTCTTCAAATTCCCTTAGGCCTATTAAGGGGCAGGAAAGATCTTCAAATTCCCATGCCCATTACAGTTGTTCACAGGAACAGCCACTCTGTGCCATGACTGATTTTGATAGACTTAACCCTTCTCAGCAATACAAGGACCTAAAGCAGTTCCAAAGGACTCATGATGGAAAATGTCATCCACATCCAGAGAAAGAACTATGGAGTCTGAGTACAGAGGGAAGCAGACTATTTTCTTTTACTTTGTTTTGCTTTTTTTTCTTACTCATGGTTTCTCCCATTCGTTATAATTCTTCCACGTAGCATGACTTATGAGAAAATGTGTTTAATAGGAATGTATGTGTGGAGCCTATATCAGATTGGAAGCCATCTTGGGGAGGGAAGGGGAAAGGAGAGGGAGAAAATTTAAACCTTATGGAAGTGAATGTTGAAAACTAAAAAGAGATAAATTGAAAAAAAAAAAACAAACCTAAACTAATAACAGCTTAAAAGAGAAAAGAATTTCCCAGTTAGGTCCTAGATTTGGGGGAAAGGGAAAGGTAGGGCCAAGAAGTGAATAAAACAAAAAAAGAAATCAAAATACAATGGAAAAAATACTATGGGGGTAAGAGTATCTGAGGATAAAACTCTAGACTAAGATATATCAACAATAATTACAAGTAGAATCCATAAAAGAGAATGAATTGGTCAAAAGGTCCCCCAGAGTTGGAAGGCTTTAAGAATAAGGGGGAGAGAAAGCATTTATTTTTAAGTCCCTCATAAAAAGATTGACAGCAGTAAAACCTTCACAAAGCAGTGAAGAAGAGTGAAAGAAAAAGAATGGAGGAACTAGAACACAAAAATTCAGTGATTCAGCATGAATTATTTGAACAAAGACCAAAGATTGCAAAACTATTTCTAGTGAAATATCTCTATTCAAAAATAGTCCATCTAGAAAACAGAGATTGTTAATTTGAGAATCATCAGCTTCCCAGGAAAAAAAAAAAAAGGATTATGAAACAATAAATGTAAATACCGTATTTCAAAAGAAATCATAAAGCAAAATTGCCTGGTCATATTGGAACCAGAGGAAAAAGTAGTAATTGGTAAAATCCCTGGGACCCCAACATAGAGGAAGACTGTATAAGTCATAAAGAAATATGATTGTCAAAATCTAGCCCTTTCAGAACAAAGAGGAAATATTGCAACCATCTAGAAAAATTTCACTTAACAAGGAATCCCAGTCAGGACCACAAGGACTGCACATCAGCAATGAGAAAGTAAGGGAAAGATAGGATTATGATTTGCCTAAAAAACAAGGAAAACTATTTGTACCCAAGGTTAACATCTTATAAAGCTCCACTTAAATCCACACAGAGGTATAATGTATTTCTAGCAGGACTGAGGATTTATAATCATTCCCTTTGAGAAAACTAGACTAGGAGGGTCTTCCTGGCTCCAATTCCAAAACTCTATGGATTATATCTAAGTAATAATAAATATGTTACTAACAAAATGTAGAAGAAAAAGAAATTCCTTTTAAAATTAGAAAATATTTTTAAAATTTGAAAATATTTTAAATATGCAAGAATTAAACCATGAAGACATATTTTAGACTTCTATAAGTAAAAGAGGATCTAAACAATCGGAGATGATAGCTTATCACTAGACAGGACCAATGTAATAAAATGATGATACTATCTACATTTAGTGTTTGCTATTCCAAACAAATTTAGTATTAGGCATTAATAACAAAATTCATTTAAAGGAATAAGAGATCATGACTATCAAAGGGTGTAATAGAAAAATTTAAAAGGTAGAGGATCAAAACTATCATGTATTTAGTGAAAACCACAAAACTAAATCAGTATAATTAAACATGATGAATGTGACCTAGACACAAATAAACCTAGCATCTGATTACAAACTGCAGGAGAAAGGCCTCTTTATTTTAGGTGAACTACTGGGAAAATGAGAAAGTAGGCTTCCAAAATAAATAGGTTTAGGTTTTTAGTCTATGCTTCAACAATAAATTTCAAATAGTCAAATGATCTGAATATAAAAATATCATATAAACATTAGAGGAGAACAGAAGACTGTCTTTCACAGTTATTGGTGGGGAATTTTGTAATTGGTCAGGAGATAGAAGAGATCATAAAAGACAAAATAGAGAATCTCAATCATACAAAATTTAGGAAATTTTTTAATAAATAATATCTATGGACCTAGATTCAGAAGGAAGATTATTCATTGTGGGGAAAAAATTTTTTTTGCCTTAGTTATCCCTATACAAGTCTGCTGTTTAATATCAAAAGGGAGTTGACACAAATTTATACAATTAAGAGCCATTCCCCAATAGATATGTCATCAGAGGATGTGAACTCATAGTTTACAAAAGAAAATATATAAACTAATCAGGTATTGTTTTCATTTCTGGGAGCCATGGTTTAAGAAGGCTATTAATAATACAGTAAGGGATGGCCAGGTGGCTCAGTGAGTAAGAGCACCAGCTCCAGTGTCGGGATGACCTGGGGATCAAATCCGGGCTCGGATACTTAGCACTACACCCAGAAATAACTGGTCGTGTAACCTTGAGCAAGTTACTTAACCCCGATTGCTTTAAAAAAAATAAATAAAATAAATAAATACAGTATCCAAAGGTATAAAATTAGGATGCTGAAGAGCCTTGAAACCATGTCCTATGAGGATCCATTGAAGAAACTAGGCATATTTGACCTGGAGAAGAGAAAAGACTAGAAGAACATGATAGCTATCTTCAAGTATTTAAAGGACTGTGGAGCAGAATTTAGACTTGTTCTGTTTGTCCCAGAGAGTACAATAGTTGGAAATTGCAAAGAGGCAAATTTAGGCTTAATGTCAGGTGGGAAAACAACTTATTAATCAGTAGAGCTCTACAAAAGTAGCATAAGTGATGACTTCTCCCTCCTTGGAAGTTTTCAGGACTAGATGACTATGTGTCACATGTGTTATCTTAGGTATTACTTTTTTTTTTAAAATAAGTTAGACTAGATGGCAACTGAGGTTCCTTTCAATTCTCAAAATCTCTGTGAACTACACTCATTGCTATTTTTGGTGTGTATATTCAAATGTATTTGAAAGGAGAAGATTGGGAATATCTAGGATTATAGATAGATTTAAAGCATAATATTTTTGCTAGAGTGCAGTTTCTGTCCAGTGATTCAGGACTACAACACACATTTATTGATTAATTCTTACAACTTCCCCAGGGTATAGAGACAATACTTATTTGAGATTCTTCTGGGCAATAAATCAGCAGATATTACTCTTGCTAGCTAACCATTGGCTACCATTGATGTTCCCAGTGGCCATTTTCTTCTTTCCCCTTCTGCGTTGGTTTGAGATGAGAGACAATTAGAGGGAAGGGTTAGGAGAAGCTAGAGAGAAAATTTTGCCCAATTATAAGAATGGTACAGCCAGCAAAAAAGATGGGAGTTAGTACTGCCTCCCCACCTACACACACTACTGCTTGACTTGATTACATAATACAGATTTGAGATTTTGTTTTCATTTGTTCTTATTACTTTTTTCTTCTTGCTTTTTACTAAATCTGATCTTTGCCCTGACAAATTGGTGATCAGTCTGTACACAAATAATTCAGTGATAACTTATCAATAGTTACCTGTTAAAACATCTCTTTTGTTTTCTTGTGTTGTTTTTTGTTTGTTTGTTTGTTTTTGGTGCTGGCCATGTTTAGTGCTTGCCAATTCTTTTTTCAGAGTAAGGGTTCATGTTATGAAATGTAACTCTGTATAGTAGTGTACAAGTCTTTAGCTTCTATCATTCCTTTTTCCTAAACCATGTTTTCACCATACTCAGTTTTTCTGAAGTTAACAAGTATACTCATACTTAATCTAGAGAGTCTTTTTTGAGTTATCTGTAGAATTTCTCTACCTCTTCATCTTCTTCAATAAATATTAGAACGTAACCTGCAAGTATTTTTATGGTGATCTTCTTACAAACATTTTTAGTTATCACTTCAATAAAAGATCAAATATCGCATGAAATTATTTCTTGTTGCCTTTGGATGCCTGATAAAACCAATTCTATTAATTCTTTTATTTTCCTAATGACAACTTAAAAACTATCCTTCCACTTAGCTACAGCTTGTTTTTGCCTTATCATTTATTTTTACCCATGATAAGAGAAATTTCAAATTTATATGATTCAAGTTCTATAGTAACATGTCCATTCATTTTTCACTAGTTAATAATTTCATGTGAAGAATGCCAGCAGCTAACTTAAAATTTATAGATAGTCTAAAACATTGTTACTGTTAACTCCCTCTAAGGTGCTAGTAAATTCAATGTATCTATAAATTATATTAAAAAACAAATTAATGTGCATAATTACTTTTTCAGGTAAGATTCATTGAGAGGGAATATTTGTATTCCTTGGAGCAGCCTTTGAATCATGTAAATATATAACCTTTCTTCCTGAAAAAACATCTCTCTCTCATCCATCATATTTGGCAAGAACTCAGTTTTTCATTGGTATAATATCAACATTCCTATGTATAAACCTCTAGTTATTTCTGAAAATTAATCCTTTCCTTTAAAGAGACAATTTCAGTATAAGGACTAATTTGTTAGGACACTTTGGTTTCATTTTCATTTGAATTGTACCATGACATTACTAATACAAAATATTTTATTAATCTTAACAAATGTGGTAGTGATGTGATTTGGGATTGCTGGGAGCCCTGAAATACCAGGGTACAGGACACCTTCGCCTAGAATGAATTCAGGCACTGAAATCATCTTCCAATCAAGTGGCAAGGTTTATGTAACACCAGTAGTAGCAGGTGAGGTTCCTAGTGAACCTGCATTTTTATAGGGATCAAATGGATGTTTATATACAAAAAGGGATAGTGAAAGGATCTGGATGAGATTAAGGAGTGGTAAGTAGTCTAATTTAGGCTTAGAGCTATGGGTGAGAAGACTATCAAGTGAAAAGATTGTTTTTTTGTCTTTGTATTCTCAGCCCCAAGGCACAATACTTTTACTTGAGTTAGGGAGCTTCACTTCAGCAGCTTGATGGCAACACACTGGTTGGAGTGCTTCACTTGGAGTCAGGAAGATGCAAGTTCAGACTCAGCTACTTATAAACTGTGTGACCCTGGGCAGATTATTTAACTTTTTGAGGCTCCATTTTCTCAGTTGTAAAATAATGATAGTAATAGATGCTGCTTCAGAGGGTGTTTGTGAGGATCAAATGAAATAATACATGCACAGTGCTTTACAAGCTATGAAACACCATATAAATATTAACTATTGAACCAAAATGGGTACATTTAATTTGTAAAAATTTAGATATAATTCATGTGTTTTCATTATCTTGATTTTTAATAAAGTAACTTTGAAAGTCAGTATCTAACAGGAAAAATGGTTTATTATGTTGTTCACCAAAATTGTTATACTGTTTAAATTCGACTTTATGTGACTAAAGATTGTCTACACCCAGAATGTCCCTGACCTCTCCAGAATTATAGATGGCTTCAAGGTATTTTGGGTTCCCCCAGATCCTGGATCCACCCAAAGCATTCTTGTTTTGGGTCCCCACACCCGGGTCTTGTTTTGGGTCCACCCAAGACTGTTATTTTCTTTCTTTTTTTTTTTTTTTAAAGCAGTTGGGGTTAAGTAACTTGCCTGGCTGTGGTGCTAAGTATCCGAGCCCAGATTTGATCCCCAGGTCACCCCAACACTGGAGCCGGTGCTCTTACTCACTGTGCTACCTGGCCGCCCCCAAGACTGTTATTTTCATTCCCTTGTGTTTTGGCTTCACCCAGATTTTATGGAATATTTACAGTTACTTATATTCATCTCAAACAGCCTTGCTTTCAAGTTGCCCTCTTGGCAAAATAGCTTAATTTTATGTGTGTGATAAGTGTGGGGGCACTTTTGTCTAAATTCTGTATAGTGTAAACCTTCGAGAGCCTGGACAAGAGGGAACCTCACCTCCTTTCCCACTTTCTCTCTTACTAAACGACCTAATAAATTTCTTTCTAAAACTATTACAGATTTTGGGTCTGTTCTCGCCAACAACATGTGCAATTCTCATTCATTTCCTTTGAATATTCTTGAGCCTAAGGTCAGTATATTTCAACATCAGACAGTTACTTAAAGGAGCCAGAAATTCATTGGTATGGACACCCCTGCCACTAACTGAGGTGACAAACTCCCTCTATGTCTTATTAAATTGTATTCACAAACTGTTCTGGCTTAAAAATCATTAAATCATTTTCAAATCATTCATAGTGAGCTTCTCATGGAGAGACTAGTCATTTAATAGTATTTATTAAGCTGCCTCAGACACTAGCTTTGTGAACCCTGGGCAAGTCAGTTAACCTTTCTCAGCTTCTGTTTTCTCATCCATAAAATGGAAATAATAATAAGACCCACTTCATAAGCCTGTCATGAGAATCAAATGAAAGTTATTATTATTTATAAATCCATATACATATACAACTCCTGAAAATATAGGAGAGCAAATGAAAGACCACAGAATGTATCATAATTTAGAGAGTCAAATATACTGTTCTAAAATACTTAAAATATATTTTTATATTTCTAAATTACAAAACATCAAAATTTTGAATTTGGAAGAGTGATATACAAATTACAAAGGAGAATTTATATGTGTGTGAAATGTGAAAGATATTCTTGATCACACATTATTCTTTTTAGACATACATTTAAAAATATTAACCATTTTAGTACTTGATCTTGGGACATAAAGGCACAATAAATAAGAATACACATTCTTTTATTGACTGCCACAGACTTCTTAGATCCTGGTTCTATCACTCAGTATGTTAACTATCCCTTTTAGCTTTATGTCATCCAAGGATCAGCCAAATAATTGATCAAAATGCTGAACAAAACCTCACCATGGAGAGAGCCCTGTGGCACTCCATTTGAGACATTTCTCTAGATTAACATTAATCTTTTAAGGTCTACAATTTTAGTCCAGTTATTCAGCCAATTTGAATCACCCCCATCTGCACAATCACTTAGTCAACACCTGTCTATCTTTTCATTGGAATATCACAAGAGATTTTTCTCAAATGCCTTGCTGCTATTTGTAATGCCAAACACTAGCAGCTTTTCAACAGAATGGTACTGTGAATAGCTTTTAAGGTTCTGATTACACAGTATAGTGAACACTATTTATCAAAGCAAAACATTCACAGAAAATCAAGGTACAGCATTCACAATATTATAGCTTATCACAGAAAATCACAATATAGTATTCACAACAGCTTATCATTAAAATGGCCACATAGTTTCCACCATAGAGGCCACAAAGTTTTGAACAAACAATCATTTCAAAGTACAATAGTCAAAGTCTTCTACTCATGGGGAAAACTAAGTTAACTCAAATCAGTCACTTATTCAGCAATCAATTACTAAATATCATTAATCACTAAGTACAATCATTAGAAAATACACAGACATTCTGCCCCTAGGTCACTAGTAAACTACAATTTCATCATTACTCAGTACCCACGGAGAGGTCTTTTCATCTTGACTCAAGGCAGGTGACTCCTACCTGAATACACCAGTCACCTGGATTCAAAGGCAGATAGCTCCCAGTTCCTTGTCCAGCTCTCTGTGTAAATCCTGCTCCACACTGAAGTGGGGAGGCACTCCTGGACTCCTGGGCTCCTCTTCAGAAGAAGCTCTGCAACCACAAGTTCCCAGGAAATTCTGACTCAGTTCTCAATTCTCATTTCTCTTTTGTAGCTGCTCTGTCTCCAGATGTTGGTCCCAAGAAATTCTGACCCTTCCTCTCTGGGGCTTTTCCTTACATACACACAGCATTAGCTACTTCCTGTTTCAGCTAACCACTTCCTGTCATGTCAGGAACAGGGGTTCATACCTTCTGTTTCTTTCACAGAGGTTTGTTTAGTTACTAAGTGCTAAGTATCTGCTTACTTGCCAGTACATAAAGGGGTCTTGAAATTACATTACCAATATACTATTTCAGTACAATATGTTTATGGCACATATCCACCAGTCAGAACTTCAGTTACCCTGCAGTAATGATATATGAAATAATCATAATCATCACAAGTAAGAATGAAAGTCCCCTTCAGTGAGTCAACAAATGTTTTATTAAATTCTTACCATATGACAGATGCTGTGTTAAGCAGTAGGATTACAGAAAAAGATGAAAACAGCCTCTTCCAGCAAGGAGCTTACATTCTAATCAGGGAGATACTATTTAAATAGACATGTACCAGACCTATACATCGTAAGTGAAAGATAGTCTTAGAAGAGAAGACTCTAGGAGCTGAGGGGACAAAGAAAGACCTCCTACATAAAGTTGCATTTAAGTTGAGTCTTGAAGGAAAACAGGAATACTAAGAGTTGTAGGCAAGGAGGGAGAATATTCTAAGCATGAAGACAGCCAATGTAAAAACACAAAAAGGAAGATGAAGTGTCATCTGCAAGGAGCATCAGGTAGGCAAGTGTAGCTAGATCATAGGCTATATAGAGGGGAGAAAAATCTCAGAAGACTGGAAAGTAGGAAAGGACCAGATTGTGAAGAACTTTAAATGCCAACTGAAAGACTTCATGTTTGTAGGTAATAGAGAACCATTGGAGTATATTGACATGGTCTGATCTATGCTTAAGAAAATCAGGTTTTTAGATGAGTTAAGGTTGACTTGGGAGAGATTTAAGGCAGGGACACCAATTATAAAGCTATCACAAAAATAATATATGGGGGTGTGCGTGTGCTTGTGTGTGTGTGTGTGTGTGTGTGTGTGTGTGTGTGTGTGTGTGTATGAGAGATGTGAAGGTAGAAATGATAATTAGATATGTGGGTTGAGCAAGGAAATGAGGACATTACTGTACTTGAGAGTCAGGGATGACTAGGAGAAGGTTTGGAAGGAAAAATAATGAAATAATGAGGTCTTTTTTGAGTATGTTGTAAGATGTTCTGCCTACAGAACATGCAAGCCCCCCAGTCTTTTAATGTAGAAACTGCTAAATCTTGTGTTATACTGACTGTAGTTCCATGATATTTCAGTTATTTCTTTCTGGCTGCTAGTTTCTTCTTGACCTGAGAGCTCTGTAATTTGTCTATAATATTCCTATGAGTTTTCATTTTGGGATCTCTTTTAGGACATGATTAGTGGATTCCTTCCATTTCTGTTTTATCCTCTGGTTCTAGGATGTCAGGACAGTATTTCTTGATTATTTCTTGAAATAGAAAGTCAAGGCTCTTTTATTGACCATGACTTCCAGACAGTGCAATAATTCTTAAATTGTCAATTCTAGATCTATTTTCCAGGTCAATTTTTTTCCCCCAATGAGATATTTCACATTTTATTCTATGTTTTTCATTCTTTTGATCCTATTTTATTGTTTCATGGAATAATTAGCTTGCACTTGCCAAATTCCAATTTTTAAGGAATCATTTCAGAGAGCTTTTGTATGTCTTTTTCCATTTGGCCAGTTCTGCATTTTAAGGAATTCTTCTCTTCGGTGAATTTTTCTGCCTCTTTTACCATTTGACCAACTCTGTTTTTTTTAAGGTGTTATTTTCTTCAGTATTTTTTCATACCTCCTTTACCAAACTGTCGACTATCTTCTCATAATTTTCTTGTATCACTCTCATTTCTTTTACACATTTTCTTCTCTACCTCTCTGATTTTTAAAATCCTTTTTTTCAGCTCTTCCAGGAATTGTGTGTGTGTGTGAACAATTCACATTTCTCTTTGAGACTTTGCATTTGACTTTATTATCTTCTTCAGAGTGTCTTGATCTTCCCTATCACCATTGTAAATGTCTGTGGTCAATTTATTTTTTGTTGTTGTTTGCTCATTTTTCTAGATTATTTCTTGACTTTTAACTTTATAATAAAGTTGGGCTCTCTTTCTGGAGTGGAGGGGACACTGTCCCAAACTTCTGATATTGCTTGCTGCTGTTTTCAGAACTAGTTCTGTAGCTCTTTGGGTTCAGTGCTTCCAATTTGCTATGATCTAAGGAGAGGTGTGGCCATTGCTTTCCTAGCCTGTGCTCTGGTCTCTACCTCTGTAGTCACTGGTGCTAGCACTCATTCTGGCCCTGAGACTGTAACCAGGTCCTCTGTTCTCTGGCAGCCACAATTACCAGTGTTCCCCTCTTGGAATTGAGATCAGAGTCTGTATTCCCACATGAGTGACCTCAAGCACTCCTATCCAACCTAGAGCCACAACCAGGCTCCCAGCTTCCCTTCAGTTGCAAGTGCTATCATTCCTTTTGGCCCTGGGACTATGACCTAGAATTGTTTATGGGCCATGCAGTAGGGTCCTTAACCCAGAGTCAACAAAGGGTCCATTGTGATCTAACTCCCCTACTGCTCATGGTCTGAGAGCTCCCAATCTTCTGCTGCCAGTGTAGCTGTCTCCAAGGCTCACAGCTGGGCCTGCAGGGTAGTCTGTGCCTGCATGATCTGCATTGTGCTCCAGGCTTGCTCACCATCCCTGCCAACTTCTTAAGTTGGCTTGGGCTAGAAAATTTTTTCAGCCAACCTTTTGTTGATTTTGCCACTCCAGAATTAGATTTGAGGCATTATTTTATAGTTGTTTGGAGGAGAATTTGGATACCTTTGCTTAGTGTGTCTCTCTTCAACCATCTTCACTCCACACCCTCCCCCTTACTTTGTTTTAATTTTAAACTTTGTTTCCCCTATTACTAACATCTTATTTTATGTAGATTTTTTTTTAATGACGGGTATGTTGAATTCACTATATTTAACTGGATTATCCTATGGGCAGTATGATAAAAATGAAGGAGACTTTCAGAAACATTTCAGAAAAACCAGATTCAAATTCTGGCCCCCACATTTATCAGTTATATGACCTGGCGAGTCATTCTATGAACCTTAATTTCTCTATCTAAAAAATGGAGGTATGATATCTATACCACTGCAGTAATTAAGGATTGATTTTATAAAACAGTGGCTATATATGTACGTAGATATAAATAGATGTAGACATATAAATACATTACTATTGATTATTTGTGTAACTAATGAAAATCAGCTGTAGAAAATAATATGGGCAATAATTATATTCACTTTTGTTTCAGCATACAGCGACATCAAGAAAGGAGAGCAATTTTAACTCCAATTTTGACTGATTTTACTGTCCGAATAACTGGAGCACCTGCAATCATTTTCACCAAAATCAATTCACCAGAAAACTTGCATACAGAGGTTAGTATACAATTTTCAGATTAACTGATATTAGGTCAATGAGCATGGACAGCCGGGTGGCACAGTGGATAGATTGCTGGGTCAGGAGACAGGAAGACTCATCTTCATGATTTCAAATCTGAAATCAGATACATACTAGCTGTGTGACCCTGGGCAAGTCACTTACCTCTCTTTTCCTCAGTTTGTTCATCTGTCAAATGAGTTAGAAAAGGAAATGGCAAACCACTCCAGTATTTTCTCCAAGAAACTGGAAAAAAAGGGTCATAAAGAATCAGACGTGACTGAAAAGCAACTAAATAACAACATGCCAAAAATTATAGTCTGCATGAAAATTTCTGTGGTTTTTTTGTACATATTTGTTTCTCAGTTTACATGTTGCTTCCCCCACAATAGAGTATAAACTTCTTGTGGGTAGGGACTTTTTTAATTTATGTCAATCTCTAATTAAATCATAGGCAATCAGATGTTTAGTAAGTGTGTGTTGAATTTAAACAGACTGCAAATGTTTATTGATTATATCCCAGATTGATCATTCATAGAATAAGCGAAAATTGTTATAGAAATTTTATAGAAAAATATTATTTGTAAAACCTTTTTACAAAGCAGTGAAAACTGTTAACTGCTTTCTTCAAAGAGTTTTCAGATACATAATCTCATTTTGTCCTTATACATACTTCTGTGATGAATGATAGATGTTTATAGATGAGGAAACTGAAGCACAAGAAGGATCAATTTATTGCCATTACTTAGCTATTTATTTACCACAGCAGGACTAAAGTTCACATCTAACAACTTCTGCAGTATTTTTTTCTATTGCAATAATGCTCCGTCTCTTAAAAAGTTAACCACAGTATGTCATTTAAGTCTTTTATAAAGTGTCTGTAGTTTGTTGAAACTGTTAGTATGAATTTCCTTTATACCTGATTCTATAAATTCAATTAAGTTATTTTTTATTAAAGGACTACTATGCAGAAGTCACTGAACTGGTTGATGAAGATAAAATGACAAAAATTAAATTGTCTGTATCTGAAAGAAGCTTAAATTCTATTGGAAAATTGACACACAAAAACAGCGCAAGTTAGAGAGCAAAGAGAGTACAAAGAGAAATGAAACTCACTCTAGGAATATTTGAGAAGTGAAAGAGCACACTAAAAATTTGGGGAGTTGGATTAAGAAAGCCTTGGCAAAGGCAATCATAATTGCAGAGATTTAATTGCATTGAAATTTTTATGCTCTCATAACTCTCTTTTAACTTAAGTATTTATACATTAAGTGGTTGCTATGTGCAAGACACTGTGGGAGGTGCTGAGGACTTAAAGAGGAAAAATCATGCAGTCCCTAAAAGAGCTTGCAGTCTCATAATAAGTTATGATGTGTATATAAGTAAATGTGAAACAAGATAGAATATGATCAAAGCAAAGGAAAGATCAAGGTAAAGTCCTCCCAGAAAATCTTAGGGGATACAAGGATGGGGAATCTGTGGTCATGAGGCCACATGTGGCCCTCTAGATCCTTAAGTGAAGCCTTTTGACTGAATCCAAATTTTACAGAACAAATCCTTTTAATAAAATGTTCCCCACCACTAGGTAGAACAACATCTTTGCCTGAGGAGTGAAAGGAAGGATAGTACAAGGAAGGAAAACTTTGGGTAATACTTGAACCATTGTGAAAGAGTTACTAGGAGGAGGTAGAAGCAAAAACATAATCATGTTACTCATGTACTTCTTTAGGATAGTAACAAAACAGACTGCTCTGAATTTTCTGATTGGAGCTTTGTCCCATCATTATATCCTTGACTACAATCCCTTGGAAGACACTTATGAAAAAGGTCTGTGTACTTGCAGGCAACTGAATATTATCCACTTATAGTTCATGACAAGAAGCACTGTTTGAGCTTATTAAGGGGGACCTGCTAAACTATTCTTCATCTCTGTTTTTCATCTCAGCATTGTTTTCCAATAGTGAATGGTCAAAAGCTCAGTTATGTTGTGTTGCACCAATTAAGTAGTAGCCCACCTTTCAGTGCCCAAGGTCTTAGCAGTTTAAATGAGAAATGAAATTAATTAGCCTAGCTTTCTTCGGCTTCAACACAGCATTTCATTATAAATCATATGAAGTCTTTCCTTTGAAGGAAAGTTTGCTACAGAATCCCATTCTGTTTCCTGAGCAGTAAGGTGAAAAATCCAGTAATAGCAGTCTTAAATATGAAAAATCAGAAGGGAACTTTGCATATGAAAATAATTTCTTATTAGTTGTATATACATTATCTACATTTTAGCCAGTATTATGGAATTCTTCCCTTCTCCCTCCCATCATCTGTAAATGTAGATGACTTTCATTTTCTCCACTTAATAAATAAATTGTAGTCTCTACTGACTTTTCATCAAGCTAATAAATGACAAATAAAGAGTAATGATAATCTTGTTATCCTGCAATGTAAGTTATCTGCCATATCTATTTTATCTGGTTTTTGACTTCTTCTCCCACAGGAGATTTTAGTGTGTGGCCATTCCTTGGAAGTGAACATAACCACAAGTCTGGATTTCTTCCTAAGTGTGGCTCAAGTTCAGCTCCTCCATCAGTTAATAGTAGTAAATATGGTTGGACTTGAACCTTCAAACAAGACCACAGAGGTAACCACTATTACCTTATTTGTGTTGCACTATCGTCGTTTGTGTTGGACATTTGGGAAGTTATATTTAAAATAAGTGCTATATGGTTATTCTGCATTTAACTTCTTTTGCAATGTGCTCATAAATCATTCTGGGATTGAGGTTTTTACTTGTGAAAATTGTTTGACCTATTGTTCTATTGCTTAAAATTCACCTTTGGAAAATTGCTGTGGCCTAGCCTTTAAAAAAGCCTATTTAAAAAAAAAAATGATTTCATTACATTGCTGAAATTTCTAAGATGTAATGCAAGAAACATGGTACAGCTTTCACTTACTCAGATAGTTTACAAGGACAGGGCCTCTTTTGGAAATGAACTAGGAAAAGTACTATGGGAATATCATCAATAAATAACTTGCAAGCACTCGTTTCCCATGCTCAGCAAAGAATGGACATAATCATGACAGTTGAATGCCTGCCCAGAATTTTAATTTTGAACCGGTGTTGTGTGGAAGTCTTACATTGTAGCTGTAGAGCATGTTCACATACAGAAAAGAAAGCTGCTTATTAGATGCTTTTTTTTAGGCAAGTCTTCTTTACTACTTGTTTCTCTTCCTCCGTTAATCACATAGAAAGTCTCCTATAAAATGCATTTGAAAAAGCTACCTATTTTAATTTTAAGATGTTGCTTTTTGCTTGTGTCATAAATTCTGTTACTGTCCTTGGATTCTGTACATTAAATGGTGTGCTTTTGCCATTTCACTATTCATTTCAGCCATTTTTTTCTTCTTTTGTCTTCTTTGGTTTGTTTGAACATAATGAAGCCAATTTAAAAGTTTGTGCTGAATATAGGTTCTGTAACTCTATCATCTTTGTTTTACCCCGTGGTTTCATTTTGAACAGTATTTTTAAAAAAATACATAAGGAAACAATAGAACCATGTATGCTTCAAAATGCTTTTGACTTTTTCAGTACATGTTAGGCACTTGAAAAAAAATGGCAATTTTCTGATATTAAAAATAAGTGGGGTTAAATATTTTCTCCATTATATTTTCAGTAGGCTCTACTCAGCGTATTGTATTCCAAGGAAAACAGTATTTTAGCTACCCTATTATCTTTTTATCACTTGTGTTTATGTGTATATAAAAGGAAATTTCACTCATAGTTTCCTAGTTTTTTTAGGGAAGCTATAAAATTTTCAAGTTGTTTAATTAATTATTCTCCTGCCCACTTCAGCTGCCTGAAAATGGGATGTGAATGACTGAGTGAGTGGACAGGGTTATAGAGATCATTTGTAACTCTTTGTCAATTAAATTGAAGTGATTACTTTATCCAAACATACCCATCCTTTTTGAAGTCCTCTGTCCCCTCCTTGGACACCATTCATTCTTTCAAAAAGCAGTTATTAAGTGTTGATTGTGTGCTAGGAAATGGTGATATGAAGTCATAAATAAAGCAGTTCCTACCCTCCAGGAGTTCATATTCTATTGTGGAAAACAGCCTGTAAGTAGAAAATTAGATTCAAAATACATACAAAATAATTTCCAAGAGGGAAACACTAACAACCTAGGGAGAAAGGATGAAATTCCCTAGGAGTTATAACATTTTTTTAGTACAGAATATACATTTTTTTTTTAAATTGAGGGAGATCAACACATTCGTAAGTTGTCCCCAAACCTATCAAGATTGTTGTAAACCATTTCCTGGAATTAGAATTTAGTTGACTTTCCTATAGGAATGAGGGGTAGAGGGTCTAAGTCCATAGGAAAACCAAAGTAATCTTCACAGTCTGTCAACTTGAGAATTGACCATTTCAAGCCCTTGGTTTCCTTTATTTTCTTCCCTATGTTTCTCATTTTCCTTTTTCTATCTAAAAAATGAACATTTAAACTAGTTTAGAAGGCTTAATTCAGTTATTTCTTGTGTGCAGTATGTTGACTTGGTCTTAAAATTTTTCTAACAGTGTTTAGAAGTTATACAGCTGCACTATTTTCAGCCTCAAGTTCAGGTTTATATTATTGTTTTGCTTTTAAATAACTTCTGGAGCCCTTTGCAGGCTAAAAGGTGAATTACAGTAGTTCTAGTTGAACTAATAGGGAGTACCATTCCTCTGACCCTAGAAAGCAGCTCACACTGTCCCTTTGGTGCACAACTTAGTCCCGTCCCTGTTGTGAGAGCTGTCTTTTAATAGGTTCATTATTTATAAGTGGTTCCATCTTCTGCTCAGGAGGTGGCCTTTAAAGAAGAATTACTAATGCCATATGGAAGAGTCAAGTAAGAGGATGAAAAAAAAAAAAAATATATATATATATATATATATATATGGTACAGCATGAGAAAAAAGAAGAGAAAGATGTTTGGGGCTTGTTATTTGAGGTCATGCTGACTGCCAGGAGTAAACACTTTTCTTTTCATGCTTGTGACTCTGGGTATTTTATTGTGTATTTAAATATAATGTAATTATGTTGGGTTTCTTTCTCCTCCGTCTATATGAGGGTAGATAAGAGAAACTTGGACATAAAATTTTTTTTCTGAAATTATAAAAAGTAGGCTTTTACTCTTAAAAGGGTGAAAAATCAGAAGCTCCAGTTAATGAACTATTTGTCTTTGCCTTTGGAAGATATTGTTTTGTGTTCATCTGTGTCACAGTTTCATTTTCATTCAATTCTATAGCCCCTCTGTTATTTTTCTGACTCCATTACTTGACTTGTTAAATAGTTCTCCAGATTCAAAATATTATGCAAGATGGTTTCTAAATACAGACTAGTAATACTAAAACTCTGGGAGAAATCCTAGATGAGAGAGATCATAAATAACTTAAAACAGGACAAATAAAATTAAATTCTAGAATAGCACAAAGGCTGTTTTTGTAATCAAAGGATACGAATGGAAATTGTTAAAGGATTGCCACCTTTTTATATTGGCTAATACTAGGCACCAAACTAAGAGTGTTAAGTCAGATGCTTAGGAGGCCACTTTTCAACATCTCTTTCCTCTCCACTTAACGTCCATGGACTACACACTGCACAGCACAACCCAAGTTCATTTTTATTCATCTACACTTAAGAAGGACAAAAAATAATTTTTGCACCTGATGTGAATGATTGTGCCTAGCAGTAAATACTTTGTCAACAAGAACAAAACTCATTACAAACTTGTATAATTAATCAGAATAAATTTCCACGTTGGCTATGTCTTTTAAAAAAATACATGCCTGCATTGCGAGTTCTTTGTTTTTCTATCAGTATCCAGCAGGTTTCATCATTAGTCATCTGGAATCCTGGTTGGTTGTTATGCTGCTACTCCACATTCTGCTCTTCATTGTTTGCATAGGTGTCTACTTGTGCCCTCTGATTTTATGAGATAATTTTCCCTAACTTTACTTTTCCTTCTTCCAATCCCCATATTCCTCTTCACCTCTCATTCTCTTATTTCCTTAAGATCAAGACATAACAGAACCACTCTCAGGCCTTCTCTAATTGGATTCCCTCTATCAACCCTAAAGAAGACAAGGTTCAAAGAGACATATATGTGTGTCATCCACCCATATTTGAATGTAACCAGTTTATCCTTCTACAGTTATTTGTCATTGTTCATGTATCACACTCACTATGACTGAATTTCTCCATCAGGGTTCGGTCTGATTAATTTTCTCAATCTGTTTGGAAAAGTTTGTGGAATAGAGCTCACTATACTACATCCTAGCACTTCTAACATCTTCATTCACCACCCTGCAGAATATATTTTGAAAAGGCTTTTTTACCCAAATATTTTAAAACTTGGAAAATACTATAGTAAATAATAACTTGATAATAAAAATTTCTCTATAAAGGCAACAAAACAGGAAATTTTAATGTGAATTATTAGAGAGAGAAAAAGTGTTTGAATTGATTTCAGTTTTCACTGGACAATAAGCCAGTTCAAACTGTGGTCCATACATACAGACTCATACCTATTGTCCCAGTGGATTAAGGGAGCATAGCATAATAGAAAGAGCACAGGCATAACAGTCTGAGGGCTTCTGTGCCTGTACTTTCTCAGTGGAGGGCAAGGAGGTCTTTCAGGAGATGAGTAGACTACCTAGATGATGTGGAAAGAGCCTTGGCTCTGCAATCAAAGAACCTCATTTCAAATGCCACTGCTAATGCGTCACCTTACTTTCCAAGGCCTCAAGGTTCTAATCCATAAAAAGGAGTTGGCCTAGATGGTCCCTGAGTTCCCTTCCTGCCCCACATCTATGTTCCTATGAACTTCACTGAAGAAAACAACCTCTTTTTTCCTATTTTCTCCTCTACTGCATGAAATATTTTCAGTAAAGTAGAAATTGGTGATAGGGTTAAGAGTGAAGTAGAGTTGTGGTTGACACAGACTCAAAGGCAACCACTGAAGTTGATAAGATACCTAAATTATTTCATTTAGTTATTGAGTCCTCACTGCACACAAGATGTTGTACCATGTACTGCAGGGTGTACAAAAGTGATTTGGGATAACAACTTCTATTGTCTGTGAGTTTGTAGTCTCCTAGGCCATATAGGTAAGTACATAAATAAATCTAACATAAGGCAGAACAGAAGTGTAATAAGGAAGGTATGATGAATGTACAGAGTATGGAAGAAGAACGTAATTGAATTGAGGGATAAGGAATGATTTCATGAAGGTCTTATCACTTGAACTGGACTTAAAGAATGGGTAGAATTGTTGAGACCTAAATATGGAGGGGAAGTGACATCATATAGTAGGGAGAGAAGCCTCAAAATCAATAAATGGAAAGGATATTCTATTTGTAATGTCCTTTGATACATGTCTATCTTCAGTGATTTTTTTAAATCGAAACCTATAATTTTATTGATATAGGGAACACCTTCAAACAGTACCCATCAGCAGCTGTTCTGCAATTTATAGTTTTAGGATTTTGCCATGAAGAGATTATGTGACTTGCCCCAAGGTCATTCAGTCCCAGTACAGACTTGAACCCAGGTTTTCCAAACTCCAAACCTGACTCTCTACTCATTATCTCATACTGCCCTCTCATCTTTGCACATATGTGAACTTTTATTAGAAATCATGGAAATTAACCCTAAAATTACTTTGAATAGAGCTTCATTTATTATAGGTAAATATCAATGCGCTTGACCATGATAATCCTCAAATTGTGTGCTTTGATAAATGCTGCCTGATGCAACTGGTTAGTATAGAGATCACATTTTTGACATGTATTTTGTTTCTTTTCAGAGGCACCTGCATAGATTACTTGTAACCAAGCAATAAACAGAGGTCACTAATAAAATGTGCACTCGTGTGTTGCCTTAAATGGACAAGGGGATGGGAGGAAATACCTTGAGATTGAGATCTGGAAAAGAAATTAAGTATTTTACCTTCTGTCCTTCCCTAAAAGGGGAAAGACTTGGCCAGAAACAGTGAACTCTCACACCTGTGTCAAGATTTGGGTTAGTTCCTGTTCATGTCAAAGATAGTTTACTTTCCTGCTGAATATTATCTTGTGATTGAAGGAGGTAACACATTTTGATTACCTCAGAGCAGAACACCAAAAAGGCAATGAGCCATATAATTTTTCAACCATGCAAGTATTTCACTGGAAATTCAGTGGAAATTTTGAATTTTTAAGGCATCCGTTAAGCTGTCTTATCACCATTCAGACTTAATGTTTAAACATGGGAGGTGCCTCAACTATGTGACTTTAAATATCTACAGAACCAAAGATTAGTTTTAAGCATGTAATGCAGATCTGCTTCCACATGCTTTATGTGGGAAAGAACTTGACAAGAAGGAATGGAATGGAAGCATTAGATAAAAGTAGAATACATAAAAGAAAACTAAAGATGATATTCTATATTTGGCACAAATGGTGTCATCTGGACATTGAGCCTTTGGGAGGCTTTTCAGCTTTTATTTTACCCAAGGTAATTCGTTGACTTTGACCCAAAAGCTCATTGTGGAAGCCTATTTCTCCGTAGGTGAAGTATATACATTTCTGTACTCAGCTCTGAAGGAGTTATGACTAGGATCAGAGTATAAATGATTTTCCCATCTGCTGCTTCTCAGCATAGCCAAATAGTATAATAGGATCATAAAGTTAAGCATTTATGTAACAAATAGCACCACTTTATCACTGTCATGACAATAATGTCTTTTAAAGATTTCTAAGACATAAAAAGCTTTAGTGTTCACTTTCTGGTATCAGCTATAGTATTCATTATTATGTTGACGTAATTTAACGTTTAGAATAGTAACATTTATCACCAGAATCTTCACTAATATGGAATGAAGACAATGCATTTTAATTAGACAAGTGTTATAATTGTGAAAGAAATTAATTATAGTAGAAGTAATCTACTACTCCCCAGATAGCCATACAGTATCAGCAGGACTTGAGAATGAATTCCATCAACTGGAAGAATACCCTGTGGAAGTGCTTAATAAATGCTTCTTGATTTAACTTGACTCAACTTGAAGAATGTCAGGAAGACATGGAAAAGCACTGTATAGGATAGGAAGGCATGAAGGAGTTGTAGTATGGAGCATTAAAGAGTTCTTACATTTGTGAGTTTACAGATCCATTAATGAACTGAATCTAGAAAATCATCTACTTTCTTGCAAATATGCTTTAGTGCTTTTATTTGTAATCATTTTAAATATTAATACTCCTAGAAGTCAGGGCCAGGGTCTTATTAAATTCAGTTCATCTCAGCAAAATTGTTATTGAAACCTTATCTGCCCTAGCACCTAAAACAGTATTTTGTACCCAGTGGACACTTTGTAAATATTTATTATCAGTGTTACTGTATCGTTAGTGGTTAATTTTTCAAATTTAAAAGTAATGGCATAGTTGGTGGTAGGGGAACAAATAGGCCTGGATTTCATGAGATCTGAACTCTAAATTCACTTCTATTTTGTGACTTTAGCCAAGTTATCTCGTCTCTTTGAATCTGAGTTAATGTAATTAAGAAGTAAATAAGAAGGCTGAACTCCTTAGCTCTAATATTGCTACTTTTTTCTCTTCCAACTAGGGTCTTTGGAGTAGGAATGATTTTTTTTTTAATTATCCAATGGTGAAAATCCAAGACAAATGAAGAAATGGTTAGGCATCATCGAGTTGCCTTCAATGAGTTCAAGTTTCTAGGGCTAAACTAAAAATTAATGGGTGTTATTACTAAGCTACTGTCAATGATTTTTTTTAAACTATATTATATTTTTTTCAATCAACAAAAATCCACCTACTTCCCACCCCAATTTCCACCCACCCCTATTGAGAATGAAAGAAAAACAAAACTCTTGTTACAAATATCAATAGTCAAGCAAAATGAATTTCCTCATTGGCTGTATCCAAATACATACATACATACATACATACATACATATATATATATATATATGTCTCATTCTATATTCTGAATCTTTCACTTCATGGCTAGTCATTACACTGATCAAAATTCCTAATTCTTCAAAGTGATTTATTTGTCTTTACCATAGTGTTTTCCTAGAGACTTCTGTTCACTGCACTCTGCATCTGTTCATGTAAGTCTTTCCAGTTTTCTTTGAAACCATCTCTTTAATCATCTCTTACAACACGATAGTATTACATCATAATTATATGCCATAACTTATTTAGCTGTTCCCCAGTTTATGGGTACTCCCTCAGATTCCCATTCTTTGCTACCTCAAAAACAGCTATAAATATTTTTGTACATCTTTTGTTAGAGTTTATTTTGCTTAAGACTAATCTCTCTCTTAATTTTACCCTCTCATTACTGTTGAATAAAATATATTTTTTTTCTGTACCTAACTCTGTGTGTGTGTATTCTTCCCTCCTTTGACCAGTTCAGATGAAAGTGAGGTTTTAGTGTCAGCTGTTTCCCCAGCACCTCCTCCTCCTTGTTCATATATATATGTCTATTTGTACACCTTGATTATATAAGTTAATTTTCCCTAATGTTCTTTTCCCTCCTCTCCCCCAATCCTCCCACATACTCTGTATTTCTTTTTCTCCCTCTTTCCTCTCTCATTCTTCTCAAGGTCATCAGAACGTGATAAAAACTGCTCCCAGGACTTTTCTAATTAAACCTCCTCTATGAACCTTGATGATGATAATAGTTCAGAGGGGACATATATACCATTTCCCCATATTAGAATACAAGCAGTTTATTCTTTGTTTAGTCCTTTATCATTGCTCATTTGCATTCACCTTGTTATGTTCCTTTTAAACTATTATGTTTGAATTTCATAGTTTCTATGTTGCTCTGGTCTTTTTATCAGGAATGCTTGGAAGCCCTCTGTTTCATTAAAGGTCCATTCCCCCCCCACCCCCCTATATCATTTCATTATATTTGGTTTTGCTGGGCAAGTTATTATTGACTCTAAACCCATATTTTTTTACCTTTTGAAATATCATATTCCAAGCTCACCACTTATTGATAGTGTTAGCTCCTAAATCGTGTGTGATCCCAGCTCTGGCTCCTTTGTCCTTTAATTCTCTTTCCTGACTGCTTACAGTATTTTTTCTTTGACCTGACAAACCTGAATTTTGTCTGTGATGTTACTGGGAATTTCCACTTTTTTTTTTCTTTCAGGAGATAATCAGTGAATTCTTTCTATTTCCATTTTGCCTTCCATTTCTAAGAGATTTGGGAAGTTTTCTTTCAATATTTCTTAGAGTAAAAGGTCTAAGCCCTTTTTTTGGTCATGGCTTTCAGATAATCTAATAATTTTTAAATTTTTCCTCCTAAATCTATTTTCCATGTCACTTGATAGATACCTTGCATTTTCTTTCTATTTTGCCAGCCTTTTGATTTGTTTTTAATATTTTCTTGTTTTTCATGGAGTCTTTAATTTGTATTTTGTCTATTCTAATTTTCTGGGAATTTATTACTTTAGCAAGCTTTTGTACTTCTTGTGCCAGCTATTAACTCTTTCCAGTTCATTACTCTCATTTCTTTTCCACTTTTTTTACCTGTAATCTTCTCTTTTCACTTATAAAAGCATCTTTTAACTTTTTTTTCAACTCTTGCTTCATCTAAGTAATCTTAATTAAATTTGTACCTGAACATTGTTTTTCTTTGAGACTTTCATTGTAGATGTTTTGTAGTTATTCCTTTCTTTATATGTTGAGCATCCCTGTCACTATAATAGCTTTTTAGATCAAGATTCTTTTTTTGTATTTTTATTCTTCTAACCTGCTTCCTGACTTCAGACTTGATTTTAGGTCCAAGCTCTGCAGACTTCTGGAGGGAAGGTCTTGGTTGGTCCTGTTGTTATTTCTTGAGGTATTGAGTGTGGTATTATTCCTGGATCTCAGGGACAGCTCAGGAAGGGGACCTCCAAGTTTTCGGTGCTCTCAGATCAGTTTGATCCAAGGCAATATCTAATTGCTGGCCCCCTGATCTGAGCTTTGCAGTTTTCTGACTTTGGTTTGCTCCTGCACAAGAGTAGACTGCTATTGGACTCTTCCCATATCAACCAGATGAGATGCTTTATGGTTTCAGATTGACAAAACCACAGACTCCATTTTGATCTGAGATTCCTGCCTTCATTATTCCTCTGTAGGCTTGGCTGTCAGCTGTAACTGAGACACCCACTCTCCTCCTGTGGTCTGAACCATACAGCTTCTGTTTGCTTCCTATCTTGCTTCTCCCTGTAACTGTCTAGGACTCTCTGTCTCTTCTTGTTCTGAATTGCTACCCCAGGAACAAGCGTTCTCCTCAGTTTGCCCTGGATATGTGACATGAGTGTGAGAGACAAAGCTGCCAGCTGGTACCTATTCCCACAATCTGTGGTGTCCCAGAATGGATCTGAGACCTCCTCCTCTTGCCCTGATGCACTACCTCTCCCTGCCCTGGAGTATTTCTTGGGCATACTCCAGATCCTATCTCCAGTGTCCCCAGAGCTGTCTGTCTCTCTGTGCTGATCTTGGTTGGAAAAAATGACTCACTGTGAATTTTTTTTTTCGCGTATTGAATGAGTTAAATTGAATGACTCGACTCAAAAAATATTTACCAATAGTTGGATGTCATCTTGATGAGAAGAGGTATGTTGTGTAGTGCACCAGATACCTGTCCTGTTCAGCATTTTTATCAATGTCTTGGTCAGAGCCATAGATTGTGTGGGAAATCTACTGGAAAAGACAAGAGGGTATAATCAAAGACACATACAGAGGAGGTTTGTCTTGGCAAGGAGAAGATCCATTATAGTAAAGAAGGAGGGAATTGGAGATGAAGTCAAGACATTTTGAAATATAGAGTAGAGGAAATGAAGGAGCTCACAAGTGACCTTTATTTTCTCAGGAAATTATGAGGTGAGATCCTCAGCTTGAAAGGGGCAGCTAAACTAGGTGGCATAGTGAATAAGTTTCTGGACCTGGAGTCAGGAAGACCTGAGTTCATATCCAACCTCAGACACTTACTAACTGTGTGATACTGAGCAAGTTACTTAATCCTGTTTGCCCCCGTTTTCTCGTCTGTAAAATGAGCTGGAGAAAGAAATGGCAAATCACTCCGGTATCTTTGGGAAAAAAAAACCAAACCAAATGAGGTCACAAAGAGTTGGATATGACTGAATGACTAAACAACAACAATAAAAACTTTTACCTTGAATAGCTTCATACTAAGTTATGAAGGCACAGAGCTCAAATACCAGTATGATGGTACAGAAAAAGAATGCTAAATCTGTAGTCAAAGGGAGATGTATTTGAATCCCACCTCTATTATTTATATGAACAAGTCATTTAACTACCCTGGGCCTCAATTTCCTCCTCTCTAAAATGAGGAGGTCAAACTAGATGGCCTTATGGTACCTTCCAGCTCTAAAACTATATTATTATGAATTCTCATTAACAGTTCCTGATCACTGAGCATCCACAGTGTATAGGGTTTGATTATTGAATTTTCAACCTGAGATTAACAAACAGTAGACTATTTTTCTCTGACTCCTGAAGCAATAATTCATTTCTTTTAAAAAAAATAACCAGTTTAAAAAACTGACCAGAAGATTGAGCAGAGATCACCCAAGGGTATGTGCATTTGGTTTTAGTAATTATTCTGTTATTCATGAATAGCAAGTAATCATCCTATTAAACCTACTTACAGAGGTACTGTATATAAGGAGTAACACATGCTGATTTTTTTTAAAACCAAAGTTTTAGAGCAAATTAAATTTTTTTTTAGTAAAATAAAACCATATTTTTAGGGCCAAAGTGGGGAACCACATCATTGGGGAGCTAAAGGTGAGGGTCCTTTGATCTGTTCACTATATATCCTGGAGAAGAAAGAATACCACTTATAACATTAATTTAACATCCCTTCCTTTTCCTCTTCTTCCTCCTCCTCTTTAGACAAACCACTTTGGCACAATAACCTTCCTCTCACTTCCTGATCCATACATCACTTGGTAATCTGTCCAGTGTTGTATTCATTGCATAAATGTTCTTGTGATTTCTCCAACATCAAAGTATTAACTGATGTGGGGGGAGGAGAGAAGAGATGTGGGGAAGAACTCATTTTCAGGAAACACTTTTGCCTTCCTAAAATATATGTTTTAGACATTATGAATAGTCCATATGCTGGTCTTTGCTTTTGCCACTATGTAATCTCAAGCCAGATGCATCACCTTCATCTGGTGTTTCTTGGATACAGAGCTGGAGGAAATCACCTAGTCCAACCTCTGTCTTAAAAGATGAAGAAGCTAAGGCATGGAGAGGTTTAGGTTAGAGACTTGCCCAATCTCACACTGGCAGTAAATAACAGGGCCGGGACTCAAACTCAGCTCCTTTGATTACAAATCCAGTATTCTTTCCACTACATAAAACTACTTCTCTAGGGCCCAGTTTCCCTCCCTTGTAAAATGAGGTGATATTCTAAATGATCTCTAAGGCCCCTTACATTTTAATGACTCTTCTGAATGGCAGTCGTTTAGTTTTGCCTTTTCTTAACATGATTTTTTTAAAAATTCTCCTAAGGCTTTCCCACAATTGTTAGTGCTTCCTTTTTAATTTTGTCTTTATTGAACTCTTTCAAAGTGGAATATAAGCTCCTTGAGAGCAGGGACTTGTTTTTTTCTTTCTATCCCCAGTACTTTGCACAATACTTTGAACATAGCAGGGACTTCACAAATGTATGCTGAATTCAGTAATTTAATAAAATATTATATTTAGCCATTTTGAAGATCTGGTACAATTCCAAGTTTGAAAATTTAAAGTCAAGGATACACTTGATAGGGTAAACCCTGTTTTCTCCAGCTTTGTCCACAAACTTTCTCACACTCTTGCCTTGATCTATTAAAATTCCTTTCTCTTTCTGTTTTATTCAGGTTCTGTTCACTGCCTTTGAGTTCAGTTTAATCCATAATTCTACTTACAGCTGTTCTTTCCTCTTTTCCTCTTCCCTATACCATAGTACCACAGTAGCCTGAAACTAACTCCCTCTCTCCCTCTCTCTTTCTCCCCCTCCCCCTCTCTCTTTCTCCCCCTCCCCCTCTCCCTCTCTCTCTCCTCCCTCTCTCCCCCTTCTCCTCTCCTTTCCTCTTCCTCTCTCCTTTCCTCTCCTTCTCCCTCTTACTATTTTTCTCTCTCTTTCTCTCCTCCCTCTCCTCTTTTTCACCTTGATTTTCCATATCTTGTATTTAGGGACAAGGCACTTATAGAATAAGATAGGGAAGAAGCATAGGGACAGGAACTGTGATTCCATTGCTATAGGAAACACGTAGATGAGGAAACTCCCTCTACCAAAGCAGGTCAGCTGCTTTTCTGCAACTCATAATCTCAGAGCTGTCTAGAGTGCTAAAAGGTTGAGTTCCCAATGTTACACAGCCAATATATGTAAGAGATGGGTCTTGAACTCAGGTCTTCTTGTATTCCAAGCCATCTCTCTATCCACTGAGCCATACTACCTCTCTTTAAAACAATAATAATAATAAGGTACATTTAGTTTAATCATGCCCTTTCTGTGCAAAGGTGTAAATAGATCAGTCTCACCTTCAGAATCCTTCAGGGGCCATGATTCAGATAATTCAACAGTAAATTAATTAAATCCTTTTAACTGTACACACCAGCCTTCCTATAAACTTTTGCTTATACTCATGTGGGCTATCTAGTGATAGTTTGGTAAACTATTTTATGGAATCTTGTCTTTTATAGGAACAATAAAACTCAGTTAATATAGATTAAAAGAGTGAACGTAATCTAATACATTGAAACATATGTTTATATATGTGTATATGTATATATGTATATCTATATAAAAAACTTCATGCTTTTTAAAAAATCAGTTTTTCCTCTTTTATCTGTTTTGTATTTTCAACATTAAATTTTCATACTCCTATCAGCCATGTATCTCCTTTGTTGTCAGTTTGTTTGACTACTGACTTGTAGAAAAGTTTTGGCTTATAGGCATATGCATGGTCTGACTCAGAGTGGTTTGATGAACTTTTATCTTTTACATGGACAGTGGAATTCATGGGAATGACAGTGCCTAAATATAACAGCTAACAACATTACATATATCGATGTTGAATGTTTGGAAACTGTAGTTAAAATTTATCTTGTTTCATTGACTCTCACTTCATGCAAAGATACTTACAATATTCCTTAAATAGGAAAAATAAAGTAACTGTCTGCTGTTATATGGCAGTCAAGGTTGTAATAACACTGCCTGAAGTTGCATTCTTTTTCTTTTGTCATATGTAAATATGCATGGGATGGAGGTGAACACAGTGGCATAATTTTTCTTACTTGACAACTTTTATCATTTTTTTTAAATGCTTTATTAAGTTCTGATTTACATCATTCATTTCTGCCAGATTTTGAGTTACAAATTTTCTCCCTGTTTTTCCCCTATCCACCGCCCCAAAATAGCAGTCCCACAGGATATTCCCTCCTCCAATCTCTCTCCCATATTTTCTCCCATACCACTTTCGACTTTTCCAGTGGATCTCTATGCCCCAGTGCCTGTATATCTTATTTCTCATTTACATGTAAAATAGTATTAATAATATATATGTATATACATATATATATTTAAGTATTTGATTTTAAAACTTTGAATTCCAGATTCATTCCCTTCCTCCCTTGTCACCCACCCTTACTGCAAAGAGAAGCAGTTCAGTATAGGTTGTACATGTGTGGCTAATGCAAAACAATAACATAGTAGATATATTGTAAAAGACTGACTATATTTCCCTCCCTCCTATCCCACCCTGACTGTTCTATTCTCTACTTTGATCCCATCCCTTTTCAAAAGTGGGTGCTTCCAGGTTCCCTCCCCCCCAGCCAGCCCTCCCTTCCATCATCCCCTTCCCCCACATACTCTCCTGTAGGGTGAGATACCCTATTTAGTGTGTATGTCATTCCCTCCTCAAGCCAAATTCAATGGGAATTGGTGGTGCTGGCTGGCTGTGCCGTGTCTCAGTGGCTTCTTGCCCCAGGGGCAAAAGCCACTCACTCCCACTTACAGGGTCTGAAAGTCCAGACTGCACTGACCTCTCACTTTGTCCTTTGCATCTATATGTTGATAAATCTAGAAACAGCCACAGCTGCTGCTGATCTGGAGTCCCTCCAGCCAGTGGTGACTGCTCAGGCCCACCCTGGGGCTAAAGCCTTGGCATGGGGCTGGGCTGGGCTCCCAGAGCACTGTGCTGGCCGATTCCTGCCGGCCTGCCAGGCTGTCCTCGGAGGTTAGCTTCATTGTGTCATTTTCTGGGTTCTGCAGCTCCAAAGTTTGTTCAGAGTCCCCTTTTTACATGGATTGGGGAAGGTGGAAGCCAGAGCCCAGTGGAGGTTCTGCTTCTACTCCACCATCTTGACTCCGCACTCTATGAACTTTTATCATTTTTGTCTGTCATGTAAGAGCTAGGTTGTTTTGTTTATTTCTTTATATTTGAGGATTCTTGTAATTCTGATTCCCAAAGCTATCTGAGTCCCAGAGCACTTAAATAATTTTTGTATCTTAACCAAAAGCAAAAATCTCTTTGAGAGAGCTTTCCCAGCCTTGGCAGTTATATGCCTGAAATCACTATTATAAAATAGAAGGTCTAGTTCTTATATATTGTCTTAATATGGGTTTTGTGGCCCAGTGGACAAGACTATGAATATGGACCTGTGTACTACTTCCGTGTCTTACTGGATTTAAGCTCTGTGACCCCAGGCATGGTAATTTGTCTAGACCTCATTTGTTTTATTTTGTGAAGTGGTAGGATTGGACCAAGTAGTTTCTATGGTCCTTTTGGATGCCAGAATTTTATGATTCAAAACAACATATTCATTCTAGTCTAGAGAACAGTATTCTCTTTTCCTTTAAAATACTAATTGCATACAAATCAAGACCTATTACACTTACTTTGTTTTACTGGCATATTGCCAGTAATGGTATACCTAGCATGCCCAGCATGATTACTGAGAAGCACCACAGACTGAGAAACTGAGGGAACCATTTTTGTCCCATTTGGTCTTTATATCACCTTCAGCAAATCAAATGAGGTATTATTTGTAAAGCACTTAGCCCAGTGCCTGGTTTATATTAGGCGCTTGAAAAATGCTTGTTCCCTTCACCTCCTGATACTCTGGTGGGTGAGGTGACTCAAAGCCAAAACAAGCAGGACTGTCCAACCAGGCTACCTAAGACCATAGCAGGAGATGGAGCTTGGCCCTGGCACAGAGCTCCATTTCAGGAACAGAAGGTGGAAAGATAACTAAACAAAAGAGGACACAAACTGGTACAGAAAAATTATTACAAATGTACAGATCCCTCAAAGAAGGAGAAAGCACTCTATAACAAATGCAACCAGGGGGTTGGCTAGGTGGTGCAGTGAATGGAGCACTGGTCCTAGAGTCAGGAGGACTTGAGTTCAAATCTGTGTGACCTTGGGCAAGTCACAACCCCAATTTCCCTGCCTTCCCCTCTCCAAAAAGGCAAAAAACCCCAAAACTGCTACCAGATGCTCAAGGGGGGGGGGATGAACTTTTCATAAATATGTAGAAGAAATGAAGCAAGAAAATAAAAAAGGAAATAAAAACTCTGAAGGAAAGAACTTCAAGAGAATAAATAGCTTAGAAAAGAAAGTGGTAAAATTTACCCAAGAAATGGAATAACAAAAAACTATACGAGAGCAGTTGGGAATTAATGACACCAGTAGACAGCAAGAAAGTTAGAACAAAATCAAAATATTAAAAATTAGAAAAAAAAATTTATTTGCTATCAGAAATAAATGGCTTAGAAAACAGGGAAGAGATGGGTATAAGGATTTATTAAGCACCTCCTATGTGCCCAGGCACTGTGCTTAGTGCTTTACAAATATTATTATCTCATATGATCCTCACAATTACCCTGTGAAGTAAGGATTACTATAATAACTGATTTTACAGTTGAGGAAACTGAAGTGGACTGAGGTTGAGTGGCTTGTGCAGGGCTACACAGCTAGTAAGTGATTAAGTCTAGATTTGAACGAGTGCTCTTCACACCAGTTCAGTGAGAAATAATTTATGAATCACTTCACTCCCTGAAAGCCACAATTAAAAAAATAAAAAGCTTTGGAACTATATTTCAAAAAATTAACAAGTGAAAACTTCACAGTTCTTTAGAATCAGAGGGCAAGGTAAATCTAAGAAGTATAAATTTATGATTTCATATGCAGTTTTCTTTTTGTGTTCTGCTGTGTATATCAAAAAATTTCTCAAGTAAATACAATACAATTACAAATGCATTGTAACTAGAACTTGAGCTGAGACTTAAAAGTAAGCTAGATGGTTTTAAGACACAGAGGCGAGGAAGGAATGCATTCAATACTATCTGCAAAGGCATAGGTATGAGACATACAATGTTGTGTTTCTAGAACAGAACATGGTCCAGTTTTGCTGAAATTTATTTTATTTGAAGGGTGGTAATAAGAAATAAGTCTAGAAAACTAGTATGGAACAATATTGTGTTGAAAGCAAAAGAGTTCATATTTTTTCCTGGAAGGAATAGGGAGCCACCCTGTGCTTTAAGGACATCATGTTGACAACTTTGTGAAAAATGAATCATAGAAGAGAGAGACCAGAGCAAGGATTCTACTTAGAAGACATAGGGGGCCCAACACCAGCACTCTCTTAGTTGAATTCTGGGACAAAATGAATCACTCATAACTCATTGTAGAGTGAACAAATGGAGGGGGTTTTGCCCTAAAAAAGGATGACACTTATTTTCAGCTTTGAGAGAAAACACCTTTCTTGACTCTTTTTGAAAACACATTTGTTCATCAAGTCTTTGGGGTTGGCTATAACATGAATCATATAGTCTCAGGAACCTACTAAGTCTGAAAAGTTCTAGCCCCACTTGGACGAAACTTTTGACCTTCTCTGATGGCCAAGAAACTTTGTCAGAGAAGGAGAAGCCCTGAGTAGAGCCAAGATGGCTGAGTAGAAGGAAATAATGAAGCTGAGCTCCAGCCCTCAACTTCTCCAAACAGATCTCTAACATGTTTCAGACTGAATCTTGATGGAGAAATCCAGAAAAGGTTACAGTGAGTCTTTTATCTGGCCTAGGTTGGCATAGGGAGATAGGGAGGAAGATCTGTAGACATTAGGGATGAGGTCAGGGCAGAAGCATATTCTGTGCACCCAGGGAGAGATTACTTACCAACATAAGAGGAAGTCCCAGACCCCTGCTGGGGCATCCCAGGGCAGACGAAGAAGGGGACCTGTGCACAGCATAAAGAAGACCCTTATACTGAAGAAGTAAGAGTGGCTTAGACCATGAGTCTCATTTCCAGCATCAAGCGCAACCTGCAGAGGAATAAGTTGGCCAGAAATCTTAAAATAAAAGGGATCCTACAATTCTGCTTCTCTGAACCTATAAAGCTTTCCACCTGGCTGATAAAGTCTGAGTCTAACAAATGTCTACTCTTACATGAACCCAAACTATGGTCAGAAATTGGCAGAGTTCAGACCAGGGGGACAGCAATCAGACTTTACTCTGGATCAGACTACTTTGGGAGCCCTGACAACTTGCAGGTCCTCAGGCTAAGCTGTCCCTGAGATCCAGAAATAAGACAACATTCAGTACTCCCAAGAAAAATCAATATGACCAGCCAGACCTTCCCTCCAAAAGTATGCAAAGCATAGCCCTAATGTCAAGTCCAAAGGCAGGAAGTAAGCTGCAAGAATGGGCAAACAAGAAGAACCACACCACAATGAGCTATTATGGTGTCAGGGACACTCAAGAAACAAACATCGAAGAAGAGAAGACGTCAAAATAATTATAAGCAGCGCTTCAGAGAAAAACGGGTTTGGCTTAAACTTACATAGAGTTCCTGGAAGAGATGAAGCAAGAGTTTTAAAAAAGTTTTAAAACATGTTTATAAATGGGATGATAGCGCTTGAGACAAAAATTGGAAAAGAAATGAGAGCTATAGAACAAAGACTTAATTAACAGATTGTTTCAAGAAGCCCAAAGCCTTGCCTGAGCAAAGAACTCCTTGAAATTAAGAATGAACCAAATATAAGGAAAGAACTTCATGAGGTAACAAGAAATATTAAACCAAAGACCAAAAGGTGAAAAAATGGAAGGAAAGGTAAAGTATCTCATAGCAAAAAGAAATGACCTGGAAAATAAGAAAAATTTAAGAACTATTGAAGTTTCTTAACACTTATCATCCAAAAAAAAGAGTGTAGAAGGCATATTTCACGAAATTTTAAGAGAAAACTGCCCAAAACTCTTTTCCCCCCAAAAGTTTTTTTTTTCATTTTATTTTGGACTCAAATGCCAGAACACAAATACAGAATAGAGAAAAGAAACAAAAACATATCATAAACTTAAACATTGGAACTTAAATACAAAGTAAAAAAGAACAAAAAGAAGCATATCATGTGCATAGTAGAACACAAGAGGATTCAAAATATATAATATTTTCATTTCAAGAAAGTTTGTGTGATAAATAATGCACTTTGTGTAGAGACCTATTCATCTTTTCTTTGCTTCCTTGTAAATTTTCTTTTGTTCTCTGCTGTACACTTCTTTACTGTGTTCCTTTTTTTTCCCCTCTCCTCGCCCCCCTCCCCCAAGGCTACAGTTAAGTTTGGATATGTTTCTCTATAGCTACACATACACATATACATATAAATGTATATTATATCGACATATACTTTCCCAAACAAATTCTACTCCTGATCATTGTTTCTATGTTTGTGCATACTCGTTTCCTATCCTTCCTGCCTCCTCTACTTTACTTCTACGTACTACCTTGGCCTCCTATTACTTACCTACCCCCCCCATCCCTGCTAAGGATCCTTTCCCTATCCTTCCATTCCCATAAATCTAAACACCCATCTATCCCCCCCTTTTACCTATTTCCTCACCCTACCCTCTAAAAATCCCTTCTCTGTCCTTTTCTCATCTCTATGCCCCTACTGTTTTATTTCTTCTGAATTTAGAAGACTTTTATACTCTTCTAAATGTGTATGTATTGTTCACTCTTAAACCCATTCCTGATGAAAGTAGGTTACCAGAACTACCAACCCTTTTCCCATGTATAATTCCTCTGTATTGGTTATTCCTCTTGCACCTCATTTGTATAAAATAATTAACTCTTTTTAGCTGTTCCTAAATGGTTTTCCTTTTTAAATTCATATCATACTCAAGTTTTCCCCAATCTTTCTTCTGAGTTACCTAATTATTAATAAGAATCTTAGACATACATTTTACATATATAAAAAGCAAACAGGCTGTCTTTATTGAATCCCTTATCAGTCTTTGGTATGTGCTTTATATTTCTCTTGGCTCTTGTATGTCAAATCTTCTATTAAGTTCAGGTATGGTGTTGTTGTTGTTTTTTTTTACAGTCTTGAAAGTCTGACAGTTGATTAAATGTCCATTTTTTTTTCATTATGCTTAACTTTGCTGGGTATGATATTTTCAGCCAGAGCCACAGTTCTTTTGCTCTTTGATATATAATGTCCCAAGACCTACATTCCTTTAATGTCTCTGCTACTAGGTCTTGCATGGTTCTAATTGTGGCACCATCATATTTAAATTCTTTTATTTTTGTTGCTTTTAACATTTTATCCTTGAGCTCACAGTTTCAGAATTTGACTGCAATATTCTTAAGAGTTTTTCTCTTAGGATCTCTTTTAAATGGTGATCGATGAATTTTTTCTATTTCTATTTTCCCCCTTGTTCTAATACTTCAGAACAATTTTCTTTAATTATTTCTTATATTGTTGTATCAAGATGATTCTTTTGATAACTTTCAGTTCAATTATTTTTGTTTTTTCTTCTTAATCTATTCTCCAGATCTGTTGTTTTTCTTATAAGATGTTTCACTTTCTTTTCTATTTTTTATTATTCATATTTTGTTTATTTCTTGATCTCTTATAATTTCACTGACTTCAACTTGCCCAATTCTAATTTTCAAGGTGTCATTTTCTTCCTTAAGATTCTGTATCTCCTTTTCTCATTGGTTGACTTTCCTTTCATAATCTTTTTGTTCTTCTTGCACTATTCTTCTTTTTTTTTTTTTTGTTTTTCCTCCATCTCTGCCATTTGATTTTTAGTCTTTTTAAAGATCTTCTATGAATTCTTTTTGGACCAGTGACCATTTAACATTACTCTTTGGGGGTTTCTTTACTTCAGTATCTTCCTGTGAAGATGAAACCCAGTGTTCTCTATTCCCATAATTGCTTTGCACAGTTGGATTCTTTCTCCTTCATCTGTGTATTTTTTGTGGTAATAGCTTAATTTTTGTAATCACCTCTAGCCTTAGGATATGGGGGATGGTGCTTCTTGCCCCAGATCTTCAGCCTGGAACTAAAGTCAAACTTCCAACTTCCTATAAGTGCCCACAGCCAGGGGCTCTATGCCCCACTGCCTCTGCGCTCACTGGGCATGTGGTGGTTTCTTCTCTCCCCTTTGTGGCAGCACAACTGGGTCTGGTGTTGTTTGTTAGCCCAGGTTCTCTCAATCTTCCCTGACCTCTGGCTCAAACACCCAACTCCCCTCACCATGGTGGGGGGTGGGGGGAGTTCCTTTGTCTGGGGCCCAGGCAACCCCTCAAACCAATTAACCCCAGGACTTGACACTTATTGTTAAAGTGGACCCTAACCTGAAAGTGTTCTCTCTTCACAAGGACCAAACCTAGTCCTGGGATTTTTCTTCTGATCTTCTCAAATTTGTCCCAGGAAGACTCCTGATGTGTCCCTATTCTTATTTCTGTTTACAACCACCCCACCCCACACTTTGTTCTCCCTAAGGTGCTATTTTATCTCTTTTGTGGGGGAAAATCTTGAGACCTTGGAATTTTCTAACTACTACACCATCTTCCCAGAATCCTCTCCCCAAAAACTCTTATAAAGGGCAAAAGAAAGAATCCATCAGTTACTCTCTGAAAGAAACTACATGATGAAAACTCCCAAGAACATCATAACTGAAGAGGGTCAACATAAAATGATGAGGTATGGGTTTAGGGGTTCACAAGACCCCAAAATACCAACATGCCGTGCCAAATGAATTCAACTCAAGCCTTCTCTCAGCCAAAGAAAAGTAAAGTTTATTAAAAGTTTGCCATATTGGGTTGACTCTTAAGGAGCTTCAGTATCTGTAAGGCTTGTATTAGAAAATTCTATGGTGCTCTCACACCACATGGAGCAACATGGGGTCTTATATACAGAAAGGTTGTGGGAGGTCTAGAGGAGGAGTTTGGGGAGGGTCTTCAGGAGGAGTTAATGAGGTCATATTCCAGTAAATGAGTGATTAAGGGTGGGAAGTTGCTGGACAAGAGGGATAGATTTGGGCAGAACCACAATGAAAAGCTTATGGCCTCATGCACATGCCTCAATGGGAAGATTCAGTCAGAGTTCAAGGGGGTTGCCAGAGCCTGTACCTCACTAATAACCAAGTCCAGAGCTTCTAGGTGAAAAATACATATATTGCAGCCAGAAAGAAAGAATCCGTGCACCAAAGAGACACAGTCAGAATCATACACAGGATTTAGCAGCCACCACCTCAGAGTAATGAAGAACTTGGAATACAGTACTCCCAGAAGGAAAAGATAAAGACTTATAACCAAAAATAACTTACTCAGGCAAAGCTGAGTATAATGTCACAGGAAGAAAAATGAATCTTTCTTGAAATAGAGGACCCCCAAACATTCTTGATGAAAAGAACAGAGCTATGGAAACCTTTAAAGATATATTTGATTCATAGAGAACCACTGGAGATAGGGATGTGGTCATACCTGTGCATTCTAACAGATATGGTCATACCTGTGCATTCTAATGGGAAATACAGCACATAAAGATAGGTTAGCAGTGACCAGGGACCAGTGTGTTGGTCTAGCAAGTCAGAGGGATAAAAGAAACAAAAAGTTTGCTGATGAAACCCCTTTTTCAGAGGTAATGGTCATATTGATTAGGCTACAGCTTTCAAACCAAGAGGTAGAAAGGGGCCTTTGACTTCCTGGTGATGAGGTATGGGCTCTGGGAGCCCCCTTGACCTCTCTTTGAGTCCTTGAGGTACAGGCTCTGGAAACCTCCCTTGGACTCTTGATTAAATTGTCTCATTTGATGAGGCATTTACATTAGGCCTTGAGCCTTACATTGTGGCAGAGCCCAAATCCTCTGTTACTAGACTTCCCACCTATCAAAATATCCATCCACCCTTGAACTGGCCTAGCCCACCATTGTCTGTAGTCTCCAGTAACTTCCCACCCTTAGTCACTCATTGACCTCATTAACTCCTCCTGAAGACCCTCCCCAAACTCCTCCCCTAGACCACCCCTAGATTCCTCCCACAACCTTCTGTATGTTTGTGAGAAAGCCATAGAATAGTGAGAGTGCCATAGAATGTTACCTAGCACAGACTTACTCTGTGTTTAATGCAAGCAAACTTTTACTAAATTTTACTTTTCTTTGGCTGAGAAGACTTGAGTCGAATTCATTCAGCAGGACCTGGCGTGTTGGTATTGAATTTTAAAAAATTTTTTAAAAAACAATTATTAAGAGGAAAAATTGTAAGCCCCTTAAAGGCAGGAACTGTCTCTTTTTGCTTGTATTTATTTTGTTAGTATTTAGCATAGTAAGCTGCTTGAGAATAGGGACAGCTTCACTCTGTATTTATATCCTTAGCACTTAGCATATAGTACGTGGCACATATTAAAAGTTTAATAAAAGCTTTTTCATTCATTCATTTATATAAGATTGACTTTGCAAGATGCAAGGATAAGATTTTCAAGAGTAAAGGATTAGAGTATATTTGAACTGGTCAGTCTTTGTGAAGTGAAGAAAGAGGGCCTCAGACACTTAACACCCACCCACACACACACTCACACACACACACACACACACACACACACACACACACACACACCAGCCCTGTGACCTTGGGCAAGTCACTTAACCCCAGTTGCCCTCCAAAAGCAAAAAAAAAAAAGTCATGGACAGCCACCAATTTTTTAGCTGTGAGTGATTATACACAATGAAGTTAATTAGCTTGTTTCCCATTGGTTTTCTTTGCTGGCTCTGTCCTATATCCAAATTCTCTCTTGTTTAGCATAGCACTTCTACCCAAAGTGCTGGCTGCTCTTTTGCTTGTTGCTTTTCTAGCTGGGCTACTTCCAAGCCAGTCTGATTCTTAAGCTGTTTACCTGTCAAAGCCCTCACAAAAACTTAGCCTGGGTTACCTGTAAGAGCCAATTTATAGGCCAAGAGCTCCTTATGGGCCCTTCCAAATGTAGCTGCCAATGCTATTAAATTTCCCTAGCTGGAACCCTGACCTTAAGTTTGATCTTTGTTCGTATGTAATCCGTGCTTGATCTGACTTCTGCTTCCTGCCTCATGTCTCAGCTTTGGCATTCTTGGCACCTTTCCCTCCTCAATTTGACCTGTTTGTTTTCCGATAATGGTCTATTAGATACTACCTTAAGTACTACTTAATAAACCCCATAACCAGCTTCATGCCTTAATAGCCTTAGTCCTCAAAAGGAGTAACCTCCATATGGCACCACCATAACCTCACTACTACCAGTGGTTCTAGTATCAGTTAAGTCCTGACGTTCCTTTAGGCTTTTCCTCACTCTATCCCATTCATAAAGCTAATAATAATAATAATGAAAAATTTTTAAAATTGCAACTTCCAGTATTTTTAAAGATATTTAATAGCTTAAAACAAATTTGTCTTATATAGATCATTTGTGTTGTTATGTTTATTTTATATCTATACACATTTGCCTGCTTATAAAGTAGTTGTTTTTCAGAAGTTTAGAAGCTATTTGTCTAGAACACATTTTCCCATAGAAACAATATCATTAGCAATGGTTGGGCTCCCAAGCCAACACACAGAAATTTGTTTAACCTTGAATGAACTTTCTTTCTTAACTTTAGCTAAGCACAATTGATGTCATTTTTTTTTCTATAGAATAAACCATTCCAAGGTTCACTTCAGAATGCCAAGAACATGCTTGCCTCTAATGAGACATTAGAAACAGGAATCTTCTTAATGCAAGGGATATCTAGTAAATGTTGTTGTAGATTCAGGGCCAGGAAAGTAGTGAACACTAATAACCTGTCAATACAACATTCTTATGTAAAAACATATATCTGTAAATTTTATAAGAGCAGATAATTCTATAGGTTTATTACTTTTTAGGTATTTTGAGATAAAGAGTTTTTTTTAACAATCTCATTATTAAAAGGTAAATGGAGGGGGCATGGGGATAAGCATTTATCCAGAACCTGCTATATGCCAAGTACTGTGCTAATAAGCACTTTACAGTAGCTAATTTGATCCTCACAACAGCCCTGCAAGATAAGTGGTGATATTATTCCCATTTTATAGTTGAGAAAACTGAGGTTAAATGACTGAACCAGGGTTACCCAGCTATTAAATGTCTGAGACCTGATTTGAGCTCAGGTCTTCCTGACCCCAGGACCAGCTCTCCTCTATGCCACCTAGCTATCTCAAATATTGGTTGTTTGTATCATATATATATATATATATATATATATATAAGTAGGAGATGCTCCTCCATGAGTTGTATTTGTAATATCTGTGTGTCATTTGATAAATTTATCCCAAAACAGAGATTATAATTTATATTTTACTTGCTCTTTTGAGAATACTTTTCTCTTTTCATATAACTTCTGGAGATTGTGATAGAATTTTTTTTATCAGGAAAAATATTCATATTATCAAGGGATATTTATAGAAAGAATGTAACATACTTTTCAGATGACTCTAGGAGTCAATAAATAGGAAACTTAAATGTGTTCTCTCCAGTCTGAATTTAGGTTAGGATAGATAGTGTTTGTGATGGGGTTTAGGCTCTGGGAACCCCCTTGAATCTTCCCACCTGATGAGGCCTTTGCCTGAGGTCATAAACCCTTCATTATAGGTAGGCCCAAATCTCTGTTACTCTTAACCTAGCCTAGCCCTCTATTGTCCAGCTACTCCCCACCCTTGATCCTATCAAAACAACTATATACAAATCTGTTACCCTTAAACTAGCCTAGCCTTCCATTGTCTGTCATCTCCAGGTAGCCTTCAGCTCTTTCCCATCCTTAATCCCATTCCTGGAGTCTGAACTCAGTCTTGGTCAAGTTCTTCCTTAGACTCTTCCTCAAGACCCTCCCCAAGCCCTTCCTCTAGACCATCCCTAGATCCCTCCCACAGTCTTTCTGCATATAGGATTCATCTTGTCTCCATGTAGGTGCTAAGACTCAATGTAGTGCAGACACAGTCTGTGTCAGATTGTTCTGGTCTGCTTGTCCAGTACAAGTGTCACAAATACTTAGGCTCTTAAGGGCCTACCCATTATGGTGAATCTTTACTAAACTTTGTTTTACATTGGCTGAGAAAAGGTTTGAGTAGAATTTATTTGGCAGGACCTGGTGTATTGGTATTTTGGGGTCTTGAACACCCCTAAATCCCAAACCTCAAAAGTTGGGATGTAAAATATCTGATAATCCTGTACTACTTGTTGTAGAATAAGATATTCACAACTCACAAGTTGAGTTCTAGAGAAAAGCTAGTTTTTTTTTATTTAAAATTTCAAAAGATGATTAATAAATGTATGTCATTCATTCCATAAACATTTGTTGGCTATTATGTACATAGCACTTGTATTAGGTAATGAGGGGTTGCAATGCATGGTGTCCTACTTCATAGAGATTATAGTGTGATAACCTGTATTTCCAGTCTAATTTAAACTATTCATCTTCTCATGTACATTCCAATCAAAACAGACTTCCAGGGGTGGCTAGGTGGCTCAGTGAATAGAGCACCAGCGCTGGAGTCAGGAGGACCTGAGTTGAAATCTGGCCTCAGACACTTAACACAAAAACTAGCTGTGTGACCTTGGGCAAGTCACTTAACCCCAACTGCCCTCCAAAAGCAAAAAAAAAAAAAAAAAAACCAAACTGCCTGTCATTCAGCAATTTCATTCAGTACTCTCCTACCTCCATGCACTTGTACAGTCTATCTTCACTGTTGAGAAGTTTATGTCCTGGACACTATTCTCTTTTTCCTCCTGTAATATTTCCCTTGGTGATCCCTGCTATCATAGGTTTAATTATCTCTCTGCAAATGATTCCCAGACTTTCTAACCTTCTCTCTATTGCTATTGGACCTTTTAAACTAGAAATCTTTAGACATCTCAAGCTCAACATGCCCAAAATAAAATTCATTTTCTTCCCCATTCCTAAATCACTCATTTTTCAAACTTCCCTTTTACTCTTGAGGGCACCACCATCCTTTTGTTAACCCAGGTTTGTAACCTTTCAGTAATCCTTAACTCCATCACCCTACATATCAATCATTTGCAAAATCTTATCATTTCTGTCTTCACAACATCTCTCACGTATGATCATTTTTCAATGTCCACAAAACCACTTCCCCAGTTTAGGCCTTCATTATCTCTCATTTGTACTACTGCAGTGACTGTTTACTGGCTGCCCATACCTTATGTCTCTTCCCACACCAAGCCATCATTCACACAGCTACCAAAATCATTTCCCCAAAATTCACATCTTGTCCTTTCACTCCCCAGATCAGTATAATCCAGTGTCTCCCAACAGTCTCCCAACTGGCTTATGAAGAATCTCCAGTACAAAGCAGAGCAACCTTCTCTCCATTCTCAAGCTTTCAATCTTTTGTTGTTCCTGTCTCTTGAGGAAAGTTGGTGGGGAATAAGTCTTCTTACTTATGTTGTGTCCTCACTTGCCCAAAGTTTAGAGGGGAGAGGAGTAGTAAGTTGGACCTCCTATTTGACCATCTGACTGTGTGCCCCTTGTACTACACTTGCCTCCAGACTGATTTGTAGCCTCCTTTAGGAAGTAGAGTGTTACCCCTCTGCTCAGTGATAAATATTCTTATACCTGGTTAGACCCTTCATACTCCAGTGATTCTGAACCCCTGTAAATCATCATCCAAATCCCATTCCCCATCCCCTTACCTCCCACTTCCTTAATCCTATCCCCTTCAGCCTTTCCATCCCAAAGTTTCAACCTTATACCACCCAACCCTTCCATTGTGCCCTGGGGAATGTCTGCTCCATAGACAACAGTTTCCCCTTCCCCTTAAATTTTTTCTTATCCCACTTCTTCCAAATACTGTTACTGAAACCAGTCTCCCCCCAATGACACAGCCTCCCTGACCACCCTTTCCAGTAATTGTATTTTCACTCATTCCCTTGGTTGAGGTGAAAGAATTCGTATTCTTGCTCCCTACGTTGTCACTTCCAGCTTTTCCCTCTACCTCCATCATTTTCCTTTGAGGTTCATGCCATTCATATCTACTGCTAACCAACAAAATCCCAGTGGTTATTGTCTTTAGACATCCAAGTCACTCCCTTTCCTTTCTTAGTGAGCTCAGTACATGGCTCATAATTTTTCTCTCCTCTCAAACTCCAACCATCATGCTAGGGGACTTCAGCATACGTATTGACTCTCCCTCAAACATCCAAACCACTTAGTTCATCAACCTACTCACCTTCTCATGAGCCTCTACCCTGCTCATGCTCTTGATCTGAATGTCATTCACAAATGTACCACCTGCCTGTTCATGAATTCCCTAAGTCTCCTTATCCAACCATAATCTTTTGGCTTTTTACCTCTCCCTCCACTTTCTTTTATAAAACTTTACTTATTTTCCACAACACGACCTCCAGTTACTTGAACTCTCAGTTCTCTCACAAGCCATCCCCTCTATACTATCCACTCTCTCCTCTTCTCCCCATCTGACCCTTTGCTACACCAATTCAATTCTACACTGTCCTCCTCCCTTGATTACCTAGTCCTCTTAACATTTCACCATTTACATGCCAAACCTCGGTCTTGGATCCCTCCTTGCATTTGCCACCTTTGCTCCCACACATGTTTTACTGAACAAAGGAAGAGAAAATCATGCAACTCTTCTTCTGACTGGGTCCATTACAAATTTGTCTTACCCATCCTTAACTGACTCCTCACGGCTGGCACATAATCCTTCTGAACCTACCTTATCAACTCATCATCCCACTTTCCACAGCAGCTATTTTCATCTCTCCTCAGTCTTCCCATAGCTCTCTGCACTGAGAATCTGATCTCATCTGCAAAATGCAGCCATCTGGCTTGTGTTGCCTCTTCTCCCCACTTCCTCATCTCCTATCATTCAGGTGCCTTCTACTATTATCTCCTTTACTCCATGATGATGTGGCCTTACTCCCTACCAAGGCCCAGCACTCTCCCTTCATTCTTTCTCTTCTCCTTCAACAGATGGCCGCCTGTATCATCCTCCCCCCACTCTCACTTGTTTTCAATCTCTCCTTATCTACTGGTTTGTTTCTTACTACCTGCAAACATGCCTGTGTCTCCTTTCAATCCCATCCTGAAACAAAAATCCTTCATTTGATCCTTTCCTTCCTGCCACCTATTGTCCTATGTCTGCTCTTTGTAGCTAAACTCTTCAAAAAGTCCTCTACAATAAGTGCCTCCACTTTCACTCTCCTTTCTTCTTAACCCCTTCCAATCTAGCTTCCAATTACCTCATTCCACTGAAACTGTTCTCCAGAGTCACCAGTGATCTCTTTGACCTGGATGTCCAGTACACATCTTAAACTCAACATGGCCAAAACAATTTATTCTTTCTCTCTAAACGTGTCTTCCCTCTGACCTTCATTATTACTGGGAGGAGGGCAACACCATCCTCCCAGTGCCTCAGGATCATGACCTTGGAGTCATCCTTAACTCCTCACTGTCTGTCGTCCCCTGTAATCCATCACTTTAAATCGGAACTAATGCAGTAGCCTACTTGTTGACCTGTCTGTCTCAAGTCTTTCCCTACTCTAATCTATCCTCCATAAAGCCACTAAAGTGATTTTGCTAAAGTGCAGATCCAACAATGTTACCCCTCCCCATTCTGATACAATCCAGTGGTTCTCTGTTCCCTCCAAGATCAAATACTAAGTGCCTAACGCATACTCTTTGATCCAGTGACGCTGATCTCCTGGCTGTTCCATCAATAAGATATGTCTCAGTTCTGGGCATTTTCTCTGGATATCCCCCATGCCAATAATGTTGTTCCTCCTCATCTGCACCTACTGGCTTTCTTTAAGTCTCTACTAAAATCCCTTCTTCTTATAGGAAGCCTTTCCCAACACCTCTTAATTCTAGTGCCTTCCCTCTGTAATTTTTTTTTCTATTTATCCTGTAAAAAGTATGTTTGTATAGTTTGGTTTTGTCTCCCCAATTAGATCATCAGCTTCTTGAGGGCAGGGGACTATCTTTTGCCTATTTCTATATACCCAATGCTTAATGTAGTACCTGTTTCATATTAAACCTTAATAAATGTTTATTGATTGATTGGCTCCCTGTTGCCTCCAGGACTCTCAGATCAAATATGAAGTCCTCTATTTGTCAGTCTTTCCTCTGTTTCACAACCTGCACCCTTCCTACCATTCCAATCTCTTTACACAAAACAGCCCCTTATATCATCTCAAATCCAACTATATAATGCCTCACCTCCCTTTCGCTACTATATGCCACTGTCCAACTACAAAGTACCGACAATGGACTGCTATTTTTCTTCACCCCCACCTCTTAGAATCCTTGGCTTCTTTCCATGCCCTACCGGAAGCCTTTTCTAGTCCCCCCAAGGTGCTTGTGGTTTTCCCTCTAAGTATACTGCTAGGTAGTACTGTTCTCTCAACCTAAAGTCAGAAAGTCTTGAGTTCAAACCTAGCCTCAGACACTTAATGTGACTCCAGGCAAATTGCTTCACCTTTGTCTACTTCCTTCATCTGTAAAATTAGAAATAATAAAATCACTTATCTTTCAAGGCTTTTTTTAGGGTAAGATGAGATAATATTTGTAAAGGGTTTTACAAACCTTAAATCACTATTTAAATGCTAATTGTTATGACTTTGTATGCATTTTATAATTTCTTTACATTTATATGTTTCTCCGTAAGACTTTAAGTATCTTGAGGGCAAGGTCTATTTTTGCTTTTCTTTGTGTACCCAGTACTTAGCAGTGTCTGGCACATGGTAAGAAAGCAGGTAATAAATGATTGTTGATTTATAAATTGATTGATTAGAACAAAATCCTGTGCCCTCCATGCTGATTGAAATACATCTCTTCCTTCAAAAACCAGTTCAGCCACTATTTCCTTCAGCTGATAATTATCATTCTTTCAACAGATTTTTACTAGAGCACTATATCTTAACTTCTCCTTTATTCCTATCACATTTTACTTCAAATCCTATTTATTTATGTATTCCAAGTGGAAATCATGCCAGGCTTGGAAGGAAGACTTGGGTTCCAGTCTTGGCTGACACTTATTTTCTGGGTAACCTTGGGTCTTAAGGTCAGCTTTCCAAGCATCATTTTCGTCAAGTATTAAAGGATATAGCAGCACCCATCTTAAAGGGCTTTTGTGAAGAAAACACTTGTAAACCTAAAAAGGCTATAAAATTTTGAATTATTATTATCCTGCATTATATTTTCAGGATCATGTTGTTTTTCTTCTTGGTGTTCCTCCATTCCCAGTGCCTAGTCATATGGCAGATACTTAATAAATATTTGTTGAACTGAATTGTTGAGTAAAGGAAAAGCACAAATAACAAATACTACAAATTAGAATGGAGTCAGTTCATAGAAGGGGTATGGAGATATTCAAGGAAGGAGAGACCAACTCTTGTCAGGATGTCACAAACTTTACCCGCTATTTAGAGTAAATAAGACATAAATTTCACTGACTTTTTAATTTTCTGAAATTAATAATTCAGCACAATTTTGGAGATAGCTTTCAGCAATTTTTTTTAAAAAATTCGTCTAAGGTGGTTGTGGCAAGCTCCAATTTGGCTCCAACAATCTAGTTTTTCTTGCTTTTTGAAGACCTGGAGTAGAAAAGCCCAAGACTGACCTCCAGTGGTCATCTACTTTGCACTCATGAAACATGAATGCTAGTCAGGTTGAACGAGAGGTGAACCAACCAGGTGGTTAGGCAAAAGTTTAACCTTCTATCAGCAATAGGACAGTTTCTCATTTATTCATTGAGTCATTATTACCTAAGGAAAAAAAGTTTAAATTGCTTTGGCTCTAATAACTCCATAGCAGCTATAGAACTGTTGCATATATGTTATCATATAGATTAGAACCAAGAACGTCTTTAGGATGTCCAACTACATTTATGTTTAAAAAGATGCCATTCAGAAGTCTTACCTAAAATTTAGAAGATTATCTGAAACTTGCATGATCTGAGATAGTAGTAGGTCTCTGTATTAGCTTATTTTTTCCTTCAATAAAAGGTTTTTATTCTAACAAATAATTTATGCACAGTGGACAATGGGTTATCACATGGGGATGTTTTTTGTCATTCTGGAGGATCTGGAGTGTAAAACAGAATTTACTCTATGTAGAAGGGTCCTTTCCATTTCTCCTTTGTCCTTTGTTCCTTTTAGCTGTTTGGAATGGAAAAAAAAATACAGAATTCACTTAGTCTAAAGAAGTGCCTGATACTGCAATGTATATTTTCGCAAACTTTTTATTTTACCTAGTTCTTTTATCAAATAAACTTTTTAAAATAATGATTCCAATTTCTCTCAGTTTTTTTTTCCCAGAAGAGATCAGAATCCCTTCTTTCCAGCTCATCTTTTAGTTCTCCCTCTTCCAACATTTTACCAAAATTGGGATAAATTCTCTTAGAAGTTTTTATAATTGGGAAATTTTGATATGAGGAAATTTTTATGAGACTGGGGAGAAAACATGTAATTTATGACATCAGATTGCAACACTGAAGAAATACTTCAGTTGCTGAATTTCCATTTGGGAGAGTTAATCATTTTGAAATGAACTAGGAACCCATCTCAGGGCTAATCCTTTGTTATTGAAGATAGAACATAGATTGTCAGAGCTAGAAGAGATTTGCAAGACCTTGTAGTCTAACCCCTTCAATTGCTAGTTGAGAAAATTGATGCTCAAACATCCTGCCCGAGATAACAGTAAATTAGTGACAGAGCTAGGACTAGAGGCTAGACTTCCTGAGGCATCGTTCAGTGTACTTCTTCATGTACCCATTGCACTGAGTAGCATTCACTTGGGACCACCGACAGGCCTGTGGTGCTACTTTGAGTACATTTGTAATGCCCAAAACAAGCTTTTGCCAACTCTGACTCAAGTACTATTTAAAGGTGAAAAGAAGGCCAAAATCCCATCGTACTCTGCCCTCCTGATCGAACTACATCTAGAATATTTTGATTAATTCTGGGTGCCATATTTTAGGAAGGACATGAATAAGTTGTAGAACATCCAAAGGAAAAGAATACAAAATGGTACAGGTCATACCACAAGAATGACAGCTTGAAAGCCATCCCTAAGTCTTATGTATCTCAAGGGCCTAGACTTAGCCAATAACTATGAAAGTCAATAGGCCTGTCTAGAGAGCAGTAGTATAGAGGAAAAACTGGTAATGCCTGGCATCTATAGCCAGAGCAAACAAGAGACTTTGAGCTCCTCCATGGGGACATATGAGTCCAGGAGGGAGGAGGGCTGTCCAGGAACCAGAAGAAATGGAAAGAGCTAAATCACTATGATTCATAGCAGAAGAAAGTAAAACCATTTTATTTACCTCCCTACTTTGTTCTTCTCCTCCCTGGATCCTTTCCCAGATCCCATCTATCTCCCGATAAGCAATACATTCTCCCTTTTCTATACTCTCAGGGAAAGAGAACAACTTACCCTAGAACTGATGTGAAGACTTATCCTTTTGAATAAACCAGAGAAAGAACCCCTAACTTAATCCCATTGGTGCTGCCCATATCTGGAAGACAGGAAATAGTGTAACAACAACAATAACTTAAGGTTTGCAAAGGTGTGTGTGTGTGTGTGTGTGTGTGTGTGTGTGTGTGTGTGTGTGTGTAGCTGCTGTTATTATTCCCATGTAATGGAGAAACTGAGACAGAGAGTTTAAATGCCTTCAACAGAATCACATAGCTACTAAATATCTAAGGCAGGATTTGAACTTAAGCTCTTGCTGAATTCAAGTCCAGTGTCCTGTTCACTACACAGCACTGAAAGGACCCTAGAAGTCATGTAGTTCAATTCCCTATCCAATTAATCATTATTACAACCCCTCAGATGACTATAGACTTGATTATTAGAAGTTGCTTTGGCTTTGCCTTCTTTCTAAGTGTGATGTTTCTGCCTGACTCTCCTCTCCTCACAGTCCTCATACCCCTGCCCCTTCATGATTTTCCACAACTGTGGAATCAAGACTTGGGAAAGTCAGCTAACTCAAAATCTCTCAAAGCCTATAGTGGTCCAAAAGCTCAGCTTGCATAAACAAGCCACTCATTTTTTCCCTTGTCTAGGAATAAACCAAAGCAAAGGAAAGAATGTACATATGAGTAGCTGGGAGCAAGAAGGGGGAAATAATTGAGGGGAAGAGGTGTAGGAGAGTGTTACTCTTCTCTCCACACTTGGGAAACATGTTTTCTCAGGCACAAAGGAGAGAAGCTTACTCATTATTGCTTAGACTCTAAACGTTTGGGAGTTGAAGGTTGGTTTTGTGGTATTACAGCAACTTTTCCTTGGCTAAAGATAATCTGTGTGGAAGCCTCCCTTATAAATATGTCCTTTGAAAGCAATTTTCATCAGAGGAGGCCCCCAGAAAGGCAAAAGCATTTATTCAATAAGTTTTTTACTGACTTAAATGTGCTTATGAACTTTAGGTTTCTCTAACTTCAGTCCTTTAAAGGTCAGAGATCAACCTATTAACAGCTGTACTATATAATCTGTATTTCCCAGATGTGGTAATCATGTGACTAATCTAGTTTTTTTTTTGTTCCATCCTGAGAGAGAGGTGCAGTAATCTAGAACCAGGTTTTCTGAAAGTGTTAACACTACTAATTATAAAAATACCCTTCTCTTAGTATTTTTAGGGAAATATATGATAGATAATTTCATATGGAGGAAAGATTGATCATGAAGGTTAGAAAGAACACATATATGTACATATGTGTGTTTGGATATGTGTGTATATCTTTCTTAGCTTCTATGTAATTTTCAGCCTTGTATAGGTATTTTTAAAAGGCTGTGACTTTTCTTGTTAAAAACCTAAAATTTTTATATGTTTGCTTGGACACTGGCTTAAAACAGCACATCTTCTTTCCATAGACTATCACAGAACTAAGGAAAAGGCCAGCATTCCTGGGATACTTCTTAGTCAAGTGACTAAAAAATTCTATGGGCCCCTCTAGACCAAGAATTTAATACTAAATAATACTGAAAATAGATACTTGGTTTTAAGCACTTTTCTAATTTCCACTTCAGCATCTTTCTCTCTCCTCTTTTCTCCTTGGCCAGATGCAGCTTCCAGGGTAAAAGTCTGCTCCCAGAGACAGAATCTCATATATAGTATATAGACTTTACTGCAACCCCCATGTCAAAATTGATCTGTGCTTTGTCTTACTACTTTCTCAATGAGATCAACTAAATTGAATTTTAATGAATGATGAAAGGATTAATAGCTTATCCTTGCATTTCAGTAGGGTCTTCAGACTTTACCTAAAGAAGGTAAGCATCTCTGGTGCAGTGTCAGGGCTAATGTTGGAGATATTTGGGGATATTTTTTTTGTCCTTCTAGGTGCCTCTCAGATTATAACAAATGGCCCCATCTCCCTGAATTTCCTATGACTTAATAGTTTCTGTTTTTAAGAGGCAGATACTAAAAAAAATAATTTAATTTAAATATTCAATGAGCACCTACCATGGTCCCAGCTAGTATTTGGGGGAGATACAGGCTGTATTTCAGAAGTTTCAGTTATCTTTCTTCTCCTCAAGAAGTTTATAGTCTCTTCACAGAAAGAATCTGAGCATAACTTTTTAATGGCATATAATTATGTGTTAATTAGATATTATAATAGTGCATATTTATATGTCACTTTCTCTTTTACAAAGTCCTTTCCTCACAACTCTTTTGGAAGCTTGTACAAACATTACAATTCTAATTTTACGGTTTGGAAAACTGAAGTTCAAAAAGAAGTAAGTTCAAAAAGAAGTCACCTGGCTGGTAAAGTAAGCAGGTAGGTGGTACAGTGAATAGAGCACTGGATCTGTAGTCAGGAAGACTCCTTTTCCAGAGGTCATATCTGGCCTCAGATTCTAGAGCTGTGTCCTGCCTCAGTTTCCCCATCTGTAAAATGAGCTGAGAAGGAAATGGCAAACCATTCCAGTAACTTTGCCAAGAAAACCCTACATGGGGTCATGGAGAGTCTGACGTGACTGAACAATAACTGAGCAATAACTGGCTTATAAATTATGGAATCTAGGACTACCACCCCCCTGGCCTTCTGTCTCCAAATTAAGTGCTCTTTTCCCATAGGAATTCTTTAAAAACGTGAGATTACTTCCCCTTATTCATTCCATATTCAAAGAAAGCTGATCTAGTTTATATTTCCCTACATGGAGCCTGCCACCTCTGACCACCTTTGTTCTGGATGTCTCCTATACCTGGAATGTTCCCTCTCCTTACTTCTTTGGATTACCTAGCCACCTTGAAGACTCAGTTCAGATGTCTCCTGTAAGAGACCTTTCCTAATTTCTGTGGTTGTTAGTGTCCCTGAAAAAAAAAATAACTTTGTATTTTTCTTGTATGCATAATTTTTGCACTTCTCTGTGAGCATCTTACGTCTCCCTAGTAAAATAAAAATTCCTTGAGAACAAGGATTTCCTAATTTTTGTATTTGTATCCCCAGTTCCTAGAACAGTGAAGGCACTTAATAAATAATTGTTTATTGATTGAATTTCAGAAGGGAAAGGAATTTTAGGAATCATCTTGTAGATGAGAAAACTGGTGCCTAGAAAGGTTAGGTGTCACTCCTGCGATTACTTACATAGCTAGTTAATGGTAGAACTAGGACTAAAACACAAACTCTGATTTTCATTCAGATTTCTTTTACTATAACCATATTACCATATATAGTAAAGTTCAAGTGGGGGCATAAAGGATGAGTAGAAGCTTGGCATGGTTGTGAGACAAGGATGAGACCAGAGTTACTGGAGTCCAGGGTTTTATAATGAGGTATGATGGAAAAATAAGATCAGACAATATATGTAGTGACTTGAAAGTTATAAAGTGTAGAATTGGTGTAGTTGGCAAAGACGGAGCTGATAAATATTTTCAAGCTGAAAACTATTGTTAATATGTTCATTTTCCATCAGCCACTCAGCTTGGTTTGGTCTCCAGGAATATCATGCCTTCCCTAGGATAAGCTCATCACCTAAAATCTCATCAACATGGAGACTGATCGAGCTCTGAGACTCAGTTCCTTCTCAGCATCCTCAGCTGCCTACCCCCTCTGATTAGCGAACGGGAAAGTGGAGCAGTAAATTCCTCCCAGAATCTTCCTTTGTACGGGGCTTAGAACTTTCCAGTTCACTTCATTTCCCATCAGCTGTTTTTCTTGGATTACACTTTGAACCTCATGCACGCCCCTGTGCTGGGTCCCTTTGGCACATGCATCCCACCCCTTCTTTTCAACTTCCACATGTGTGTTGTCTTTCTACATTAGATTATGAGCTTCTTGAAGGCAAGGAATGTTTACCTTTTTCTTATTTGTATCACCATCATTTAGCCTGGTTCCTGGCTAGTTTATTGACGATTGACTGTTGAAATTGGTAGTTAAAAGGAGATTAATCTCCTAACAGCATTCAGAAGGTTTAGAATACAAAGATACCTTCAAAGCTGTTGCAGAATTCTAAGCATGAGGCAAAGAGGGATTGTACTAGGAGGGTACCTGAGAATATGGTAAAGAAGGAACCAGTTGAGAGAAGTTTCAGGGAAAGAGCCAGTATGATCTGATAATGATATATAATTCAAGCTATGTGTAATAATTTTGGTACCTAGGGAAATTTAATAGAGTGGATAAAATCACTGGGATACTGCAAGACCACTGTTGGTGGGGAATGCTAGTTGGAGGAAAATAGAGGAGGGAACAAAGGGCATAATACAGAAAGGTTACAGAGGGGCTCACCTAGTGTTGGGGTATGTTGGGTGGTGGCATGTCAAGGTGGAAGAAGAAGCATGCCATGCAGTACCTCCCTATTTTAATTTCTCTTGCTAACTAGGTACTAAGGTGCTTTTACTTCTATACCACAAAAGTGGTGCAAGTGCTATCATGACCCTCCACATTTCAGACTCTCTCCTCTAGTTATGGCTCTTTTTGAATATGATTTCAAGCAAGTTGCCGTTTATTATACTAGTGGAAGGAATATGGCTCTAGGAACATGTTTCAGAGTCAAACTGAAATAATGGGGGAGGAGAGGCTGATACAGCCTGACTACTAAGAACAAAACAAAACAAAACAAAAACTGTTGGCAATTAGATTCCAGTATGGTTTTTCAGACAATCTACTGACATATTACTGGATATTGTTCCTGGATCCTCCATGGACTTATGTAACCATTTGGTGGATCACTTAACTTCCATCTGCCTCTCTCGTCCTATCTGTTTAGATAAGAGCTGTATTACTTCATGAAGACATTACAGTTTTCATTATGCTTCATTAGGAACTCTGAACTGCTTGAAGTAAAATATCACATAAACAGAAATGATTGTAATACAGATACAGAAATTATTTAGGAATGTGCCATTGTTTTCATCCTGTTTCTCTCATCAAATATTTATGTCAGGGTTATGTTCCTTCACCTTTGCCTCAGTTGGAAATGTTTAGCAGGAAAGATTGTCTCAAGTACTACAAGTTCTTTGTAGAAATTATCTTTGTTATCTGAAGGAATTCAGTTGATGGAAAAATCTTCTCCATTTTACATTGAGAAAATTTTGGGAACATAATAGCTACTTATTTGTCCAAAGTAAAATAATAAATCAGATGTATGTTTGAGATTACCATCCAAACCTTTTGACTCTAGCCTTTTACTTCAGCCTTTAGAAAGTAATGAGCAGATGGTATTACATAAAAAATCGTGATTCTCTTATTAGTCCATATTGTAGGTCTGGTTTAACATTAACCATTTTTAACTTAATACTTTTTCACTTTTAATTAATGCTAATATTCTAGTATATCTTTGATTATTAGTGTTGGTACTTATTATAGCAGGGCAGATCCCAACTCATTGTGTCCATCTAATCTCTGTGATTATTAGCTATACCTTTTGTACATCTCGCACCAGGGAACCACCCAATATCCTGGGGACTTTTTTCATGCTTTCTTGGTACCATGTATAAAGCAACAGCATAGCTGAGCTACCTTTCCCATCAGTTATATAACTCACTCTCATTACATGGCCGACCTGCCTTTTTTTTTTCCTCCCTGTCAGAAATTTCTCTAATAACATCTTTTACAGTGTTTCTGAATAATTCCTTCTCTGTAATGTCATATATACATGCCCACCGTATGCGTCTCCTTTGCCATTGTTAGGTGATCTACAATTTAACTTCTTTAAGACTATTGTATTTCATGCACCCATATTTCATTTGTTTAGAAAACTACCAAAACTGTCTATGCCAATCATTGCAGATTGGCAACAATTTTGTAACTTGTTTCAAAGAGTTGTCCACATAATTAAGAGATTTAAGTATCTTGGGCAGGGTCACAAAACCAGGCTATGTAAGAAGTACTTGAACCCAGGTCCTATAAATATTACCACTGACTCTCTAATCAGAAGGCTGAACACGCAGAGAATAATGGCATTAAAAATATAAATAAAATTGGGGGAAGGGAATAAGTGGTTGAAATTGAATAATAATTATAATGACATGCTATGTATGCATGTGTGTTTATATGTATATGTGTATATATGTATATATGTATGCATATGTATGTGTCTATGTCTATCTGTGTTTTCTTGGCAGATTCTAGAGTGGCTTGCCATTTCCTTCTCCAACTCATGAGGAGACTGAGAGGCAAACGGGGTTAAATGACTTGCCCAAGGTCACACATTGAATAAATGTCTTAGGCCAGATTTAAACTCAGTAAAATGAGTCTTCCTGACTCCAGGTCCAACACTCTATCCATTGTGTCATCTAGCTGCCCTCCTCTGGACCCTGGCATATAGTAAACACTATATAAATGCTTCTTCCCTGCCCTTTTTGTGCTTTTTAAATACAGTTCTATGGGAGGTGAATTCATCAAAAAATACTTTAAGGTTGTGATAGTACCTTTAGTCATCAAGCAAATTATGTCATCAAATATGTGTAATATTCATTTTTATTCATATACATACCGTGTTTCCCCAATAATAAGACCTATCCTGAAAATAAGCCCTCCCCTCACTGTGTAATATTCCTCTAAAATAAGCCCTCCCCCGAAAATAAGCCCTATTGAGATTGCTACTGTAGTGAAAGTGATCCCCTGCGCTACACACTACATTACGGTACCCTCTGTATGCACCATTCCCCCCCCCCCCGTGAAACGCACGCCACACTCCGAGCTGCATCCAATCAGAGCTGCAGCAGTGAGCGCGTCATCCTGTTCTTTATTGAATTCATTATTGAATAAAGGTACATTTTTTTGTTCACATTTGCCTGTTTATTAAAATTGCTGTCAATGTTCATTAAAATAAGCCCTCCCCTGAAAATAAGCCCTCTGGTGTTTTTCTGTCCAAAAAAATTAATAAGACAGTGTCTTATTATCGGGGAAACACAGTATGTGCAAATCATTGATGACATTTCTCCCCTTCTTGTTGCTTGGGGGAAATAGCATCAGTAATGTTCATCTATAGGGAAGGGAAGGGGGGAAAGCATTTATTATGTATCTTCTATGTACCAGGCACCATATTAAGGATTTTACAAATATTTGATCCTCACTTGAAAAGTACCTTCCACATAGCTTTGTTGATGAAGAGCACCGTCTGTCATAGTTAATTCTTAAAGTGAAAGGAAGTAAGATTTAGTTACAGCATACAATTCTTCATTATACATTGAGCTTGGTTTTGTGGGTTTAACAAAATGGTAATTAGAGAACTAGATCTTAAAACTTAATAGTTTTCTTAAATATTAAGCTATTCTCTTTTTAATCTAGAATTAACAATATAATTTTTTTTGCCTTAATCTATGGTTTTTTACTGCTTGGACTAAATAATGCTTGATACATTTCATAGTTGAAACTTACAAAATATTTGCATGTCTTAAGAATGGTAAACTAATTTTACATAGTAACATTAACAGTGTATGATAACTAACTTTGATAGACTTATCTCTACTTAGCAATGCAAGGATCTAAGACAACTCCAAATGACTCATGATAGAAAATGCTATACACATCCAAAAAAAGAACTGTGGAGTCTAAATGCAGATTGAAGCATACTATTTGCTCTCTCCCTTTTTTTTTGTTTCTTCTTTCTCATGGTTTCTCTCATTGGTTCTAATTCTCCTCTATAACATGACTGATGTGATGTTTAATATTACTATATATGTAGAATCTGTATCATCTAGATTGCATGCTGTCTTGACGGAAGGGGAGGGGAAGGAGAGGGAGAAAATTTGGAACTCAAAATCTTATGGAAGTGAATGGTGGGAACAAAAAATTGATTAGTTAATTTTAAAAAGAAGCAACTTAAAAAAAAAGAAAATCCATTAAAAATAAAGAATGGTGAACTAAAATCCTATCTTATTTTGGATCTTTTTTCAGGCCTCATCATCCTTTTTGGTTTTTCGTAACTCCAAAGATCAAAAAAAGTCAATAACTAATCTAGGTTTTTTTGTCTTTCCTTCTGGTAGAAGTCATCCTGTGAAAAGTGTTAGAAAAGCATTAAATTTCAGACCATATGTTACATGAGAAATTTATTTTCCTAAGAGAAACCTTATTTTTAAATGTTTGTTACAATATATTACATGTATTGGCCTGCTAAACACAGAAAAATAAAATGTACTTTTTCATTTGTTGCAACATAGGACATACTGTTTATGACCATAGTAATCTCTGTGCTAACTGCAATTTCACTGCTCTCTTACTACATTACAAAATATTAAGATGCCTTTTGGTGTGTTTCATCAAAATGGTACAAACATACTACTGGTAATTGTATTTTATGTATTAGTCCTCTTACCCATTTATCAAGAATGTCATACCTGGGTGACCTTATAGCCTGCATGCACTCTTTAACTAGTAGCATGGAAGAAGAGAGGAAATTTCATCACTGATAAATGATGTCATAAAAAATTATCAGTGGTGGCAAGTTAGAAAATGAATCATTCAACACACACATAGTTATGTTACTTATTGATTCAATATTTTCCCAACACATCAGAAATAATTTTTTCATCCATATAGGCAAAGCAAAATCAATGGGTGAGGCTTAGTTTAGGGTTTTTTTTTTCACTCATGAATGAGTAAAAATTAGTGATATTAGACAGAAACTGTGGTTTCTAAAGAAAATCTTTTGGGTAGCAAAATTAGAGGACAGTAAAACAGTATATGTGATCAAACTTAGGAGCTTCTGAATAATTTTTGTTTGCTTAAGTTATAGAAACATGTGCCATATGCTATTTATTCTACCATGGAGGATTGTATTTTGTGTTGTGGATTTAAAGTGTTTATGAGAATCTCCAGGGGAGCTTTGATTGTGTGTCATTTTATAAATGTATTTATCTGTCATGGTGCTATTTATTATGTTTTTCTAACAAGAGGAAGTAATTCATTGTGATTGACTACAAAACAAAGACTGTTTTGGTTTATATTTCACTCTCCATTTGAAATGTATCTCCTATTTGCAAACAAACAGTAAATCTGTAAGAGTGGATGATTCAATCATAAACTATCCTAGGTTTTTCAGAGTTTTAATATTAATATTAGTGTTCCAAATCATTAAGAGAAAACAGAAGGGACTATATTTGTTTTGTCTGTGACTACTCTGCTTCAACAGATGAAAAAAGCCATTCATTAATCAAAGGCCCAGCTGTAGCTGATTTCACTAAAGAGAATATTTTTGTTCTATTATAGTTAATAAGTAAAGAATTAGTTAAAGAAATTAGCATGGGCTCTTTTATTTCATTTCTTAAAATCAACAAAATTGGCTTGAAAGAATCTTAGCCTCTCATTAACCTTTTAGAGATCTTTGCTGCAACAACAAAAACAACAAACAATGATTAAGTACTTACCATGTCCCAGCCACTGGGCTAAAGTAAGCACTGGGAACACAAGAGAGACAAAAGACAGTCTTTGCTCTCAAGTAACTCACAGTCTCATGAGGAAGACCGCAGGCAAACAGTTATGTACAAACAAGATACATACAGGGTAAATGGAAAATAATTGACAGAGGGAATGCACAAGAATCAAATCAATAATGATAAACATTTATTAAGCACCTACTATATTTATTAAGCTCCTATGTGCTAGGCTCTGTGCTAAGTGCTAAGAATTAAGGGGAATTGAGAAAGGCAACTTATAGAAGCTAAGATTTTAGCTGGAATTTAAAGTAATACAGAGAAGTCAGGAAATCAAAATGAGGAATATGAGACACAGTGAGGGAGTATCCCCGTAGTCAAGAGGTGGAGTGTCTCATCAGTGTCACTAGATCCCAGGGCAGGTATAGGTATAAACCTGGAAAAGTAAGAGCCAGTTTATAACAGGTTTTGAATGCCAAACAGAGGATTTTATATTTGATCCTGAATTGAAAGGGAGCCACTGGAGTTCATTGAATGGGAATAGGACAGGGGTACTGAGTGAATGAGTGAGGTTGACATTGTCTGATTAGGAAGATCACTTTGACAGACAAGTGAAGGTTGCACTAGAGCAGGGAGAGACTTGTGGCAGGGAGAAAAAAGGAAGGAAGGAAAGAATCTTGCCATTAAACCCCAAGTTAAATGGGCAGCTTCTGGGTATCAAAATTTAACTTTTTTTTTTTTTTTAAGCAATTGGGGCTAAGTAACTTGCTCAAGGTTACAAAGCCAGTTATTTCTGGGTGTGGTGCTAAGTATCAAAGTCCAGATTCGATCCCAGGTCATCCCAACTCTGGGGCCCATATTCTTACTTGCTGAGCCACCTGGCCACCCCTGAGCAATTGGGGTTAAGTAACTTGCTCAAGGTTACACAGCCAGGTGTTTCTGGGTGGGTGCTAGGTGTCCGAGCCCAGACCTGATCCCAGGTCATCCTGACTCTGGGGCCGGTGCTCTTACTCGCTGTGCTACCTGGCCGCCCCTAAATTTAACTTTCTTTGGAGAGGAGAAGAAGAGGGAGAGGGAGAGGGAAAGGACAAGCTGAGTTATCTGAGTAGCTTAATGGCTATATTTTGGGCCCTTTTGGCTTAGAGTGAATGTCAATAGTACTTGTTTCTGGGAACAGTAATACCGAGGGTCTTTCCAGCTTGGTTTTTTCCCTTTTTTCTAATTAAAGGGGCCATCCCTTGACTCACTTTTTAAAGAGGCTCCTATTAGAGTAGACGTCACCTCACTCTAAGTGAGCACCTGGAAAGACCTTAGCCTAAAAGGGCCTGCATCTCCCTTTGCATCTTGGACCATCTCCAGTCATCTTAATAAATATCTGGTGAAGATTCTGTCAGAAGCCCCCAGATGGCTCTGGAGGAAAAAGTGAGACTGGTGAACTTGCACAACTCTCCCTCACTCAAATCCAAGTCAACTGCAAGTCATGTCATCATTTCCCTGATGCCATATGGGGTCCTTTTCAAAAACGAAGGACAAACATAAATCATTAAAAAGTATTTATTAAGGGGCTACTAAGTGGTGCAGTAAATAGAGCACTGGTCCTGGAGTCAGGAGGACCTGAGTTCAAATCCTACATCAGACACTTAACATTTACTAGCTGTGTGACCTTGGGCATGTCACTTAACCCCAATTACCCTGCTTTCCCTCCTCCAAAAAAGACTTTATTTATTTAGCATTTATTGTAATGTGTCCAGCATTGTGTTAAATGCTGAGGATATAAAGGAATAATTCTACCCTCCAAGAGCTCATGTTTTAATGGGAGACACAACATGCAAACAAGTATGTACACACAAGATAGATACAGTGCTAGAGTATAAATGAGAAGTAATGTCAGACAGAAGGCACTAGGAGCAAAGGTGACGATGGTGGAAAAAAGCTTCTTGCAGAGGGTGGGATAGGACTGAAACTTGGAAAAAAAAAAACATTGAATCCAGGAGACGAAGAAGAAGATCATTACAGGCATGGGGACAGCCAATGAAAATGTATCATTGTTATGTTCTGTTTGAGGAATGGCAAAAAGGTCATTCTTTCTGAAATGTATACATAGAGAGGAATAAAGTATAAGAAGAATGGAAAGGTAGGAAGGGGTCAGGCTGTACAGGACTCTAGAAGCCAAACAGAATAGTATATTTAATTCTGGAGATTATAGAAGCTACTGAAATTTATTGTGTAAGGGAGATAACATGATTGGACTTGTTTAAAAAGATCACTTTGGCAGCTGCGTGGAAAATGGACAGCAATGAAATAGTGTCTTAAGGCAGAGAGACCAACCAGTAGGTTATTGCAATAATCCAAGCATGACGATGAGGGGATTTTGCACTGTTGTGATAACTATGTGCATGGAGAGAAAGGGTTGTATATGAAAGCTGATGGGAAGGTAAAAATTACAAAAATTCACAACAAATTTTTTAGATGGTATTAGTACAAGTGAAGAGTTGAAGTTAACTCCAAGATTGTGATTCTAGGTGACTGGAAGGGTTGAGGAGGGGCCTCACTAGTGAGAGGAAACCTCGGAAGTGGGGGCGAGGGGAAATTAAAGGAAAAGAATGGTTCTGCTTTGGGTCATGTTGGGTTTTAGATATGTACAGGATATCTAGTTTAAGATGTCCAATAGAGAATCAGTTAAATGAGATTAGGAGAGAGGTTGGTACTGAAAAAATATATCTGAAGTCAGTCAACTGTGTAGAGATGATCATTGAGTCCATGGAAGCTAATGTGACCACAAGCAAGAGAGTATACAAGAAGAAAAGAGGCTCTGGGACAAAACCTTAGTGGATGCACATTGTTCGTGGGCATGACCTAGACTAAGATCAGGCAGAGGATTCTGCTGAGAAAGAGTGGTAAAACAGAAGAGAACCAGGAGAGAGCAATGTCAGAAAAGCCTAGAGAGTATGCAAGACAAGAGGATATTCTGTCAGAAGCCCCTGCCTTCAGCTGGCAGCAGTCATGTACCCCTAACATCTTCAGTTTCTTGCCTCAGACTTTATAATCCCCAGTAGTGCTTCTTGGGTTCCCTTGGTGGTGATGTTCAGTTGTTTTAGTCTTGTTCAACACTTAGTGAACCCTTTTGGGATTTTCTTGGAAAAGATACTTGAGTGATTTGCCATTTCCTCCTCCAGCTCATTTTACAAATGAGGAAATGGAGGCAAAAAGTATTAAATGACTTGCCCAGGGTCACACAAATAGTAAATGTCTGAGGTTGGATTTTAAACTCAGACTTTTCTGTCTCTAGCCCTTGCTCTTTCAACTGTACCACCTAGCTGCCCACCATAAACTAGTTCTATGTTATTGTTCTTTATAGAATCTACTTGAATATTTTCTCCAATGAATGCAGCAAGAAGTATAATAACACACTGGTATAATATAATAATAGCACAAGTATAATAAATAACACACTGAAGGAAATGTATAGTCTGACAGATTTATTTAGTCTGCATTGGTTAATATCATTGAATCATCAAATTATCAATTTTTAAGTGTTTCGGCATGAAAATAAAGCATTATGGGCTAAGGCAATTTTTAACCCGAGTGTTTAAGTGGGGATTTGAACTTGATCCAAATCTTTAAAAAAATAAAAAAGACTGCATTATTTGATTATCTAAAACAGACCTTGTCTCCATTGTTTAAAGATATATTATATTTCTTTTGTCTCATAATAAATATTGTAATGGCCTCAAAAATGATTAATGTTCTATCTGAACTGCTTGTTAAAACTGATGGTTAATGAAATGGTTGATAGAAAGTTTTTCAATGATGTTGAAAGTTGCCCTTTTTAAATATAGTAATTAAGTCTTAGAACGATCAGTCATCTTAAAAATATTTTAATGACATCTTAAATTTATTTACAGTACTGAAGGAATGGTTCTTTGTGAGAAACATTTTTCATTTGCCTGAATTTTGATGTGATAAGGAAAACTATGAACTTTAAGATATTTTTGCATTTTTACATTTAAACATATATTTTTGTATTTTCTCTAGTTAATTTCTCAAAAATAATGACACAAATATCAAATGTTGAAGTTCTTTTGAATCTTGAGGTTTTTTTCTTCTCCATTCTGGAGGCTACACTTTCTCTGAATTTTAGTTGGAATGAACATATCTTTAGTTCGTGGAATAAGTACTCAAAATTCTTGGAAGATGTAAGTTGATAAATAAGCATTTACAAATGATTTCTTACCTCTACAGAGTCTCTCTACCTACTAATAGATAAATTAGCCTAACTTTACTTCTTGACTGGTTTTATCTATTGAATACTGTCAAGTCAAGCTTGAATGACGAAATTTGTCAGTGATCTAGACTATCAGAGAAAGTCATTTTAAAAAGAAAAAGATGAAAAATAAGACCCAGAGTGGTTCTGAAATAAGGCCAGAAGTGATTTAGTGTCAGTGACATAGAAAGCAGATTTTAATACAGTATTCATGAGAACTTAGATTGGTTAAAAACAAATAGGGTTATGTCAATATCATGCACAGAAAAAAAAATTTCTCATGGTTTAGTGCCAATCTGCAACAGGGCACTAATAAAATTTAAGTAAAGAAAGTAAATAGAGGTGTAATCTTGTACTGTTGTATATATGTCTGTTCCTATATGTGGCATTTAGTTATCATTTATTCATCTTACCTACTCACTGTAAAGCAGAGAAGTATAGTTATTCTTGTACTTCTGAAAATACCTAGTTTTTTTGTCATTATTTTAAAGCTGTATGTGACATTATTTCCTTAAATTTTCCATTAGCTCTCTTCAAATTGATAGTCAACACTAGAAAGAAAGAATGCACTAAAAATATTTTTAATAAAAACTAGATTAATAGACAAGTCATGCGACTGGATAACAGGAGAAAATCTGCCAGCCTAGGTCCTAAGCATGAGAATCATTTCTCTCTACTTAACAGAAAATTATTCCTGACTCATTTATCACATCTCCATGAGCCTAAAATTTGAGGTTAATGGTGTGAGACATCTGCAAATGTGCTATTGTTTTGAAATATAAAGTTCCAGATTTTTATGAGTGTATTACTTGACATAAAAAGTTGGGTGTAACTCTTGCTTTGGAAAAACAGCCAGTGGATGTGAGCTTACAACCACTCAGACATCCTTCATGTGGAAGTTTATCAGACAAAGTATGTCACCTCATTTTTGCAGCATTTTTTGTTTTTGAAAAGCAACTAAATAAATTGTGCTAGGGCCAGCCCAAGCAAAATTGTTGGGATACAGTTTGCCTTCCATACCCTTTACTTTTATGCTTTTGTCATTCCCTTTCCACTCTACCCCCAAACTTGTAATACCTTGCTGTCCAAGTCGAGACCAAATTATAGCATATTAAAGGCACAAAATAGCAAAGACCATGTTTTAATCTTAGTTACTCTCTCAGCATCTAGCGCCTAGTAGGTACATGGTGAATGTTTGTCGAATGCTTGTTGAAAAACTGACTGACTGTTCCATGGCCGTATCTTTTCTCCTACCCATTCCTAATACCTACTTCCTATCATTCAGCAACAATTCCCTGTCCTATATTCAGATAGTGTTTATTGAATTCTTACTATGTGATTAGCGTTATGGTGGGCTCTGAGGGGAGTACAAAATGACTGCAGAAGGTTAGGCCCCCAGGCCTTTCCCCTAGTTGGGTAATTGCTGGCAATGTTCCTGCTTTCATTGTCTATCTCCAAAATTATTTTAACATCAGAAATTTCAAACAAGCCAAGAGAAATTAACAGACAGAGATATAATCGTGCAGAAGTTACTGTGTATTGCCCTTGAAATCACAACACTCTAAAGGCAGCTATTCCCCTTCTGCCTGATTATGGCACTGAATAATGCTTTACAAGTAGAGATTTTGTATTGTTGCCTTAGAGAATCTCTCATCCTCACCTTGGTGGAAATTTTACCCAATATATATATCGTAAATATATTAAGCCCATTAAAAATTTTCAAAATCACAATTTTTTAGTTTCCTGTATCCTTTTTTATTTAACCTATTGCATAAATATGATGCTAATAAGACCAAGTTTACAGGCTTGATACTGATTTAAGAAATCTACTTTCACTTTGATCCAAAGCAATTGGACTTTACCATCACCATTGATGAACCAGCTCTATATTAAATAAATGACTGTAGTAGTAGATTCCATCAGGTACCCTGAATTTTGATATCCCTTCCCAGGTTCCTAATTTATTGTCATATATTTCCACCAAAATTGTGGAAATAACTTTTTTTTTTTTTGCTTTTTGGAGGGGCAATTGGGGTTAAGTGACTTGCCCAGGGTTGACACAGCTAGTTTTTTGTGTTAAGTATCTGAGGTCAGATTTAAACTCAGGTCCTCCTGACTCCAGGGCCAGTGCTCTATTCACTGCACCACCTAACTGCCCCTGTGGAAATGATTCTTAACAAGACTACATAATTCAAGGTATTCTATAACAGACTTTTAAGTATTTTTCTCAAATTATTTGACCACAAAAATTTGAACTGACCTGCCAAATAGCATTAGTTTTTACCACATCTTTCTCTTTCTTAAAATTAGTTTTCTGTTTCCCAAAGTTGGATAGAATGTATCTCCCTACAGTTGGTATATCCATAATTACGAAAAATCACCAGGAAAACCACATAAAAACGAAATAAAGGAAAAGAGAATATATAATGCTTTTTATTAGGCTTTATCCTTGATTCCTCATTACCTTTATCTTATTTTCTTTTAGAGACTAGTCCCAAAGGAAATTTTTTATTTTCATGGCTGCATGTACAATATGCCAATAGCATGATAAACGCTACTCTTACAGAGTATATATGCTGAAATAAGATCGATTACTCATCCTGCTTTTTTATAGGCCTTTCCTCTGAGAAATTGCTTTGAAGACATTAGGAAAAGTGTGATAGACAGGGTCTTGAACTTAAAGTTAGGAAGAAAGGTCTAAGTTTTAATAGATGACTTACTATCTATAAGTACATACCATACTATATTTATAATATCTGTAAATACTCTACATTTACTATCTGCTTGACAGTAGAAAAGTCCGTTAATGTCTCCAGGCCTTAGTTCTTTATTTGTAAAATGAGGATGATATGATAAATACATTACTTCCAACTCCTGGCTTTAGTTGAAGTCCTCATATTCTGCCCAGTAAGAAGAGTGAACTGTCCCATCTCACTTTTATCTTGAAGATGGAGGTTTTAATTTTGGTTCTCTTACAGAGGCAGGCTCTTTATACAGCCAATCCTCAAACTAGAAAAAAACAAACTCCTAGCTTTTTTTTTCCCCCAAAAGGAAGGAGAGAAATCTCAGTATTCAGGAGAGGCAGGACTCAAGGAGATAATCTCTTAGAGCACAAAATACCTAGCCAGCTAAATAACACATAGAGACATTTAATCTATCTTTGAACCTTACCACCTATCTCCGCCCTTTGCAAGATATCTCTCCTAAGCTTCTGGGTGACTTAGGGTTAGAAATTCCTTAAAATTCTTGTTTAAACCCTTGTGGGAATTCCGTGTCCTCAGATCCATTGAGAGAAGAAGGTCAAGGGCAAAGGCAGTGAAAAAGGGAGAATATGTCAAAGAACTATAACTGTTTGAGGCATGTCAGTTTTCCCTCAGGCAGCAAGCTTCCCAGCTTTGAGCAGCTTTAATACTTACAACTATGCCAATTTTAAAGTATCTCATTTTGTTAAATAATGCCAAGATATTCTAAAACATAAAAATTATTTTTAATTTTAATAAATTATGTTTTAAATATACTAGAATAATATATATTAAATATACTAATTTTTATTTGACAAATGTAGATTTGACCAGATTTAAATATATTGGATTGACTATTCATAAAACTTTTGTAACTAAAAAGAATTTTTTATAAAGCAAATAATAATTTCCTAATTTCTGTTTTGTAAATCTAGGTTTTAGCTATTATGCGGTGGTTTAAAAACAGTTGCTCCAATACTTGGCAGCTTTTTTCGTATTATTCCAAGTCTTGCTTCTCCCTCTGGTGAAAATCCCAGTTTTGTCTGGTTAATCAGCTCAAAAGCCTTCTTTAGAGATAGAAAATTCATTATCACTCCAAAGTCACATAATCATTCAACTAGAGCCCCTCATCACAATAAGAATATGTTCTTTGAGGGTGTGATCCTTGCATGTCATCTTTGTAAAATTACTTGCATAAGAGTAACCAAAGCTAAATTTAGAGAAAAGCAAATGTTTTTCACTTGAAATAAAATTGTAAAATGTGGGAAAGATTTAATACTTTCCAGAGGGAGATCTGTGACCAAGTATTTTTTTTTTAATCATAGTGTGAGAATCATATACTGAAAATTAATCCAAGGGAAAATAAGAAATAGATACAGTACCTGCACTAATGCAGTCCTTATAACGAAATCCTCTTCTTACTCTCTTATGTAAAGAATCTTAGAAAATCATCTTGCTGAGAGTAAGGAGAAAGGGTATGGTGCAGTGCAGCAGAGTGCTAGATTTGAAATCAGGGGACCTAGATTTGAATTGAGGTTTTGTGGTATGGTCTTCCCTCTTCAGTTTCCTTTTCTTTAAAATGGAAAGATTTCATTTAAAGGAGGTCCTTCTAGTTCTCAAACTGTAATCTTATGATCATTGGGTAGAACATACAGAATGATATTCTATTTTGGCCAATTACAACAATATCTTTTTCTTTCCAAAACAACACCGTAGTAATGCTGTTTTTATACAAGTCAAAAAAAGAATAGGGTTGGAATCTGCTAACAACAGACCAGAAAACTTGTCTTAGAATCATGGAAAATTTTAGACCTTAAAGTTGCCTGGTGAACGGTGAGAAAAGAAAACAGTAATTACAAAGAGTCAGAATGGTTTCATCAAGAACAGGTTTTCCTCCCTTTCCCCAGCTATTTCTAACATCATTATCTATTACTTTCTTCTTATACCCTAAAATTCTGCCAGACTGGCCTTTTCTCTGTTCCTCACACGTAGTACTCCATCCTCCATCTCTGTGACTTTGGACTGGGCATCCTATAGATCTGGAATGCTCTCTATTCTCAGCTCTGCCACACAGAATCCCTCAACTTTAAAATCAGTAACTACCTTCTGCACCAAGCCTTTCCTGATTCTCTCAATTGCTGTGACCCTCCCTCCCCAACTACCTAAAAATTATTCTGTGTATGTGTATTCCACATATACTAATATATGTATGTGTTGTCTCTCCAATAAAATATAAAGTCCTTAAGATCAGGGAAGGTTTTTGTCTTTTATCTTTGTATATGCAACACATAATAGTGCCTGGAACAGAGTGGGTACTTAAGAAACATTGATTCACTAATATTTGGTAGGGTCAAACTAAACTCATAGATCAATAAAATGCTATATAACTGCTTCAGTAAAAATGTAAAATGTCATGCTGTTCTTTTGGAAAACAAAACAGAGAAGTGTGGGTTAAACAATAATGCAATTAAATTGTTCCAAAGCTAGTTGAATGACTAGATCCAATATATTCAATTAATGATTCTTTGCAATTAGAGGCAGCATGGTATAGTAAAAGAAGTATGAGATTGGAAAACAAGAGGACCTGGGTTCAGATTCTGGCTCTGCAACTTACTACCTGTGTGTTCTTAGGCAAGTTTCTTAACTTTTCAGGGTCTCAGTTTCCTTGGCTATAAAATAAAGGGTATCAGATGAGGTCTAATGACCTTTTAAGTTCTTCCTAGCCCTAACATTATGATCCAATGAACTTAGAGAGAGTTTTCTATCAGAGTATCCTAGGAATCTGTGCTTAGCCCTGGGCTATTGAATATTTTTATCAGAAACTTTGATAAAAGCACAGATGGTGTGTTAATAAAATTTGCAGATGAGACAAAACTGGAATGGGTAGCTAACACGTTGGCTTATAAATTCAGCATTCAAATATCTTGAAAAGTTAAAACATTGGACCAGATCAAATAGAAAGAAATTTAATAGAGATAAAAATAACATCTTACACATGGATTAAAAATATCAACTTCACAAGTACAAGATAGGGGATCTACAAAAGATTTGGACATTTCAGTGGACTACAGACAAGCTCAGAATGAGTGAATAACATGATGTGACATATACCAAAACTGTGGAGATCTTCATTGAAAGGCAAAACTTCCAGGAATGGGACCAGACTTGTGATTTTTTTTTTTTGTACAGGAAACTTAATGAGGAAATTCTTGAGCAAGGTTGTTGCTGGTTCTGCAACTGAAATCTTAGTGTGTTACCTAGGCATTATAAGGTTAAGTGACCCCAGGATCACAAAGTCATTAGGTTATAGGGTGCGACTTGAACCAAGTCTTGCCAACTTTAAACTATCCATCTGTATCCATTATGCCAGCAATTCACAAAATGTGTTCTACAGATTCCTGGGGGTCTCTAGGACCATTTCAGAGGGCCTGCAAAATCAAAACTAGTTTTGTAACAGTAGTAAAATATAATAATGTAATAAATATTTTATAATAATTGTCACAATAAATATATTGTTCTTATTAATATTAAGACATTATAACAGGCCATTTAAAATATTCTCCTCTCCAACTACATATCAATATGAAGCTGAATTTTCTTCATCTTCTTCAGCCAAAGCAACATATTAAAACAGATCGAATGCAGAAGTGGATATAAGAATCCAGCTATCTTTCTACTAAGCCAAGTATTAAAGAGATTTACAAAAATTTGTAAAAACAATGCTATTCTCACTGAATTTGTTTGTTCTGGAAAATAGTTCTTTTTTCATAAAATGCTGTTTGTTTTAGCATTTATTGGGCTTATTGTTATTTTTAAATTAATCCATATTTTTAACTTATTGGTCTTAATTTCTGTTGTGGTAATTATTAATTATACATAAACAACATTCTTTGGTGTTCTGAATAATTTTTAAGAGTATAAAGGGATCCTGAGACCAAAAAATTTGAGATTCATTTCACTATACCATACTGTCTATACTTTGGAGCTTCCTTTGTACTCTGTCCCAGTCAGACCACATCTGGAGTACTCATTTCAATTCTGGATAACATTATAAGATAGATATTGTTAAACTGGAGGGTCTTCAGAGGAGGGAACCCAGGAAGATGAAGAGACCTAGTTCATGCCATGTGAAGAGCGATTAAAGTGATGGGGGGGTCTGGAGAAGTCTGGAGAAGTCTCAGGGGAGACCCAATCACTGTCTGTCTAGCATTTAAGCTTTTTCACAAACTAGGGCCAGTCTGCCTTAATACATTTTTTGGTTTAGCTAGTCTGATCTTCTCATTCAGCCAGTCATCCAATTAGTATTTTTTAAGTTCTTGCTATATGTCAGGTACTGTGCTAAGCACCCTGCCCTCAAGGAGCTCACAATTGAATGGGGGAGACAACATGCCAACAAGTATGTACAAATAAGCTATTTACAGGATAAACAGGAAAAAAAATAAAGGAGAGAATGTACTAGAATTAAGAGATATTGAGAAAGGCTTCCTGTAGAAAATTGGAGTTTAGCTGGGCCTTGTACATGGGGAGCCTGTTGGGGGTGGGAGTGGAGGTGTTATAACTGTAAGAAAACTTACAAAGGTAGGGGGAGGGGAGCTACTTATGAAGGACTTTGAACATGAAATGAGGATTTTATATTTGATCCTTGAGGAAATAGAGAGCCAGCAGAATTTATTGGGGAACAGGAGTTGGCGGGGTAGAGAAGTGGTATGGTAGAACCAGTACTTTAGGAAAATTACTTTGGCAACTGAATGGAGGATGGAGTGAGCTGGACTGAGACTTGTGGCAGGCTGGTCAACCTTTTAATAGTTCAGTTTTGAAGCAATGAAAGCCTACATCAGGGTAGTGGCTGTATCAGAGGAAAGACAGGCGTTGGCAATAGATGGCATATGGAGGGTGAGGAATAATGAGGACTTGAGGATGACACCTAGGATATAAACCTAGGAGATTGGAAGGATAGTGATGCCTTCGAGAGTAATAAGGAAGTCTGGAGGGGGGAACATTGGGAGAGAAAAATAATGGCTCCAGTTTTGGAAATGCTAAGTTTAAGATGTCTACTGGACATCCAGTTTGAGATGCCTGATAAGCAGATGGAGATGCAAAATTGGAGGTCAACAAAGAGGTTAGAACTGGATAAGTAGATTTAAGAATCATCCACAGAAAGATGATTAAATCCACAGGAGCTGATGAGATTACCAAGTACTATAGAGAGAGAAGAGGGCCAAGAACAGAGTCCTGTGGCACAGCCATGGATGTTGGTCAAGACCTGGATGAAGATGCAGCTAAGGAGACTAAGAAGGAGTGACCAGATAACTAGGAGGAGAACAGTAAGAGAGTGGTGACCCCAAAACCTAGAGAGATTAGAGAACTAAGGAAAAGAGTTATCGACACTGTCAGAGTCTGCAGAGAGGTCAGCAGGGATGAGAAAAGGCTATCGGATTTGTCAAGTAAGAAGTCATTGGCAAATTTGGACCATATCAGATGAATGGTGAGTTTGAAAGCCAGGTTTCTGAGAGTAACGAGATTGAGAGGAGATGAAGTAGAGACATTTATTATAATAGCCTTCTAAGACTTCCTCAAAATGCCAGAGATATCAGATAATGGTGGAGACGGAAGGATCAAGTGAAGTCTTTTTGAAGATGAGGAAGATATGTTTGTAAGCAGTCAGGAAGGAACCAAGAGAAAGGAAAAATTGAAGATAAATAATAGAGTAGGGATGACAGAGGATTCATTCTGTCGGAGGAGACAGTATAGAATAGGATTGCTTGTATAGATAGAGGGATGAGCCCTGGTAAGGAACAAAGCCACCTCTCCACATGAAACAGGGTGAAAGAGATAATGGGCTCCCTGCTATTCTTCACTTAAAATACTCAGTGTCCTTACCTGTGCCTTTGCACAGTCTGTCCTAGGCCTGGAATGCATATTCTCCTCACCTCCACTCCTTAAAATTACTTACTCCACTCCTTAAAATTATTCCTTAAAGAGGTGGCCAGGTAGCACAGTGAGTAAGAGCACCAGCTCCAGTGTTGGGATGACCTGGGGATCAAATCCAGGCTCAGATACTTAGCACCACACCCAGAAATAACTAGCCGTGTAATCTTGAGCAAGTTACTTAACCCCAATTGCTTAAAAAATAAATTGCTCCTTAAAATTAAAATCCACTCCTTAAAACTCAGCGCAAACACCACTTCCTACATAAGGCCTTTTATTATCCACCGAGTTGTTGGTGCTTCCCTCCAAGACTACCCAGTATTTCTTTGGAGAGACAGTGTAGATAGTGGACCAAGAGCTTCTCAGATAACCAGGAGAACCTGAGTTCAGTGTCCACCTCTGAAAGACTAGTTACATGACCTTGAGTGGTTGGTCATACATGCTCTCATAGCTCCAGGTGACTCTGTGAGTCTGTAAATTACAGAAAATTACCTTCATTCGTAGAGAGTTTACTCTCCTGAAAGTTCCCTATAGCAGAGAAATTACATGTCCAGTCACCATCAGATAGACTCTGTTCACATATTATATGTACTTAAATGTGGACTTCTTGTTTCCCTTCCTAGAAGTAGTAAGCACCTTCAGGACAAGAACTTTTGTTTTCATCTTTGTATCTCCAGAGCCTAACATGTTTCCTGGCTCATAGGAGATGCTGAACATGCTCTTATCGATTAACTGACTTGTTAATGGTCCCTCTCAGCTCTTACCCTGCTGTGGTCTTACTGTATAACCACAAAGATGCTTTCCAAGCCAACCCCCCACCTTCATTTTCCCCCTCTTTCTTTTCAGTCCATTTTCTCCTGTCCTCGTTTTCTCCTTATGCTTCTCTCCCTGCCTTCCTCTGACAGCCTCTGCTGGAGGAGCGATAGTCATCAGCAGCTCTCCTCAAAGGAAAAGCCACCATCGTATGCATCCTCCTAGTTATTCCTGTGTTGCCATCCTGCAGTGGACGATTAAGAGACAACGGAATGGATGAGAGGAAAAAAAGTCAAGTCATTTGAGAAAATAGATCTCATCTAAGGGAAATTGTTTATACTAAATTATTTGTAGTAGGGCACATGTATCTTGACATAATGATAATAAGAATTACATAATGCTTTGCCATTTTACAAGCATTTTCACAGGCCTTTTTTTTTTCTAATTTGATCTTCACAGCAGTTCTATAAGGCTACAATAGGATCCTAATTATTATCCCCTTTTTGAAAATGAAGAAATTAGTTCCCACAGTTCGAGTGACTATTGGTAGGTTTCATGGTTAGTATGGCAGAGTCAGAACTCGAACTCAGATCTTCTGACTCCTAATGTAGTATAGCTGGGTGACATAGTGGGTAGAATACTGGGTCTGGAGTCAGGAAGACCTGAGTTCAAATTCACCCTGACTGTGTGGCCATGGATTAATTCCTTAACCTCTGTCAACCCCAGTTTCCTCAACTATAAGTGGAGATAATAATAGCATCTGCCTCTCAGGGTTATTGTACCCATCTTCCCAGAATACCTGAATGAGATTATATTGTAAAGGGCTCAGTACACTGCCTGGCACATTGTAGATGCTTAATAAATATCTCTTTCCTTTGTTCTTTCCTGTGTTGTCTCAGAAATGTATCACAAGAAGTAGCTAAGCACTTTTAATGGGCTCACATGTCAAAGCTTGACCATGTTTTTGTCTAGTTGAACAGTTTGTTGAAACAAAATAATTGGGTCTTTTTGCCCTTTTCTAAGTGCTAACCAGATGTGTCTATAGTCTACCCAATGTAGGAATAATCTAGTCAACCTGTACATTCATATACCTCTGAGAAGCAAAAAAAAGATAAGCAGGGAGTGTCTCATTTGCTCTAACTTTGGCCTGTTTCCCATTGCCTTAACATTTTGCTAATAACTTAAATCTTAGTAACCTAAATAGCTAACTTCCAGCACTCTGCTAATTTAGAAGATTTAACAGAAACAAGTAATGTGCAAACATATTGTTTTATGGGAAGATCAGTATATAGTGAAAAATCTTTGATTAGCAGACTCCCTACATCAGGGGTTCTCAACTTTTGTTGAACTTTGTCAGTCTAGTGAAATTTATGGACCACTTCTCAGAAATAATGTTTTTAAATGCATAAAATAAAATACCTAGGATTACAAAGGAAACAACTTATAATGAAATAAATTTGTCAAAATATTTTTTAAAAAGCCCATAGACCCCAGATTAAGAAATGATATACTAAGTAAATGAGCAGCTTCTAATATCCTAATTGATCTTCCTGCAAATCCATCCTCCAAATTGACATTCTTAAATCACATATTTAGAAGTCTATAGTCCCTACTAAAAATCTTCATTGGCTCTCTAGCCTCTGGTATAAAATATAAATATGGAAACCTGCTAGTTGAAACCCTCTACTCTTACTACCTACCACCTGCCTTTTCAGTCTAAATCAGTGTTCTTCCCTTTCCTGTATTCTCCATATGAATCATAGTGACCTGTTACCTTCCACAAATAACATTCCTTTTTCTCCTTCTGCCTTTGCATAAGTGGTTCCCCTTGTCTGGAATGATTTACCTAGTTTTGTTTGTTAATTTATTGATTCATCTCTGCCTCCTCAAATGCCTAACTTCTTTCAAACCACAGCCCAGGCCCCACCTTCTCCATGACCTTTCCTAATTCCCCTGGTTATTAAAACTCTTTCCCTCTGAAAGTTATTCTATATTAATGTATTTGTTAACAGGAAATGTTGGATCATCCCAATATAATTTAAGTTTTTGACAGTGGAAACTTTTCTTTTTTGTCTTTGTATCCCCAGTATCTAGCATAGTACTTTGTACACAGTTGGCATTTAGTAAATGTGTGTTTAATTGAATTTAACTCAACTTCCCTTGACAGTCTCTTGGGGTATTCTTACTAAATATAGTAGACACTTAATAAATGCTTGTTGATTGATTAGTCTCCAATCCCCAAGCCTTGCAAAGTATGCTCAAGCAATAATCAAGTCAGTGACTCCTCTTACATAGGTCAAACTCCAAATTGAATAGTGTTACCAAATTTTAAAAGTTACCATCATAAAAATATAGCCAGCCCTTTGCTAGTAATCCATTGTAATAGTGTTTGGTTCATTCTTTTATGAAGATGCAGTCTTTCACATATAAGGGTGATGATATTTACCATCAGTAGGACTTATACTGTCAATGTTTTCCACTGGTGTGACCAGTGGCATTCTTTGGAAGACTGTTGGCAGGAAATAGGAGCATTAGCTGTATCTATAAAACAGTTTTTCTATGTAAGAGAGTAACTTAACTGACCCAAAAGGAGATTGAACCCAAAACCTTGGATTCATTAGCACCATGCTGTAACCAACTGAGCTCACTTGGCCAGACAATACTTCATATAGACTCTTGGGAGAGAGATTGCAAAAGGTCATGATTAGGTCGTGTCTGTCACTTGGTGACCCATGCAGGTTTGTGCTTAACAGTATGTTTTTCTAATGCTTTGGCCAACCTAATTCTGAATATCTCATGGGTTAAAGCATGATTTTCTTTTTAATGTAGTAAGCATTTTTTCCCTATAAAATAGTTCATTTCTTGGAGTGGAAACAGCATTAGGTCTTTGTAACTTGGGTAATTTCTTAGCCCTGGATTGTTTTGTTTGTAAGATTTTTTACTTAGCTTAAGTTTGTAGTTTGATGACACTAAGAGAAATGCCAGAAGTGTAACTCACAGAAAATGCCTATAAAACTATGATTGGAATAGTTTCCTCATTTTCCTGGTAGGTGTAACCAGTCCTGAAAATCCATCACTGCCATTCTTACAATTATTCTTGAGAATGAAATAAATTGACATGGTGTGTATTGCATTAACTATCAAAACAAAATATCTGCCAGTATTTTGAGTCACTGTCCTACTGTCTTTCCATTGTTAAAAAAAATTTGTTTCATCACTTCATTTCATTTCCAAAAACAGCAGAAATTATTTTCTTCAGTACTATTTTAAGATGGATTTTCTAGGCAAGCCTCTCTGTTCCAATGACAATCTTTAATATAACAAAGTTTTAAATTGTGATTTTACTTTGAATTCTTGTTAATAGTTGTATAAAGAGCTGTTAAATTTTAGCCTCTAGCAAATTATCTTCAAAATTAAGGCCAAAGGCTATTGTGGAATTCAGAGTAAAAAAGTATAATAAAAGTGAGTTACATAAACAACTCGAAATAAAGCAGACTACAACTCATTTCTAGGCTGGGGAAGGGGGGGCGGGCCAGAAACCAAAGAAAACCTTCTATGTCTAAATATAACATATTAACATATGTTTAGCTTCCATTGATTGGTGGAAGGTACTTTTGGAATGATTTGGGTTTTAAAGGAGTAAATTTGTTAATTTTTTAATCCATTTGAGAATATATTTTGTTTGTATATGCAGACTCATAGTTATATATGAGAATCAGAGGATCTGATGTCCAGGCATGATATATATAAAGAAATCAATATATTTCAAAATCAGTTTATTCTCCCTATATTCCAGCAATATAAGTATGGCAGCCTAGAACAGATGATTTCAAAATTTTTGTTTGAAATTTTAGAATCTTGCACAAATAGTATTTTAGTCATATATGTACATATTTATATAGGTGCATATATACATATATGCTAAATGATAATAAAGCAAATAGTATATAGATATATAGCCAAGGATCCATCTTAAAAGAAAAGTCCAAAATAGGAAAGATATATCATAGTATCAAGATTAGAAAATGGAGGTTGTAGAATCAAATTTTGTTCACATTCAGTTGTGACCTCCAAAATAATTTTTTTTTTTACTAGAACAGACCTAACAGAGCAGTGGCATAATTTATTTTTTTAAAAAAAGGTACTTGATTTGAGACCAGAAGACCTGAGTTCAAACCGTGGTTATACTATTTTCCAGCTATATGACTGTGAGCAAATCATTTAACCTCTCTGAGGTTTGCTCATCTCTGAAATGGGTATGGTAGTGTTGTTGCTAACACCCAGGGCTACTGTGAAGAAAGCATTTTTCTAAGTCTTAAAAAATATTCATATGTATATAACTCAGATGTTCAGATGGAACTTATAAGGCTCACTGATTTGGATATTCCGTTCAGACACAAAGATTTCAAACTGCCCATGCCTTCTTGTCATGTGCAGTTTGCCAGTGTACTTATGTAGGTTCACCACAAGTGTGTGTTCGCTGAATTTCCTTGGATATCTGTGGAGTACTTGAATTATCCACCTATGAATTCACCATGTGGAAAGAAGGGATGGAGACAGGAAACATTGTGTAACTGCTCTGTGCCAGGCAGTGTGCTAAGAGCTTTACAAATATCATCTCATTTGATCCTCTTCACAACCCTGATAGGTAGGGGCTTTTATTATCCCATTTTACAAATAAGGACACTGAGTCAGAAAGTTTAAGCAGCTTGCCCAGAGGCACAGAGCTAGTAATTGTTGAGACTGGATTTGAAAGTGTCTTTCTGACTCCAAGACCAATACTCTATCCACTGCACCACTTTGTTGCCTCACCTTGGATTGTTGAGCCTAGGATGTTTATATCTATTATTAGTTCAAGGAATCTTGAATGTTTTCCTTCCTTCTTCCTTTCTTTCTTTGTTTTTGTTTGTTTCTTTCTTTCTGCTTTTTGGAGGGGGGAAGGCAGGGCAATTGGGGTTAAGTTACTTGCTCAAGGTCACACAGCTAGTAAGTGTTAAGTGTCTGAGGCCACATTTGAGCTCAGGTCCTCCTGACTCCAGGGCCGGTTCTCTATTCACTGTGCCACCTAGCCACCCCTCTTGAATGTTTTTGATGTACTGATGTACCTTGTTAGAAGATAGTCTTTCTAGTACTGTTAATCTTTTGAATCAGATGCTTTTAGATAAGATTAATAAACAGTAAGCACCATGGAATCTTGTAATCTCAATATCTTACAGTAAACTATATGATGGTGAAGAGGTGATCTGTTGTGGAAATACGGCTTTTAAACTCTGCCAGTTACCCACTAACACTGTCATCAGGGATGCCCTGCCCTCATTGTGTGTGTGTGTGTGTGTGTGTGTAAAAATTTTATATGGATGCAACCTGATGTTTCACTTGAGACCACCATATATTTTTATCTCTTATGAGGTAGGATGTGGAAAGAAGAAAACAGAGGTGACATACATCACCTACTTGCCTTGATTGCCTTAACAATCTTGCCTTGAGGAATAAGTAGAATCAAGTTCATAGATAAATGAGCAGCATTTTAATGTGTGAAGAAGACATGGAAAAATGTTTTGCCTGGCATGCTTAAAGGATGTGTTTGAATAGTAGCAGAGATTTTGAATAGGGAATAGTCAGAAGGGTGAGTGAAGAAATAATTTGAGATCATCCTATAGAGATCTTTAATGTCAAGCTAAATGATTTGAGCTTTATCCAATAGGCATTGTTTTTAAGCAGAAGGATCATGGTAAATTATTTTTTTAAAAATTTATCTGACAGATAATTCTAGAGACCAGTTAAGAGACATGTAGATACTTCAGGAGTGTGGTGATAACAGTCCAAAGTTAGGTGGTTGCACGGAATTTGAAGTTAGGGAGATTTGGTGCAGTTTTTAGCCCTAGCACATATATATTTGTGTGACCTTGGAAAGTCACAACCCTCTAGACCTCTTCTATAAAATGTGTTTCAACTAGGTAACTTCTAGAGCCCTGTCTATGGGCTCTAGTCTGTGATGTTATTAACAACAATGATCCCTTCCAACTTTAAATCCTAGGAAAGGAAAAATGTGTAATAATGAAATAATAATCATCAGAACTTGATGCCTGATATTGAGAAGCAAGAGAGAGGAATAGGGATAACTCAACTGTTTTCAACCTTCATCCCTAAGAGTCGGATTCCTAAATAGAGCTTTGATCTTATTGTTTCTGGAGTTGCCTCTAACATTACAGATTCATAGCCCATCATTCCTCATGATCTCATGCAGTTCTCATTCACATACTCCCAAAAATTCTCCAAAGGAAGTCCATCCAGTGTTCTAGAGGCTTTCCTCTCTTTCTCCCAATGTTTTGAAGGCACAAGTGGGTCGTCCTGGCCATCCATCTGTTGTCATTCACTTAGACCACACGATCAGCCCAAATGCTCTTTCTGCTACATGCGTCTTTAATGACATCCCCTCTACTTTTCTTGGTAGTTCCTGGATGGTTACATGTTGCAAACTTCTCACACACACCACACCTCTTTCCATTGTCCTCTATGGGATGGTCGTCTTTTAATCTTCAGAGGTTGTAGTGTTTCAGGTTTCATTGCCCATATGGCAAGACCAGTAAGTGTTTATATTTTTAAAAGTGTGCCTTTGATGAAATGATAAGCTTGGACCAGTTATAATAGCTAGCTCACATTTATATAGTACTTCAAGTTTGTAAAACGCTATATGGATATTATTTCATCTTATCCTGGCAGCTAGGAAGCACAGTAGATAGAACTCTGGACTCAGAGTCAGAAAGACCTGAATTCAGGTCTGGCCTCAGACACTTACTTAACTGTGTAACCCTGGGCAAGATACTCAACATCTGTTTGTATCAGTTTTCTCAATTGTAAAATGGATATAATAATAGCACCTGCCTTGCAGAGTTATTGTGAGGATCAAATCACGGTGTCTGGCACATAGTAGACACTGTATAAGTGTTTATTTACTTCCATTTGCCCTCCCCTTATCCTCACAACATCCCTGGGACATAAGTGTTTACAATTGAGGAAACTGAGGCAGAGTGAAGTTAAATGACTTGCCCAGGCTCACACAACTGATAAGTATTTGAAGAATTATTTGACCTCAGGTCTTCCCAGTACTGTATCCTCCTAATCCAGCTTCTCTCTTCCCTTTCAACTCTACACTTATCTCAGCATTCTTCTGTGCTGTCTGATCCCAAAACAGATACTACTGGACAGGCTTTCTAGGGTGCCCTTATGGATATATATTGCAATCTAGACCAAAAACATTCTTCTTCCATTTGATCTTATAGACAGGCCAAAAACCCTTGAGTGATTATAGATCTTTCTAGGTGGCTCTGCAGTGTCTTGGGGCTTGATATAGTGAAGGTAATGTCATCCTCAAAAAAGAACATCCCCAGAGAGTCTCTCCTTCACATGGGCTCTTCAGTGGATCTCTTCTCCCATCTCTGGCAAGTATACATCTCCCTGTCATTGAACATGGTTATTTTTCTTGTTAAATCTTCTATGGAATCTTGAATGATCTTGATACACGGATATGAAGCACCTTGTAAAAGAAAGCCTGTTATTCTACTACTGACTTGAATGCTTTTTCTTAATCAGTGTACAGTAAGAACAATGGGATCTTACATTCTTTATATGTTTCAGTGAATGGTGAGATGTAAAGGATGCCATCCACTGGTGAATATTTGTGTGTGTATGTATGCATGTATGTGTGAAAATTTGTTTAATCCATACAATTGAAAATGCCTTCAATTTGGGTTTAAATTGACCTCATGAAGATTTTGTTTCCTTAGGAATTTGGAATTTAGTTCAGTAATTATTGCTGGGTTTTTTGTTCACCTTTTTTTGGAAATCATTAAGTTTTCTGATTTTTTTCCACATCTTTACATCCTTGTAAATCAGTCCCTCAATATCCTCACAATTGTATCAATTCTAGCACAGATATCTTCTATACATACTTGATTCAATACAGTTGGTTTTTCTATCTTACTTTTCTTTAGTGCTTCTGCTTCCTTTGTAAGTACCTCAGGGCAAAGGAATAATAATTTCATAGAAAAAAGTGTGTTGTAATATTTTTTTTGCAAATCTTTTCTATTTCTTTGGAGTCCTCTTTCCATTTTAATCCTTGAATGTCCTTGGTTTGATTTGCCACATTTGTCTTTCTACACTTTCTCTTTTTCTTTATGGGACAAAATTGCACATAATTGAGAGAGGATTCTGGGAAGATGATGCAGTAGGTCAGAATACTTTCAGTTTTCCAAGTTTCCTCCACAAAAAAAAGACAGAACATCACCTCAGAGTAGCAGAAACAAATACATGGTAAAACAGTTGTCCTCCTAAGACAATTTACCAAGACCCCAGGAAAGATCCAACCTCCTGAGGCAGAGATTCAGCCTGAATGAAGTGCAAACACCTCCAAGGCCAATTCAATAGAATTAACAAATAGGAAGCCCTGGGGGCAGCTGGGTTGGGAGGCTGCCTCAGCCTTAGAAACTTTCATTTTGCAGGCAGTGTGGGAGTCTGATGGCTGAGCAGGAAAAGACTGAAGGACCTTCCACTGTCAAGGAATACCAAGCAAATCTGTGCTGTCCAGATGAGTCCTGCGTTGGGCTGCCACTGTGGGGAAAAATGAACTAGCACACACCTAGTGAGTGCAGTAGCAGAGGGGCAGGGACCCTGTTGGCTGTGGCCACTTGCAGGAGAGCAGAGTCTGTGGTTTCAGTTCCAGGACAGAGAGGATAGTGGTAGTTTGTAACCACTGGAGGGACCACAGGGAGTAAGATCATTTGTGGGGCAGTATAGCTGGGGGCCCTAGCAATGACTTAGGAGTAAATAGGAGAACCCAAGGTTAGGCCTTAAGACAAATCTTAGAAAATAACAGTAAGGACCTGAGACTTGGGGCATCATTCCCCGTACCTCTGGACTACAACTTGATTACACTAATAGCTTCTTAAAACAAAAAATAAATAAGAATGAGTAAACAAAGGAGAAAGAATCCAACCATAGATACTTATGGGGATAGAGAAGATCTAGGTTCATATTCAGAGGAAGATAATGGAAACTTAAAAAAAGCCACTCCTTTTTTTAATAAGAAATGTCAAATGATCCAAAGCATGAAAAGAGTTCTTCGAAGAACTTAAAAAGGTCTTTAAAAATCAAATAAGAGAGATTGAGTAAAAAAATAGAAAAAAAATAAAAGTAATCGAAGAAAATTATGAAAAGAAAGTCAATCAACTAGAAATAGAGAATAAAAACTTAAGGAAGAAAATAATTCCTTGAAACTAGAATTGGGCAAGGGGAAGCTAATAATGCTCTAAGACACCAAAAAATCATAAAACAAAATCAAAAGAATGAAAAAATAGAAGAGAAAATGAAACATCTTATTAGAAAAACAACAGATCTAGAGAACAGGTCAAGGAGAAACAATATGAGAATAGTTGGACTGCCGGAAAATTAAGATAAAAAAAAAATCTTGATACAACATTACAAGAAATTATCTAGGAAAATGGCCCTGAGGTTCTAGAATTAGAAGGCAAAGTAGAAATAGGAAAAAATCCACCAATCACCACCTCAAAGAGATCCCAGGAGGAAATACATATCATATCCAAGTTTCAAAGGTCCCAGATTAAGGAGAAAATATTGGAAGCAAAAAGATAAAACAATTTAAATATCATGGAGCTACATTAAGAATTACACAAGACCTAGCAGCTACTATGTTGAAACACTGTATGTCTTAGAATACTATATTCCATAGAGTGAAAGAGTTGAGGTTACAACCAAAGGTAACTTACCTATCCAAGTGAAGTATAATCTTGAATGAAAAAAAAATGAACATTTAAAGAACTGAACAACTTTAAGATATTTGTGACAAAACCTCCAGAACTTAAGGGAATATTCAACATGCAGGAGAAACATAAGGTAAACATTAAAGACCAATTGTAAGGGACTCAATAAGGTCAAATTATTTAATTCATATACATGAAAATATTAGCAGTATTCTTATAATTGTCATCACTGTGTGGGTAGTTTGAAAGAAGGACTTGGGCTGAGCTGAGTATGATGGAGTGATTCTAAAACAATCTATATAGGGAGAGATAAAAAAGAATAATTTGATCATACAAATGAGGCAAAAATTGAACATTTGATACAGAAAAAGCTAGTGGGGAGAAGGCAGGTAGTGCTGTAACCTTACTCTCATTAGGAATGTAGAAGATAAAAATCTTCTACAGTCAGAAAAAAGAAATGGCAAGTTGATAGAGTGGGGGGAGAGGATCGGGGAAGGACTTTTCGAGGGGTGAGTACGTTAAGGAACAGGAGGGCAAGGTAGCAGGTAGAAGTAAAGCAAAGGAATGAGGTGAGATAGAGTAAATAGGATGAGAAGAATAGTGAGGAAAAATAGGATGGAGGAAGATACACAACAAGTAACTGTGGTCTAGAATGTGAATGGGAAAAATTTACCCATAAAAAGGAAATGGGTAGCAGATTAAAAATTTTAATTAAATAGTATGTTGCTTTCAGGAAACATCATAAAAATGAGAAATACATACAAAGATAAAGGACAGGAGTAGAATTTATTATGTAAAAATATCAGGAACAGTAATTATGATCTAAGAAATTTAAAACAGATTTAATCAAAAGTGAAAATACTGTGTTATTATTCATCAATATTATTCAGTATTGTTTTAGACCATTAAAATACCTAGACAGTATAAAAACCTGGGTGTATATCTGCTAGAACTGACTTTTTATACAAATAAACTCAGATCTAAATAATTGAACTAATATTTATTGTTCGTGGTTAGGTAAAGCCAATATAATTTTTAAATGGCAGTTTTATGTAACTAATCTATTTATTCAATTTCATCCCTATTAATTTACTAAGAAGTAATTATACTGAGTTAGAAAAACTAATAACAGTTTACTTGGAAGAAGAAAAGGTCAGGAACTTAAAAGAAATCAGGGGAAAAGATGTAAAGGAAGTAGATTCATCAGTATCAGACCTTAAACTTTATTATGAGTGAGAGCATTGTTGAAGTGTAAAAAGAATAATTTTGATTATTTTAAATTAAAATTCTCTTGTATCCAAGAATGGGAATGCAGAAAATTGGGGGGAAAAAACTTTCATAAATAGTCTCTCAGAAAGGATGTGATTGGGTTGGAATATTGCTGTGGTTTAGGAAATGATGAACTGGTTGATTTAGAAAAACATGGCAAGACCTGGATCTATGAAAGAAGATGTTATCCTCCTTCAGAGAAACATATGGCAGGTGAAAATAAGCACAATATTGTCTTACACATATTTGTGGAAGTATGTGTGTGTGTTAATAGATATCTATGTATATATGTGTGTGTGTATGTGCATGTATGTATGTATGTGTGTGTGTATATCTCCACACTTAATTGTAGCCTTCTTTGGGGAAGGGGGGATGGAAATTAAAGTAAAAAATGCACAGCAGAGAGCAAAAGAAAACCACCAAAGAAGCAAAGAAAAGCTGGAAAGCTTTGAAAACAATGTGAAGTATTTATTATACAGATTTTCTTAATCCTCTCTAACAGTCTCCTATATACATGGCAATATTCTTTTTCTCTTATTTTGTTTTTAAATTTAAAATATAAAGTATACCTCAAAAAAAGAGATTACACATAATCAAGCATCATCCTTTTCCTGAAAATTTTACAGATTAATTTTTGTTCTAATCTGTTGTTGCCTTTGGTGACCATCTTTCTCCATTCAAGGAAGTAAGTCAGATGTTTGCTGACTAAGTTGCTTTCTGCTCTATCGGTTTAATTTCCATATAAAGCTTTTATTGTTAGTTTCAATATTGTTTCTGTTGTCTGTTTCCTTTTTTTGTTTTCAGTAGCTTGTTTAAATAATTCAGGGCTAATTCTTGTTGTGTACTATATAATTTTCTCATTTATATTCTTATTTATTATAAATTCTGATCTTAGCTTGTCTAATCACGGGCAGCTAATGTCCATAATGATTTTTTTAAAAAACCTGTTAAAAAGTAGTCATTTTCATTACTTGTGATGTTGTTTGGTGCTTGCAATGCCCAACAACTGACAAAATTTTTTTAAAAGAAGATGTTCATGGCGGCCAAGCCAAGATGGCAGAGTAAAAGCAAAAACTTGCTGAGTTCCCGCTCCAACCATTTCCAATACCTATAAAATATGATTCTAAACAAATTTTAGAGCTACAGAACCCACAAAGTGACAGAGAGAAACAAATCTCTCACTGAAGACAGCCTGGAAGGCTGATAGGAAGGGTCTATCACACTGGGCTGGGAGCTGAGTACAGTCCCACATGAGTCATACAGACCCAGACCTGGGGCAGCCCCAACCAACGGCACAGACCAGCCAGAGAAGACTTCCGGAGAGTGAATCACCAGTAGCTATGGTGGTTTCCAGACTTCTCAACTGATAAACGCCAAAGAGAAAGTAAAAGGTCAGTAGGGAACTCTGTTTGAACTTTGTGGCAGAAGAGTATGATTAGGTCCCTGCCCCCAGGGCGAGAAGTAACAGCAGTGCAGCAGCAGCAGCTGCTGCAGCATGGCTACTTCACAGAGCTCCTGGCCTGCAGATCATAGGGGGACCAAGTGACCATTCAGAGGGTAATCAATCTTGCCTTTACCTGGTTGGATCTGGGTCACAGTCTTGGGTGGTGGTCCTGGGGTGTGTGGCCAGTGTGCCAGAGCTTGTGGTGGCTGTAGAGAGGGTGCCCTCCTCATAGCTCTGACAACAACTACAAAAAGCCCAGTTATTTGGGACACAGCTCTCTCCACTCTAGAAGCATAGTCCTACTATGGCAAAGAGTTCAAAAGTCAAGTAATTGGCTGGCAAGACAAGCAAGCAGAGGAAGCGCAATCAGATCATATAATCCTTTTGGGGGGACAAAAAGGATCAAAACATGTAACCAGAAGAAGACAACAAAGTCAAAACTCCTGCATCAAAACCTTCCAAGAAAAATATGAACTAACTATAGGCCATGGAGGAGCTCAAGAAGGATTTTGAAAATCAAGTAAGAGAAGTGGGGGAAAAATTGGGAAGAGAAATGAGAATGATGCAAGAAAATCATGAAAAGTAAGTCAACAGCCTGCTAAAGGAGACCCAAAAAAATACTGAAGAAAATAACACCTTAAAAAATAGACTAACTCAAATGGCAAAAGAGGCCCAAAAAGCCAGTGAGGAGAAGAATGCCTTTAAAAGTTGCATTGGTCAGATGGAAAAGGAATTTCAAAAACTCACTGAAGAGAATAGTTCCTTCAAAATTAGATTGGAGCAAATGGTAGCTAATGACTTTATGAGAAATCAAGATACTATAAAACAGATCCAAACAAATGACAAATTAGAAGGCAATGTGAAATATCTCATTGGAAAACCCACTGACCTGGAAATGGATCCAGGAAAGATAATTTTAAAATTATTTGTTTACCTGAAAGCCTGGATGAACAAAATAGAGCCCAGAAATCATCCTTCAAGAAATTCTCAGGGAAAATTGCCCTGATGTTCTTGAACCAGAGGGCAAAATAGAAATTGAAAGAATTCACCAATTACATCTTGAAAAAGATCCCAAAAAGAAAACCCATAGGAATTTCATAGCCAAATTCCAGAATTCTCAGGTCAAGGAGAAAATATTATAAGCTGTCAGGAAGAAACAATTTGAGTACTGTGGAAACACAATCAGTATAACACAAGATCTAGCAGCTTCTATATTAAAGGATCAAAGGGCTTGAATCTGGGGGTCAAAGGAGCTAGGATTCAAAACAAGAATCACCTACCCAGGAAAACTGAGTACAATGCTTCAGGGGAAAATAGTTCATTCAATGAAGTAGAGGACTTTCAGGTATTCTTGATGAAAAGACCAGAGCTGAACAGAAAATTTGACTTTCAGATACAAGAAGCAAGAGAAGCATGAGAAGGTAAAGAGGAAAAAGAAATCATAAGAAACTAATTAAAATTGAACTATTTACATTCCTACATGGAAAAATGATAATTGTAACTCATTAGACTTTTCTCAGTATAAGAATAGTTGAAGGGAATGAATATATATGTATATATATATTCATGCATACATATATATGTATGTATAAGAGTGTGTATGTGTGTATAAATACATATGTGAGTGTGTGTATATATGTGTACATGTATACATGAGCAGAGGGCACAGGATCAGTTGAATAAGAAGGAATGATATCTAAAAAAAAATCAAGAGGTGAGAGAGGAATATAATGGGAGAAGGAGAAAGGGAGAGATAGAGTAGGGTAAATTATCTTATATAAAAGAGACAAGGGAAATCTGTTACAGTGGAGGGAAAGATCAGGAAGGTGAAAGGGAATAGGTCAACCTTACTCTCATTGAATTTGGCTTAAGGAGGGAATAACGTACACTCAATTGGGTATCTTACCCTACAGGAAAGTAGGGGGGAAGGGGATAAGAGGGGAGAGGATAGAAGGGAGGGCATATTGAAGGAGAGCATAGTTAGAAGCGCACACTTTTGAAAAGGGACAGGGTCAAAGTAGAAAATAGAATAAGTGATGGGGCAGGATAGGATGGAGGGAAATATAGTTAATCTTTCACAGTATAACTACTATGGAAATATTTTGCATAACTATACATGTACAACCTATATTGAATTGCTTGTCTTCCCAGTGGAGGTGGGTGAGGAGGGAAGAAGAGAAAGAATCTGGAAATCAAAGTTTTAAAAATAAATGTTAAAAATAAATTGGTTTCGGTTTTTTCTCTTTTTTTTTTTTTTTTTTACATTCAACTGGGAAATAAGATATACAGGCACTGGGGTATAGAAGTCCATCTTGCCCTACTAGAAAATTAGGGTGGGATGGGGGAGGATATAACAGCAGATTGGGGGAAGGAGTACTCAGTAGGCTCTCTGTCTTGGGGTGGGAGTTAGGGGAAAAACAGGAAGAAAATTTGTAACTCCAAATCTTATGGAAATGAATGTTGAAAACTAAAATAAATAAACAGAAGGTTTTAAGAAAAAGAAAATGTTCATAATAGAAAGATATAAGGCTTCTGTATAATCTATAGGTCTTTGGCCTTTCTGATTTCTTTCTTTCTCTTGAACCATATTTTTGCATATATTTTTTATCTTTTCTCAACTTTGTATTCAAATCACCAAGTTTCAGAGTAAAGTCAATTTGATCAAGTTCTTAATATAAGTTCTCTACTACTTCATCCTCAGCAACTGATGTCCACATAGAAGCATCACTTATTTTCATGGTGGTCCTTTTACAAACAATTAATATTATTACTGTAATACATGGTGATCAAATAACCTATGAAAAATATTTCCTGTTGTTTCCTGATGCACTATAAAATCTATCCTGCCAGCACTTTTCTGTCCATTTTCAAGGAGTACCTGTAAGCCATTCTTCCACTTAGCTATAACTTTTTTCCTTCTAATGGTTTTGTTTAAAGTGAGAATGTCAAGATTGAAATGATTCAGTTCCTCTCATAATATATCTACTCATTGGTATGGATAAGGATGTAACTTTTTGAATACTAATAATCAAATGAACATTTATTGATTATCCAAAAACTATGTGATTCTTATCATCCTCTTCTCCCTTTCCTACCACTGTGCTGCTGTTAAACTGCAGAAGTGAAAGCAGCCTTCATAGGATTAAGGTGTGTTTTTTCCTGTTTTCATTATTTTCCATGACCAAATAAATAAATGAAAATTGTGTTACCAAGTAATTCATCTAGTGGTATTGTGTCTTTTCACGAATATCTAGGCTGACACAAAAAAGAATATTCCTGGGCCCTACTTAAAGCTTTTCCATCATGGTAGAACATATCAGAGCATGCAGTCTACTGGCATAGCCATCAAGAACCCAGAGTCACCTCTATGCCAAGATGAGTAATTGGGAAAGGACTTTCATAGAAAGAGAATGGTATTACCATTTTAAAAAATAGAGCTGTATTGGAAGTAAAGGTGTTAAGCTCTATTATAAACATGTTTAGTTACCATTAAATATGTGTGTGTGTGTGTGTGAAACCATTCCATACATATGTTTATTGGTTCTTTAGAATAGAAGATGAGGGAGCAAAGAAAAAAGGGAAAAAAGTTACATGATAACTATTATATATTTAAAAGTGAACATTAAGAAGCAGTATCATCTTCTTACAGAAAGAACATTGTGTTATTTTTTAGAGTAAAAGATAATGGAAGAAGAGGATTGAGAAAAAAGGATTAACAAACACAAGGCAGTTGCTAATAGGAATAGTATTCTTTAATCTCCATAAACTCATGGGAGAGCCTGACTGAAAGCAGTGTTATCTAAAATAAAATAATCCTATATTGTAAATTTTCTCAAGATAATAAGGTGACATTGCCCTCATAAATGTTAGAGAGCTTACAAAATTAAAAATCTTTAATTAATATAAATGGTGATAGCTGAAGTTTATTATTTAGGGCAACGAGTTGACATAAAATCCTGAGAACTACAAAAAGAACTTTGCTTACTGATTAACAGTCAATAAGAATGATAGGGTGACAGAAATATCACCCTACTTTTTTTTTTTAAAGCAATTGGGGTTAAGTAACTTGCTTAAGGTTACACAGCCAGTTATTTCTGGGTGTGGTGCTAACTGTCTGAGCCTGGAATCAATCCCAGGTCATCCCGACTCTGGGGCCGGTGCTGTTACTCACTGTGCTTACTGGCCGCCCCATGGCTAGTTTTTGTGTGAAGTGTCTGAGGCCAGATTTGAACTCATGTGCTCCTGACTCCAGGGCCAGTGCTCTTTTTCACTGTGCCACCTAGCCGCCCCCACCCTACTCTTGAAGAAGTAGAATTGTCATTGTTGACTCTTAATAGTGCTTTATTGTGTTCTTCCAAAATATATTAAACCCCAACCATTTTAAAAGCAATTTAAAAATTAAACTGCGCATGTCCTTTGACCCAATGAAATTGCTGCTGTGCACATAATACTGACTAGCTTTTATGTAGCACTTTAAGATTTTTGCAAAATTTTCTTTTACCTGTTGTCTCTAATAATGACAATAATATCTTTTCACCCTCATATAACCCAAAGAGATCAAAGTTAGAGGGAAAAGATCCTCTATATAAGATCCATATATACAAAATTATTTATAACAGCACTTTTTGTTGTAACAAAGAACTGGGAACAAAGTGTGTGCCTTTCATTTAGGGGACAGCTGAAAAAATTATTTTATTTGAATGTAATAGAGTATTATTGTGCCATAAAGAGGTGTTAATAATGATGGATTCATAGAAGACTTGTGAACTGATTCAGAGTAAACTGAGCAATAGCAGGAAACCAATTTTGCACGATAATGTAAGGGACAACAACTCTGAAAACAGAATTCAGTGGCCATCGTGCCTTCAAAAAAGTGATGATGAAGCAGATTTCTTGCCTCTTGGCAAAAAGGTGAGGAACTAAAAGCTTCATATTGAGACCTCTATTTTCAGACATGGCCAGTGCCTTGGTCTGTTTTGCTCAACTGTTTTTATTTATTACACAAAGGAAGGCTTCTTTCAAGGGATATGAATAGTAGTAGTGATACAGAAAAATAAAGAGAAAAGTGTCAGTGAAATATTAAAAAAAACAAGGGAGAAGAAAATTCAGTAAAGTACAAAGACAAGCAGGATAGTTATATTCTCAAAGTATTCAGAGAGATCCCTGATCTCATTGATCCTGGTTATCCCATCAGTGATGCAGAGGCACGTGTCCATGTCTGTCCATCTTGTGTGACTCGATGCATTTCCTAAAGTTCGCCATTTGGGGTCGACCCAATGTGCTAATAAACATTGGCAGGGTCGTGGCTTACTCTTGCCATGACCAACATGTCTCCTTTTCCTGTCACATCAGTCTTGGATGATGTCCTATTCTACTACTCTTCAGAGTTTCTCACTGGTTATGTGTTATAGTCTGTTTCTACTCACCTGTGTGTCCCCATTAACCTCCACAGGATCATCTTTATCATTTCCTCAGAGGCACTTATTTTCTTTCTGTCTCCTATGTAGCAACACTAGCAGAATATAAGCATTGAAAACAGGATTTTGCTTTCATGGAAAGGTTAGGGATCAGTAAAGAAACTTTGCAGTTTCAGTCCTCTCTTCCTTCTGTTCAACATTGGGCCCAACTTGGCCATCTGTAATGTCTGCCCCAAATGTGAATACTGTTGGACAGGCTCTTTAGGGTGTCCCTGCAAATGCATGTTGAAATCTGAGCAGCTGGCATTCTTCATCCATTCAGTCTTTCCTGTATAAACAGACCAAATGCTTTAGAATGAGACTTTATAGTGTTCTAGGGCTTGATGCAGTCAGTACAAATTCATCCACAAACAGGAGCATCTGGAGGACCTCATCATCTGCAGGGAATTTCTCTTTTTAACCTGAGCTCTGCCTAGGATTTCCTCTATCCTTTGGCCTTAGGAGTAATAGTGCCCTCAGTAGTAGGTCCTGCTTCTAGGCTGAATCCCACAGCCATCATCCAAGGGGTAGCATTTCTTACTTCAATAGACAGGACCTACCGTCCCTTCCCCTCCTGACAGCTGCTCACCAACTGCCACAGATAGAACTGGCAGCCAGTTTGTCTGTAGTAGCAAGTTGTTCTAAAGGAGAGAGAGATGGGGTGGCCTTCATGCCACCACCTCCCTAGATCACAGCAGAAATAACACAGGACCTTGTATCCAAGTGGGCTAGGGAACCTGCAGCCTCAAGGCCACATGTGCCCTCTAGGTCCTCAAATACAGCCCTTTGACTGAATCCAAACTTCACAGAACAAATCCCCTTAATAAAAGGACTTGTTCTGTAAAATTTGGACTCAATCAAAAGGCCACACCCGAGGACCTAGAGGGCCACATGTGACCTTGAGGCCACAGGTTCCCCTCCCCTGGTTCAAGAGCTTTAAGAATAGGATTGCCCTCCCAAGCTACCACCCCTGCTTCCACTCTAACTCCCATAGCCATCATCCAAGAGAGCAGCTCCATGGAGGTCATGATGATCACAGTCTTAATAGCTAACATTTATTTAGTTTTTACCATGCAATTTGATAAATAATTTATAATTATCTCCTTTGATTCTCACAACCACTCTGGGAGATAGGTGTTATTATTATCCCCATTTTACCAGTGAAGAAACTGAGGTACACAGGTTAAGTGACTTGCTCAGTCACACAGTAATGTCTGAATCTGAGCTCAGGTTTTCCTAACTCCAGACCCAACATGCTGTCTGCTAAGCCACCTAGCTTGCAACCTAGTAACTGCTTCTACAGATGCTGAACCCCCTGTCCCCTTGGCAGCCACAGCTAATGAAAGTGCAGGAAGTTTTCATCACCAAAGCCCTTAGCACTGTCAAAGGGTGAAAACAGAGTCTTTTCCATAGAAATTACAGTTTTCACAATGCCATCTCATTTGCCACTGCAACCTGTGAACCACCGGGCCTTTTCACATGACTCCCACCTCCATTAGAAAGCGAGTTCCTTGAGAGCAACGACTGTCTTGTTTTTCTGTTTGTATCCTACGCTTAGTGTAGTACTTTGCACATATTAAGCAATTAAAAATAAATGCTTTTTCATTTATATATTAATTCAATATACATCTACTGAATATTCTTAATATTATTATTTTTCTGTGAGGTTTTTGTTGTTGTTGTTTTACCAATTTTGATCTTAACTCTAATAAATCAGTGATATCCACCAAAAATGCTTACTCAGAGGTAGCTCCCACATCCCAGAGCTTACTTAACACAGTACCTGGCATATAGTAGGCACTTAATAAATGCTAGTTGACTGACATTAAAAGAAATTTTTTTCCCTCTATGTTAAAATAGATTTATGTTCTTAATGGTATTACTTGGTGCTAGATGTTAGCACCTAACCAGTTCTTTTTTTTTTTTATCCAAAGAAAGTGTTCATGTCTGAGAGACCTGAGGCTTTTGTGTAATCTACAAGTTTGGAGCCTCTCTCTTATTGAACAGTACTTTCCCATCTATTTCTTCCTATCCTCACCTTGTCTCACCTTTGCATTAAAGTGATCAAGTATTGGAGTTTATGTGGATTTGATCTGGAGGGTCTTATCAAGGTCCTCATACAATTTCTCTACCATTTTATCCTCAGTATGGTAAAGTTTTTTTTACAAATACTCATCATTAGGACTGCAATATATGATGACCATATGGTCCAGGAAATGTTTCTTGTTGCCTGTGGGTGAACGATAAAACCCTTTCTGGTTTCACCTTTCTTTACCTCTTCAAGGAATCCTGGGAAGCCATCCTCCCATTTAGCACCAACTTCTTTCTTCTGGTTTTATTTATAGCAAGAATGTCAAAGTTGAAAAGATTTGACTCCTCCAGCAAAACATTCACTTGTTTGTTGGTTATTGAAGTTAGATTTCACATTTAGAGTACCACCAGTCCAACTGAAATGTGTTGACAGTCTAAAATTTTTATAATTCTTTGTATCTTTTGCCCCCTATCCCACCATTCTGCCATTATCAATGCAGAGATTCAAGAGGTTCGTTTTTTCTTATTCTTTGTTTCATGATTTTCCATGACCAAAAAAATTCATACCAGGTGGCCATAGTTAGATAGGTTAGGCCTCAGAAACAGATCAAAGCCTGTCTAGTATGCTGAGCCTGCCACTTATGCTTCACTGGAAAAGCATTTTGGAGGCCAGGATTACCTGTGTGCCACAGTGAGACTTTGGGGGTAGCTCTTTGTGGAAAAGTTTTGTTGTCATTGTATTGAATTTATTACGTAGTTAAGAAAAAGAAAACTATGTGACATACTACATAATTCCATATGCATTCCTCTTTCCTCTTATTTGTCAATTAAGATAATCATGTTTGTTAGTGTTTGCTAAATACATAATGAAAAGTAACTTAAAATTTTAAAAACAAACATAAAGATAGGTGATGTGTATGATTATCTTTATAATGTCACAGTCATGTTTAGGTTTCATTCATTTGTGTCTAGATATGAGTTACTTGAAAAAAGACTTCTTAATCCTTATGCACTAAGTCTTATAACATTGTGATGAGATTTGTTCAGTTAAGGAGGGGAGCCAAATTGAATCTCCTTTTCCCTTTGTTCCATATGCACGGAAGTGACCTAAGGAAATGTGCATATGGGACTACTTGAACTGAGACTGAGAGGAACAGTTCTATTTAGTGACAGTAGAAAGGCTGTTTTGCTGAAGTGGTGAGACTGACTGGCTCACTGGTAGGAAATGAGAGAAAAATTTTCTGTTTTGTGTGTGTGTGTGTGTGTGTGTGTGTGTGTGTGTGTGTGTGTGTGATTAGCTGTTGGGGTGCTTTGAAATTCACCCTCAGTAGTTTTTTACCTGGTTCAGAAACTGATAGTCTTCAAGAATTGAAGACTTAAAATGATTTGTGTAGGGATGTATGTATGGCCTGGTGACTTTGTAAAGAAAAAACAGTTGCTACTACATTGAGAAAGAAGTACATGCAAAAAGATGCTTCTCAGAATATCTTGATCATTGGTCATTTTGCATTTCTCTACCTATTCATGCAGATTTTGAAAGAGGTAGTGAATTTGGTAGATAAATGGCATCCAGACATAATTTAAGCTCTATGGTGCCAAAAGAATTTTACCAAAGAGTCTATCAGTAATTTTTTTATGAAATGTTATTAAGGAAAAGGTATCTACTGCAACTGAATGAATTTTGCAGTTCACAGAACTATTAGTCTATTTAATCAAATGAATAATGTATCATAATAGAAACCAGTTATATAATATTGTTAAATTGCTAACTTTTAACATTATCAAAACAAATAGATGGATGTCAAAAGTTCTTGTATACCTACTCTAGGCCATTTTCAGGATGAATTCACAAACATTTTTCATTTATCCTGTCTTTAGGAAAAATTTATTTTGTTTAAAAATCATACTTGATTTTTTAAAATTCCTAAGAACTTGACATTGAGTTTCAACTTTATGGTTTACCCTGTGACTCCTTCAAAGTTATATGTGTATGCATTTATGAGTTTCAGTAGGGAATATAAGATAGATAAGAACTTGTTTACTTTTTATCCATGGGGGTTACTTCTGTAATTCAACTAGAATTTTCCTATCAAAGATGCATATTTGCAAGTTTCTACTTGCCAATGGGAAGCTTTCAGATAATATGAAACTGGTCAAAGAGCCAGTGGAATATTTAATGATCATATTCTAGTTCAGCTTTCCTGCCACAGCTAAATTCAAACTTTTTGGTGATTTTTGCAGCCGGCACAGACAGGCACAGCAAACTTTCATGTGCTTCAAGTTCAGAGCTGATCCAATCTCAGAGGAAGTTTATGAGAGAGGCTGATACGATACAGTTGTTTCTAGTAAAATCAGAGGAGCTCTGAAGGAGCCAATCCAAGTCACTTTGAGTAGAATTCTATGAGAAACAGACACAGAATTTAGACACAATTGTAAACCCTAGTATAATGAGGACTTGCAGCTGATTTAATCCCATTGAAAATTTTTAAGCAGCCACAGGGCAACAAAATGCTTTCCGAATTGATAGCAGTGGAATGAACCTGGAATTTAGTGAAGATTTTACCTTGCATATCCAGTAGCTACATTGTTTTTTAAAAGTTAGCATCATGACAATTTTAACATTTGTCATTGTTGGTTTCTGCTGTCAAAGCATTTCTTTTGATGAAAAGTCAAGTATATGTCAAAAAATATTTTCATTAAACTAATCAAACCAAAACTAAACTGAAAATTTTAAAAAATCATGTATATTTTGTCTTAAAACTGAACAATTTATTTCTCTTTCAGTTTTAAACAAAGTTTCATTCCAAAGTTATTTTTCCCTATGAATGATATCTAAGTAGTATAATAAAATAACTAAAAAGAACATATTTGAAATATAGAATTATGTATTCAAAATTTTAAATAAGTAATTTTTATCCTGTTTTTAGACTGTGTATATTTATACATTTTATATGCATGAATTCATGTTATTTCAGTCTATGAAAGTGTTACCAACATTTTGCTAGGTGCTATACTCAACTTAACAGTAATCCTAGTCCTTTCCTAGTTGGTTGATTTACCACCTAAATTAGTACGACAGACCAAACACAGACTGCAATAAAGTACAGAATAGATTGTGAGATGGCCCTATTGCTTCTGGTGTACTATTAACACTGATCCAGTATATGAATATTTGAAATGATAGTTAGTAAGCAGTAGTAAGTACCCTTTTAATGGGACTTCAAAGAACTGGAAAAGTTAACGTTATGAAAGGGCAAATTTGAAACTGTAGTAGTCCTGAAGACCATCCTATCTGTTAAGCATTGATGAGTATCATTAGTTCTGCTCTTTTGCATAATTACTGCATTATTGTGAAAACTTCCTTATATATCCAACTGGGAATAATTATGGTATGTAAGATCATATATAATATTCAACTGAGAAAATAACAGTATTTTTTAAAAAGACTTTGCTTTTCTAGCACTCTGTGTGTGTGTGTGTGTGTGTGTGTGTATACACATTCAGTACACAAGTGTGCAGGGATAAGTAAAGCCTCTTTCTTCAGGGAAAAATGTTGAACCTGTGACACTAAAAAAGACAGTTCAGTTTAAAACATATTTGTTCCCCTTACACAATTCTTCTTTATTTAAGTTTAGATACTTGCATGCTATTAATACTAGCCTCTCCTAGCACATGACAGATTTGTAATTACTCAAAAAGGAGGTGGGGAAATGAAGGGATAAAAAAAACTTGTGGACTGTGATGGTTACATCATTTTAACATTGACACCAAGAAAAATATATTTGGTTTCTTTGCTTAACAACGTTAACTCATTAAATTGGAGGAAAGTGTTTCTAATTGTCAGAATTTCTTTGTGTTTATGTAGAGTTAACAATATAGAATTTGTCTATGTTAAGAGCAGACAACAAAAGAAAGTAACAGACCCTTTTGAAGGATAATAATAGAACTACATTTGCAGGTGTTTTGACTTTAGATGTTTTGATAATGGAGGACATAAGCTTTTGCAAAATTGGAAGGCATCATCTTTGTCATTCCAGTATAAAATAAAAATCCTTGACCTTATCCTCTTATAACAGTTGATTTTGTAAGCTAACATGATGTCTATGGCCATGAAAATATTGTGTTTTAAGCAAGAGCAATAAAATTAGGTCAAATGTCATAGTGATGGACCAGATGTGATTGGCACTTTGATTCTGTGGTTTCACACTTGTGACTTTTTCCATAATTTATGTGATGTTGAAAATGATCTCATGATTGGCTTAAGATATTTTGATCAACATAAGAGAAACTATTGCAGTGGAAATATTACTTCAGTGTGACCGTTATATAACCATAATTGTGATTAGAAGGTGGAAAAAGTATGCAGATGAGGTTATGTTTAGTGTATGTAATTAGGTTTTTAGCAAATAAATAGAAAAGACTATGAACAAAGTAATTCAATAGAATATTGACAATATTTTGTTAGCTGTCGCAATAAAATAATTATATTAATAAGATTAATTTTCTGCATACTTTAATATGTTACCACTTTTTCTTTCAAACCTCAATCCTTTTATTTGAAATTTCTGTTAATGAGAATTGATTAGGATAAGGTCGTCAGACTTCTCTTTTTCTCTGCCATAAAACCACTTAACCCAAGACAGACTTATGTTGGAAAAACATTTAATTAGTTTTATTTGAGATTTTCTCCTATGTTACTCTTTATTGTCAGAATATACAAGTGTCATCAGAGTCTGCCCTCTTTGACATATATTGTACCAACTGTCCATGCTGTCCCTATTATTTATTCCCATCCCTCCAAAGTCCAAAGGTTACACTAGTAAACTCACCTATCACGGTACATGAAAAGGAAGAATTAGCCATAGTTCCCTAGCTACTAGTGGAGCTTTCAGCACCTTTTCCATGGTGGCTAGTATCGGTAGACTACATAACTGTAGGATGGGAAAATGCACTGAAATGATCTAAGAAGTAAACTATCAGCTTGACATGTTTTCCTAGCTATTGAAAACCTCCTCCTATTGAAGCCCATTGACAGGGAAACTGTAGAATTCCTGCAGTTTAAGGGCCATCTGGTTATGCTCAAAGCCTTAAAGCTGTTATCTCCGCATAAAATTTCAGTCTTATACTTTTTTCTTCGCCAAACTATCCATTTTTAAGCCACAAATATTTTTCCAGGCCTTTCAGATTTTATCTAAAAGTATATTTTAACAGTATCTAAATAGTTCTTAAACAATAACAATTTATCTTGATAGATGACATGCTGTGTTTTTTCATTTTATTTTAATTAGCTATTGTGGAACCAAATTCTTCTTTGTTTTAGGCCTTTGAATACTGTTTAATTACAGTTATCATGCCAGATATCTTAAAGGTTATTTTACCAATACAGTTTCATTTAACATAAGCCATATGGAATCAATAGCCCAGTTTCCTAAAGTGAATGCTTGGAAAATCTTACATTCATATGTTAAGAGTACACATCCTTTCCTCATTAGTTGGAAAGTACAGGGATTTTGGCACAGGTTCTGTGTGGAAGCATTGTGCAGCTTTTATATGGATTTTGTTTTTAGCCTTTGATGACACTGTTTAGAATAGGAAGTATCTAATAAGTCAAGCATTTTGTCTAATGTGCTGCCAGTGTGTTTAATATATGCCTGGAGGTCTGAAACATTATCTTCTCCACTACAGTAATATGCATTTAATTCTCTGAAAGCAGAAGGTCGAACTTTTAAAAGGGACTCAAAGTACATTTTCAACTAGAATAATTTAAAACATATGGGAGAGGGGACCAGAGTAATGTACAGTTGGTTTTTATGGTTTAATCATGATCATGTTAATGCACACCAGTAGCTAATTAAAGAAAACTTTTATTGTTCATTTTAAATGGGTTATGTAAAGAGTAAAACTGATATAACAAATACTGCCCAATGATAAATGTTTCTGTTAGAGTCACTAACAGCGAGCAAATATTGCTGTTTTTGACAACTTAAATTATTAGTCCCTTTAGCCTATAGTAAAGCAAAAGGTCTTTTTAAAGCTATTACATTGTGAAGTTTTCTTTTTTCACAAAGGAATGGTAAATTGATGCCCAAGTTTATGGCCAGGCACATTTAATTAACTGTAAAACTTTACTCAATAGCTGACCAAATGCTCTTCAGTGTAACAGATATATCTGCAGTGCTCTAGTAACACATCAGCAGATTTTTTCAATATCCACAATATGTCTTGAAAATTGTAGCATATTTATTTCAATTGTGAAAATATAATTTTTGCAGCAAGGGAAAATGACAAATCTTGGTTTTGAGCAAACATTTTCATAAATCAAGCTGCTAAACCTGGGTACACCATGATTTTGTGTTTTGTTTGTTTTTTTAAGTAAAAATCACAGCTTTTCATTTCTGAATGACAGGGTCAAATTCCATATTCCTTGGAATGCTACTGGACTGCATTGCCATCTGACTTCTGTTCAGTAACCTATGCAGTCTGAGTGGTAGTCTACACTACCCTGCTTATTTCACACTACCAATCTATTTAATAGCAGCTAGAGATTAGTATGGCCATAACATTTAATAAGTTTTAACAGTGACTTGACATAGCTGTTTTTTTTTTTATAAAATGTTTAGTGAATTGAAATGGGCACTGTATTTTCTTCTCTTCCTTACAGATGATTGGTCCTTTCATGTTAACCATTTTATGTAGCACTAAATTCACTTTATGTAAGAAAGAGATTATATCAGGAGTTTTGAACATTTTTTGTATCATGGACTTCTTTGGCAGTCTAGTGAAACCTGTAGACCCTTTCTCAGAGTAATGTGGTTTTTTTTAATGTATAAAAGAAAAAAAGACATAGGATTACCAAGGAAAATAATTTTATTAAAATTTGGTTGTCAAAATATTTTTTAAGTTCCTGGACCCCGAGTAAAGACAGCTGTGCATTACTATTTTTTTTTAATTTTTTTTCAACCAAACCTGTGATTTTATTGCAATAAAAGGCTCCATTGAGGGCCTTTCTCTACCAGGACAGATCAGCACCTGCTCTATAATTTATATGATAGAAATGTGAGGCACAAATGAGTTAAGTGATTTGAACCCAGGTCTTCCTGACTGAGAGGCTGGCTTTCTATCCATTGTACAATGCTGCCTTAACTAGCAGGAGAAAATTTAATACTGACAGCTAGTTGAACCTTTTTAAAATCATTAATATGTTCTTCCTTTTCAGTGAATGAAACCGTTTTCATTCTAATTGTTCCCCAGAAGTTCACAAAATTTGACTGATTGGGGTCTGCCACAACATTTAACCCAAAGGATTTTTTTAGTTTGAAGCATATTTCTATATTTCAGGGATCCGTAAGTACTTCTACTGATGTAGCTCATACACCCTCTCTAGACCTCAGTAGATAGTCCTTGTGAATGACCAGGTCTAAAAAAAATAATTTATCACTTGATTGCTCTCATTCTGGAGTTGAGCATCATTGAGCTTGGTAAGGCTGGGTCTCTGGATCACAAACACACCCACTGTTACTCCAAACCCTTCATGCTTTTTAGGACTTACAGCTCCTGTATTTGCCAGGTGCAGCCTCTGAGAACTCAGATTCACCTGCCTGTTACAGTGAGACCAGTGTGTGGCCTGTAAGTGAAGCAAAGCATCAGTATCTTCCCCCAAAAAAAGCATCTGATCTTCTGTCTCTTGAACCCTAGCTATTGCTCTTCATATGACATTTATGTGAGAATTAAGGGCTGATACTGTATGAGGAGATGCATTTCAAGTGTTTGTAATGTCAGTTTTGAAAGCTTAAAAATATTATTGTGATTGTGATTTTCCTAGTTTTACTAAAGATGGTTTGCTGATAAAATGATTATAGCTGCAAATATACCTCTTCCAACTTATCACAACCTGTTCCCTGATTCCATGATAGCAATACAACTACTGGTTCTCATTTGACAATGTAGGAAAAGTTAGTCCTTTGTGTGCTTCTTTTACTAAATATGGTTATTTTAATTTTTTTCATTTCAAAATTATAGTAATAAAATCTTCCAATTTCAAGACAAAACTATATCTTTTCTTAGAAGTGCTCTTTATGTGGCAGCTAGGTGGTACAGTGAATAGAACACCGGCCCTGAAATAAGGAGTACCCAAGTTCAAATTTGGCCTCAGAACACTTGACACACTTACTAGCTGTGTGACCTTGGGCAAGTCTCTTAAGCCCAGTTGCCTTACCTTGCCCCCTCATAAAAAAAAAAAGTACTCCTTCCTTAATCAGTTAAGCAAAAGAGATTTAACCTATTTAATTTGTCTTATACTACTATTACATTTTTCATTGGTAACCTAAAAACTTTCACAGTTAAGCTCTTTAAAAGCAAGTTAATTATAATTTGAGAAACAGTATGTGAGTCAATCAATCAAGCATTTATTAAGCTGTTATGAACCAAACACTCTTTCAGTGAACTTGGGATATAAATACAAAAGTGAGCTCTCCTGCCTTCAAGAAGCTTGCATTCTATTGGGGGAGGGGGGAGAATGCAACATGTTCACAGAAAAGTGATTATAGGAGATATAAAAAATAAATACACCGTAATTTTGGATGAGGAGAAAACTGGTGAGAACTTAATGAGAAAATGAGGAATTGCAAGATCTTAAAGAGTAATTCTCAAATTGGAACTTGAAGGACCTAGGAAAAAGTGTCTAAGAACACACTTTTTGGTGGGATGTATTGACATGTTTTTTTCCTGGATTACAGTTGCTCTCCTTACAAAGGTCATATGCAATCTATCCCTGCTTTCTTTCCTCTCATAGTTATATATAAGGGCTTCTTTAGAGTAGTAGTGGTTGGTGGATGGAGATGTCATGGAATCAGAAAGTTGGGGAGAAATGATAACACTGAAAGAGCTAAGGAAAAATTCAACTTTAAAGTAGGTAAATTTTCCCTTTATAATTTCCCTTTATAAATGTATAAGTACCTATACTACTGTAAAGCATATTTCCAGGTATTGATTTTAATATAGGTGATAGGTTACATGTTTTTCCAATATGTTTATAATTTGGGAAAATTTATTTTCACACACACATATTTCTTACTCCAGAAAACCTTACAGAATGATTTCATGTTATCAAATATTATTTTAAACATAATATCACCCACAGCTTATCATAAAGCTACTTTTGTCAAATACTTTACTCTTCTCAAGTGGTATAGCTTCTCATGGATACTGTTCTTTTAATTCAGAGGATGAAAGACTTAAATTCCAAAATGTATGTTAGAAACTTATGTTAGAAATGTTAGAAACCCATATTTCCTCATTTCCCTTCAAGTATTTTTTGGCCCTCTAAGGAGAGTCATCATTTCTTTGGAACGGATGCCTACTGTGTTTTCATGAGGGATGACTACATTAGAGACTGAGTTTGGCAGATTTTTTTTATAATTCCCTTTTTCTCATCATGCTTAGTATAATTGTTTGACAATCAAACAGAAATACTTTAAGTATAACTTGTAGAATGATTTTCATATTTTCCTTTACAGATCTCCAAACAAGAGCAGAAAAACATGGATACGCTCGATGGGGGCATAGCAGAAACCTCTTCCCGTTGTAGTGGAGCCCAAGATAGTGGCATTGGTAGCGACAGTGTCAAGATTAGGATTGTTCAAATAGAGCAACGTAGTGGTGCAAGTCAGCATCGGATTGCCCGTCCTTCTCACCAGTCATCAATTGTGAAAAATCTAAATTTTATTCCCTTTGACATATTTATTACTGCAAGTCGAATCTCTCTAATGACTTACTCCTGTACAGCTTTACCCAAAATGAAAGCACAAGATCAGAATGATAGTGAGAAAATCGGCAAGAGCTCATTAAACCTGCCAGCAACAGAGTCAGAAGGCGTTACTCAACCCAGCCAGACTTGTATTTCTAAGGTGACAGCCGATGACCTCGTAAGCAGTAGCGTTTCTTTCCCTTCTGGAAGAAAAATGGGACTACTTTCATTAGAAAATCTCCATTCATCCACAAGATCTTCTGCTAGACAAGCTCTTGGTATCACTATTGTGCGACAGCCTGGACGAAGAGGAGCTGGGGACTTACAGTTAGACCCATTCCTGTATCTTGTGGTGTCCCAGCCTTCTTTGCTGCTTAGCTGTCACCACCGAAAGCAGAGAGTGGAAATGTCTATTTTTGATGCTGTGCTTAAGGGAGTAGCCTCTAGCTACAAGTGTACAGGTAAGAACTGTCACATTTGCTGATATGTAACCTAGTCTTCATTTCCAAAATTTTAGGATCAAACAACAAAAACAGTCAGTAGGCCAAAAGAGACACTCCTCTCCTCCCCTACAGACACTGAAGTTCATGTCTCATGGCTGAATTAAGTTTAACAGTGTAGAATGGTTGAGATATCATAAGGTTTAGCCTTCAGGTCCTTAGTTTTTGTTGTATAACTAAACATATTTTCAGAAACAGAAAACACAAGAACTTTGTTTAAAACATTGTTTTAATAGAATAAGAAAGTCTTAGTAAGTCCATAATGAATTATCTCATAAAACTATTTCACATGTAAAAACAAATATTTTTTCTATATAAATATAGCTTGCCAAATAAAAGGAAACCTTAAGAGATGTGAGAAAGGTACTGTGCTATTCTCATGTTCTATTTACTCTTTATTATAAATGAATCAGAGCAAACTCTATTCTAGCAAGAGAAGATTATGTAAAAATCCCTAAAAGTATTTTAGGTTTTTAAATAATGAGAAAAAAATTATCTAAAGACCTTTAAAATGACCCTAAATTATCAGATAAGCTTATTGGTTCTTTCTCCCAGAAATGTTAGTAGGATTTTCAGTATATCCTCAGTACAATATTTTCACAGCTTTAAATTCCTCTCTAATGTGATGAATACAGAAGTCACCCTGAGCATTTTTCTCTTACCATATTAATTTGTACATAATGGCATGTTACTGTATTTTTCATCTTTTTCATATGAATGTTATGTATCTATCTGGCTGGAATATAAACTCCATGAAGGCAGAGTCCTTTATCTCCTGTTTGCTTTACTTCATACCATTTCATCATAGCTTTTCCCTAATTGATCACTTTTTCAATATTGTTGAGTTGAATCTTCCTGCACTGAGCTTTATTTCCCATGGATTCAATTATCTCTATGCTAATGATTCTCATATCTATTTATCCAACCCTAAACTCCTGTCTCACATGTCCAACTGTCTCTTGGACATCTTGAACTAGATGTCCCATAGATATCTTAAACTCAACATATCCAAAAGGAAACTCAATTTCTTTTCCCCCAAAATTTCCCTATAACTATTGAAGGCACCACCATCCTCTCTACCTCAAGCCCACAACCTAGATGTCATCCTTGATTCCTTACTATCTCTCACCCCTCCTCCTTCCAATTCCAATCTGTTTCCAAGACCCATCGGTTTTGCAATAGCCAACTGATCAGTCTGCCATTCACAACTATTTCTCCCACTCTACTCCACTCTATTTTCCACTCAGCACTTAAAGTGATTTTCCTGAAGTATAGGTTCAACCATGTTTCCCCCCTTATTGACCACTACCCCTACATACATATGCACTCAATGAACTCCACTGGCTCCCTGTCACCCCCAGGAGTCTCTTTTTGGCATTCAAATCCTTTATGACCTGCCCTTCTACCTGTCCAGTCCTCTTTTCCTTCACACACACACACACACACATATACTCCCATCATTTTCTCCTAAACAGTAACACTGTTCCATAAACAAGACACTCCATCACCCGTCTCTGGCCATTTTCACTCTTTGTCTCCTCCTCATCTCTACCTTCTGGCTTTCTCAAAGGTTCCAGTTAAAACCACATCTTCTTAATTCTAGTACTTTTCCTCTGTTGCTTCTTTCCTATTTATGTTTTATACAGTGTGTTTGTATATAGTTGTTTTAGTGGTGTCTCCGCCATTAGATTGTGAGCTCCTCGACTGCCCTTTTATTTTCATTGTATCCCCGGTGCTTAGCACAGTGCCTGGCACATAAGAAGTGCTTAACATGCATATTGACTGATTGACTGACTGACTATCCATAAGTTCCTTTATGCTAAAGAGTATTTTTTCTTCTTTAACTGGTTTCAACAAACATTGATTACCTTCTATATATAATATAGAGTGAGGGAGCAAAGGTATAGAAGTCCCATCATTGAGCTCATAATCCCATAAGTTGATATGACACATTGACAAAGAATTATAGTACATGAAAAATCCTTAACATCAAGTGCTATCAAGGACAGGGATAGTAGGATTGCTGACTGAAAGAATCTAGGAAGGCTTCATGAAAGAGCTGGCATTTGAATTAGACATTAAAAGGTGTGTATGGAGGCAGAGCGAAGATGACCTAGTAGTAGGGAGAAATATAGCCAAGTCCCCCACCACCATACACACATACATAACATACCACCTCCATATAGATCTAGAAAATGCACTATACCAAGTGCTGATTAGAAAATCTAAGGGAAAAAGTAAAATGAGTCTTTTTTCCTTTTTAGGTCAGCATAGAGAGACAGAAAAAGGTCCACGGATGCTGGGGATGGGAATCTAGCCAGGAAATAGCAGAGAGCATTCCAGAGAAGGGAGAGACTGTGCACCAGGGAAAGAAGAGGTCCAAATCCAGCAAATTGAGGTCCAGTCATGTAAATGGTGCAGGAATAGATGTCAGCTGGAAGCTTAGTTACTCATTTGCCAGTTCCAGGTCACAAATTCAGGGCTGAATGCACATAGATGTGGCATTCCCCAGTGGGGAGTTGTTGTATGCCTCAGGTTATGTACCAAGGAAGGACTAAGTTCAGAAGCAATGAGCAGTTGTGCAGTTCTGACTCCAGGAGCTTGAGTTCCTGCCTACAGCCCAGCAGTAGAATAATAACTAAGGCTGGAATCCCAAACCAAAAGGAAATCTATAGTTTTCTCACTCTGAACCAGCAGATCTTTTGAACTGTCTGATAGAAGATAAGTACAGCAACAGTATACTAAAACTCTAATTGAGCCAAACCCACGGATGTGTTCCTTAGTCTCAAACCTAAGTCAGGAACTTGTAGCACTCAAACAAAGAGGGCAGAAATTAGACTTTGGCCAGGATCAGACCACTTTGGAAGCACTGAAATCTTGTAAGGCCCAAGTTTTCCCTGAGATCCTCAGATAACTCAGTATTCAGTAACCCAAGAAAGTTGCAGCAAGACCAACCCAGACGTTTCTTCCAGAAATGTGAAGAGCCCTGTCCTCATATAAAAGCTGAAGTCAGGAAGTAGACTAGAAGAATGACCAAACATTAAAAAAAAACTATTATGGGGATAAGGATGGTCAAGATGCAAAACCAAAAGAAGAGAGTAACTCCAAAAATTTACAAGCAAATCTTCAAAGAAAAATATAGTTTGGGGGTGGCTAGGTGGCACAGTGACTAGAGCACCAGCCCTGGAGTCAGGAGGACCTGAGTTCAAATCCGGCCTAAGACACTTGACACACTTACTAGGCAAGTGACTTTGGGCAAGTCACTTAACCCCAACTGCCCTCCAAAAGGCAGAAAAAAAAGAAGAGAAAAATATAATTTGGGCACAAGTTCAGCTAGAATAATTGCAAGAGCTGAAGCAAGAGATTTTTGAAATTTTTTTTTGTTAAAATTTTTTTATCAGGGGCGGCCAGGTAGCACAGCAAGTAAGAGCAGCGGCCCCAAAGTCCGGATGACCTGGGATCGAATCTGGGCTCAGACATTTAGCACCCACCCAGAAACACCTGGCCATGTAACTTGAGCAAGTTACTTAACCCTGATTGCTTAAAAAAAATTATCAATGAAATTTGAGGGTTGGAAAGGAAAATTGAAAAAGTAAGTGAGAAGTATAAAAGAAAAAATTAAGAAAGGAATCAGCAGGTTGGCATAAGAGGTCCAAAATCTTACTCCAGCAACAAACTCCCTGAAAATTAGAATGGACCAAATAGAGGTTAGTGACTCCATGAGACAAGAAGAATTAATAAAACAAAGCTAAAGTTTTTTTTAAAAACAGAAAAAAATAAGGTATCATAGCAAAAAACAACCAATCTGAAAAATAAATCAAGGAAAAATAACTTGAGAATCATTGGATTACCTGAAAGCCACAACCAAAAATAAAAAAATTAAAAAAAGAACCTAAACACCATATTTCAAAAAATAATAAAATTACCCAGATCTCTTAGAACCAGAAGACATAACAGACCTAGAATCATATGATCACCTCCTGAAAGAAATTGCCAAATGAAAATCTAGACCTTCCAAATCAAAGAAAAATTATTATAAGCAGACAGGAAAAAAAATTCTAATACTTAGCAGTCATCACTAAAAGGAATGCAGAGCTTGGAATAAGATATTCCAGAAAGCAAATATATATATTTTATAACCAAAAACAATTTATCCAGCAAAAATGAAGAAACAAGCTATGGTGTATTAAATGTGCTGGAATACAGTGATGAAAAGGATGATATCAGAGAAACCTTGGGAAACTAATCTGGAGTGAGGTAAACAGAATGAGGAAAATACAGTAACAACCATGTTAAAGGTAATAAATTTGAAAGACTTAGAAATACTGAACAGAATTCCAGAGAACTAATGATAAAACATACTACCCACCTGCTGATAGATAATGGATTCAGAGTGCAGATTGAGACATATTTTTGGACATGGTCAAAGCAGAAATTCATTTTGCTTGACTATATATACTTATCAATAGTTTTGTTTTTCTTTCTTTCTCAATTTGTAGATAAAGGAAAACAAAGCAGATGGGTTTTTGTTGACTTTTTTAAAAATTTAAACTAAAAGGGGCAATAACATTGTCTCGAAAAATCATAGGTTTGATTTCAGCAGGTAGAGCTGGAGAGGGTGAAGGCACTCTGGCAATAGGAACAGTGTGAAAAAAAGACACAGAATCAGTGATAAATAATCATTATAATAAAAATAATAACTAACATTTACATAGCACTTTAAGGTTTACAGATCCCTCTACAACTCTATAATGAGTTTATACCCATAACCACTCTTAGAGGTAGTTCCTTTTATAATATCTGTTTTATAGATGAAAAACTAAGATAAATGAAAGTTAAATGACTTGCCTGGGATCATACAGTTAAGTTAGTGAATAAGATCAGATTTGAATTTAAGTCTTCTTCCTGATTCCAAGATCCAGTGCTCTATCTGCTTCTCCACTTAGATGTGTATGGAAGATGGCTAAGTCATAAATGGAGAGGAGCAGCATAAAATGAAGATGAAGATGTAGGGTAATACCAAATCTGGAGGGCCTGAAGGCTTATTAAAGGAAATTGGACTTTACTTCACAAATAGTAGAAACCCATTGAAGGATTTTGAGGAGAGGAATGACATGTTTATATCTGTGCATAAGGAAGATTAGTCTTTTAGGAGGGTAAAGAATAGATTGCGGGAGGTGAAAAAGGGAGAACAGCAGAGATGGCAATACCTACCAGGAGACTTTTGCAATAATTAAAAAAGATAGTAATGAAGATCCATACTAATGTAATGGTGTTGGAAATAGAATGGAAGGAAAAGCTACAAAAGACATTTCAAAGGTAGAATTGATAGGACTTGACAATTGAGAACATGACAGCTGATTAGGTTTTGGAGATAAAGGGAAAAATAAGAATCAGGGATTACCCAAACATTTCAAATATGGACAGCTGGGTAGTGATTCCATGGGCACAAATGGGGAAGATGAGGAGGAAAAGCAAGTTTGAAGGAAAGATAATAAAAACTGCCACTTTATAGCACTTCAAGGTTTATAAGTACTATTTCTTACTATTACCCTGTAAGATTAATAGTGCTATTCTCATTTTTATAGCTTAGGAATTGAGTCTTATATAGATTCTTAAGTGCCCACATTGGCTTCAATGCCCCATGGGTAATAATTTTGAAGAGATCTTCTGACTTAGTTCTCAGTGCCTTTTTCCCAGTACACAACACTCCTTCTATATAAAGATAATTTAACATTTAAAGCTAGAATTTCAGTGAAGGCAACTGATGATCTAATTTCTGCAGAACCTTGCCACTGTCTTTAACTTGAATTGGTATATGCACAGAAAACACTGAGGTCTTGTGTTCTAAATTGCGTACTTCTGTGGAGCCCGAACTAAGCTTATGTGAAAAAGTGACCTGAAATTAGTAAGGCACTGTATTCAGAGAATCATAGAATGTTATAGTGGAAATCCCAGAAATCAACAATTCCAACTCATTTTCATAGAAAAAAATACAATTATTTCTGATTCTGCTACAGTAAACTGCAAGAATAGAATGATTTTTAGCTTACGTATGAGTAAATAAATTCATAGAGTCAAAGAATTTTAGGACTTGGAAGAGACCACAGAAATCATCTGGTCTACTAGAGCCTGTCTATAACATCAGGCCCCATCCTTTAGGACCATAAAATATGAGTTTTAGCAAGTTTTCTGCTTTTCTTATTAATGGTAATAAATGCCAGAGTAGAACTATCGATTAGTAAATTCTGTGCTACAACAGAGTTACAGTTAGGATTCCAGGTACTGCTTTTTACTAACCACGTGACCTTGGATAAGTCAATTTGCCATTCTGGGTCTCAATCTCCTATAATGTGAGAGGGTTTGAGTAGATGACTTCAAAGGCCCATTCTAGTTTTATGGCTTAGATAGTGCTGAATCAGCGCTATGAAATTCTTTATTTACCTTTCACTGGGTTTCTTCTCTTCACAGTCATTTTATGGCATTCCCTTTTCTAACCACAAATGCATCTGCTTGCTGACATCTTTATTTCCTGAATATTCAAATAGACATCAACACATGTTATTGAGTTTTTTGAGAAGGAAAGTCAGTTATTTAATTTTGGAAGACCTTTGAAAAGGCCACATGTTAGCATAAAATGAGCTCAGGAATGAGAATCAGAATACTGGATTCTTGTCATCATTCTCTCCCTCCCTAGCTATTCTATCTGATGAAAGTCCCTTAACCTCTTGGTGCTGTTTCCTAAGCCATCAAATGAGGAGAATGGGGGACCAAGTAATCTGTGAGGTCCCTTACAGCTCTAAAATGCTGTTATTCCATAGTCATAAAACTTTGAATCCAAAAATGTAAAAGCCCCAAACAGTTCTATTGAAGTAACACCCATTTTCACGTTTTAAAGAGTGAATGCTTATAAGAATCATTTTAAGAACTACATTTATAGATAAGAAAAAAACAAATTATGGCAACAGTTAATGAAAATAAGTATCAGTCTTCCTAAAATGTAATCTTGGCAAGTTTCAAATTAATAGTAGGTAAATATCCTCTTCATTATAAACTGCCTATCCTCGTGTAATAAACTTACCTCTGACTAGTTTTTCAGTATCTCAAACTAATACCAGAACCATTGGACACAGCGGGTTTGCTGTCTTCATTTCCTGTTACTTTTTTTTTTCCTTACTAGAGTTCTTATTTATCAAGCACCTTTCTCCTAATGAGGGTAATATAATAGTGTACAATTTAATGGAGCTTCACAAAGCCCTATGATGTAGCCAGGTATAAACATAACCTGCATCCTGTGAGAGAAAGCATGTATCAAATGTGCTACTGACCCATTTGCAGTTATCTTTCAGTTAAACGGAAAAGTCAGATTCAATGTGTGCCACATAGGAGGGAGCTAGAATCAGTAGAGTAGCAATCTATCACCATATCCTATGCTGCAAATATGTTGCCTGGCACAATGAACAAAAATGCCCTTAAATGTGACACTACTAGTTGACTTCTGTTTTCCTGTTTACTAAGAAAGAGAAAGAGATTTCTGAAATTTTAAATGAAAAAAAAATCCAAACCTGTTTCTCTGCCTCTTTAATGCTTTCTTTCCCAAAGTAAGAATTTGTTGTTTTCTGTAAGATGATGAGAGTGGCAGTAGGCCAGTAGCAATTTTAGCACATACACATGGGACCATGTGATGTTCCTATTTAAGATACTACCAGAGTTATTATGTGGACAATGGGATTTCCTTTTTGAGGCAGGGGAGATGGGTAGATGAGATTGTTTTTAAAAAATAGCAATACAACATGACTAGTAATATTTTATTGTTTTCAATGCAAGTCATAAACTATTATTGCATGTGCTCATATTCCTTTTTATCAAAATCATATGGCAACAAAAATTAAACAGAATTTAGTTTCATTCTTTTAAAAAGAATTTTAAATTTATTTAAAGAGACTATATTAACCAATAAAGACAAGTTATCAGTTATATTAAATGCATCTTTTTTCCAGAGATCTTCAAGTATTTTATAATCAATTAACTTTGATTTTATAAAAGGAAGAGTTGAATCACAGGAGGACTGAAGTAACTTGCCTCTTGTGATCCATCTTCCTTAGCAAAGTTACAGTGAGAACCTGAGTTTCTAAGCCAACTCTGATAGAGAATCCCAGTCCTCTTCAAATAGTATGATAACAATGTGTGTAAATAAGAAGCCAAAAAGATCAACTTTAGAGGAGTTTCGGTTTACCAGGTTGGGTAAATCTGAGCATTTCACTGAGTGTTCTCTTTTTGTGAGCTGTGTCAGATCTTTGCAACATCCCCAGTCATGAAGCCTCTCAAATTTAGCCAGGTCCAAAGAGCCAGAACTAAACTTATGCTTTTAAGGAAGTGATCATTTCAATAAAAGCTGAAAATACAGCCTTCTCTTTGTACAGGATTGCTTTAAGTTTTTAAGACTAATAAACAGCATATCAGTAACAGTATAATTGAACTGAATGAAGAAATAGTAAAAAATAGTCATGGTAAAATGTCAGGTTAGCAACTTGTTTAAGACACCTGTCGCAGTACTATCACATAGTCTTCATAGAATTGGAGAGCCGGAATCTCCACTATAACATAACCCAACAGGTGATCATCCGCAGTCTCAGTATGAATTACAAAGGAGAAGTTGCCACTTCTCGGGCCACCTGTTCTACTTTTAGAGGGCTCTGACTGTTAAGACACTTTTACTATAAAAGCAAGCCTAAATTTGCTGCTTTTCCATTTTCATCCATTGAGCTAGGTGACTCAATGGCTAGAGCACAGGGCTTGGAGTCAGGAGAACCTGAGTTCAAATCTAACCTCAGATAATCACTAGCTAGTATCACTTTAGGCAGATCACTTAAACTTTGCCTAAGGTTTCCCAACCTGTAAAATGGAGATTAATAACAGCACCTACCTCCCAGGGATGTTGTGAAGACCAAATGAGATCTTTGCTTAGCCCTGTGACTGGCCCATAGTAGATACTTAAATCAATGTTTATTTCCTTCCTTTACTCCTGCTGCTGGCATCTGGGGTCAAATAAAATAAAACTTATTCCCTCCTCCACATGACAGCCTTTCACCTTCTTTACCACAGCTATCACATCTTCCTGACTCTTCTTTCTCCAGGCTAAACATTCCAAGTATCTCAGCCTATCCTCTACATCATGAACTTAAGACCTTCTTCATCTTCTCTGAACAGTCTCCAGTTTATCAGTGTCCTTCTTAAGCTATGGTGCCCAGAAGTAAAGATAATATTCCAGTTGAGGTCTGACAAGGTCAGGAATACAATGGGGTTACAAGCTTTCTATTCCTCAGAGCTATGCTCTTCCTAATACAGCTCGAGATTGCCTTAGCTGTTTTGGCTGCCATTTTGTACTGCTCACTCATATTGAGCTTGTAGTCCACTAAAACCCCAGATCCTTCTCAAAACAACTGTTATCTATCCATATCTACCCTATCTTATGTTTTATGAATTCATTTTTTTGTGCACCCAAGTTTAAGACTTTACATTTATCCCTATTGAATTTCATCTTATTAGATTCAGTCCCAGTGTTCTATCCTGTCAAGATCCTTTTGATCCTCCTAAGAGCTTTCCATCTTACAGAATGGATTATATAAGAATATCCTCACAGAAAAAGCGATATAACAAATGATAAGCAAATCTTGTTTTTTTAATTCAAAAATGAAAATGAATGCTAACATATATCCTTATTTGTCTTAAATATGCAAATGCTATTATGCATTGGATATCATGAAATGGTCTTTCAGTTGGAACTTTAAAAATATTCTGTATTGGGACAGCTAGGTGGCACAGTGAATAGAGCACCAGCCCTGGAATCAGGAGGACCTGAGTTCAAATGTGGCCTCAAACACTTAATACTTACTAGCTGTGTGTGACATTGGGCAAGTCACTTAACCCCAAATGCCCTGCCTTCCCCCCTCCAAAAAAAAAAACTGTGTATATATAAACAGAAAGTATCCTTCATTTACAGGGCGACTAGGTGGCACAGTGAATAGAGAACCAGCCCTGGAATCAGGAGGACCTGAGTTCAAATCCAGCCTCAGACACTTAACACAAAAACTAGCCATGTGACCTTGGGAGAGTCACTTAACCCCAATTGCCCTCCAAAAAGCAAAAAAAGAAACAAATTCTGTATTGCATGAATGTTAAACATCTCCTAATTCACGATCTCTGCCTTTCAAAGTCTTCCTCATTCTTTAATGCCCAACTGAGTCATAAGTTTCATGACCCTTTTGCTTATAACCCAACCTAAAAAAAAAAGAACTTAAAATGAAACTCCCATCATGAGTTAATGAACAAGCATTTATTAAGGGCCTGCTATTTGGCTAGCACTGTACTAAGCATGGAGGATGTTAATACAAAAGCCAGACAATTCTTGCCATCAAGAAACTTATATTTGTATAGAGGAAGACCCAATGTGTTTCCTTTTAGAAGTCTTTGAGATGGTGAGTGGTCCTTGGAAGAGTTCATTAGCATGACACTTCTTGTAGCAAAGATTTATTGCTTTGATTACCATTCCTAAAGGAAGAGATTGAAAGCCTAAGGTGGGGTTTCTGGGATATATATAATGATATCTAGATTTGGGCCATATGAGTTTGCAGATCATATACTCCAGTCATGACGGCACTGACCCCAAGGTGGGATTTCCAAAGCTGGGTAGGTTAAATTCCACTGGTTGTGGTCTCTGTAGGTTGAATGATCTGCAGAATACCTCATTATGGCATATAATCCTGGGTTCTATAAAGCAACGCCAGCACAATGTTGGTCTGGAGGATTTAAAAAGCTAAAAAGACTTCCACATACCAATCCTGGAACAGACTGCATACCAGTTATCTGGTGGACAGCCTGGGTGAATCAGGTAGGCTCTCACTAGGTTGGCTGTAGGTTGGTAAATTTTTTGGCCAGAGCAATTCTTTTTATTTTGACCTTAACAAACATCACATTAAATCAGAATTTCCATTTCTATAGTAAAACAGTAAAAAGATTTTACATGAAACTACAGATCTCTTTCTTGTGTGTGTTTTTATGCAGCTTTCTTTTTAAGTATATAATAAACTCATTCTGTAACATTCAAAGTTGTCCCAGTTTTCTATGCTTCTTTTTGGCTTTCTGTTCTCTATATTAAAAATGCTTCAATGACTCTCTTTTCTAAAATTTTCCTTCCTTTCTTCCTTTTTTTGTTTGGTAACCTATCCCTATCTGCTCTCAACCTCCTGTCATCCCCACTACTGGCATTGAAGAAAAAAAAAAGAAAAACTAAGCCTTTCCAACAAATTTGCATAGCAAAACAAATTTCCACATTTACAATGTCTAAAAATGTGAACCAATAAGTGTAGAACCCATAAACTTATCTGATAATTTAGGGTCATTTTAAAGGTCTTCAGATAATTTTTTTTCTCATTATTTAAAAATCTAAAATACTTTTAGGGATTTTTACATAATTATTTTTACATAATCTCCATTCTGCATTTAGAGTTCGTCTCTTCATCCCCTCTCTGTAAAGTAAGTAGCATGCTTCATCATCAATCATCTGGAAATGTAGTTGGTCATTACCTTCATCAGAGTTCTCAAGTCTTTCAGAGTTGTTTTTCTGTATACTATTGGTGTTACTGTATAATTTTTTCTCCTGGTTCTGCTTACTTCATTCTGTATCAGTTCATACAGGTCATCCCAGATTTCTCAAAAACCATCTATTTCAGGGCAGCTTGGTGGAGTAGTGAATAGAACACTGGCTCCGGAGTGAGAAGGACCTGAATTCAAATGCAGCCTCAGACACTTGACACACTTACTAGCTGTGTGATGTTGGGCAAGTCACTTAACCCCCATTGCCTTGCCTTTCTCTCTCCAAAAAAAAGTAAAAAACATCTATTTCATCATTTCTTGTGGCACAATAATATTCCATTACATTTATATATCATAGTTTGGTCAGCTATTCCCTAATAGATAGGAATCCCCTAAATTCCCAGTTTTATGCTATCAGAAAGTGAACTACTATGAATAATTTTGTACATGTAGGTCCTTTTATCTTCTTTTGATTTCCGTGGGATAGGGGCCTAGTAGTGGTAATCCAGTATGATATATAGATAAGTGGCCAGTTTTTATTAGCAGTCATTTTAAGAGTATATTTTTTAATACAAATGATCACTTTTGATTACCTTTTTATACTTATTTACATAAATATACTATTTAGTGCTTTTCTATCTAATGTGCCTGGATAAAAAAATCAGTGAGTTAATATAGGTGTTTAAAAATAAAAATTGAAATAATAAGAAAACAGCCTTTTTCCCTTGATGCTTCTCCTATCTGGGAACAGCCTCTAACAAAAATGATGTTTTCTGCCAGTATCTTTATATGTAGCAGCTGGATTATTGGCCATCCTCATTTAAATAAAGATGTATGCAGTTGTTTTTTACCATAATCTTATTAGTTGTGTTTATAAATATTTTTAAATCAGTATTTGTTTTGTTTAAGGTAATGTAGTCCAGATTTGTAGTTGCCTCATTTCTTGAATATGCTGCCCAAGGCTGCCTCAAAAAATCATTTTTCTTCTTGTTTGTTTGGGGGTTTTGTTTGTTTTCAAAGAGGTGACTGTGCCATCTGGTCAATTTTGAAGGAGCTGAACCATCCTTAGGGTGTGTTTCTAACCCCCAGACTCCTTCCTTTAGTACACACAGAATTAGTCCAGGATCTTATAACCACTAACTTATTCTTACATACTGAGAAACATTGAGGAAATTTGACTTCTAAATGTTTGCATCTATCCTCTAGGTTTTTCTTTCCCTTTTCCCCTTCTTTATTATCACCTACATTAATAAACATGCTCAGATGAAACTACATAAATTACATCTGATAGTGAGAGCAACTTTTTTCTTTTGGCAAGTAATATCTGGGTACCAAGATCCAAAATCTAAAATGTGTAACCATTTTGTGCATCTTAAGATACTACATTTTTGTAGATAAAACTTAATACTCTTTGTTTTAGGTAAAATATTTTCAAATGTAGGCATGTGATTGACTGAGGCTCTTATGACCTCAATATAATCATTCATGGCTCAGCTTGAATATGTGCAACTGCAGTAGTTGGCTTTTTCATCCCTGTTAGGAACACCACTGCAGAAAAGGTGCCAAACATTTCAGTAAACGCAGAATTGAAAAATCACAGACTGGCTTCTTTATACTTCATAAATCATAACTTGATTTCATATAACAATTATAGCTATAAAAAAAAAGGATTGAATTACACTTTTTTTGGAACTGAAGATTTTGCTAATATGCCTGGAAGGACTTAGGATTAACCTGTGACTTGAATGCCATAAAGATCAGGACTTGAACAACGTGCACACACACACACACACACACACACACACACACACACACACGCACATAAAATTAGTGCCCTCCTTCCCATCACCACCTTGTATTCATTTATTATTTCATATATGTGTAATACAAGTGCAATATGCATGTATACATACACACACATTTTATCTCGGCCCCCCTCCCCAACCCCATTAGAATGTAAAGCCCTTAGGGGCGGCCAGGTAGTGCAGTAAGAGCACCGGCCCCAGGGTCAGGATGACCTGGGATCGAATCCGGGCTCTGATACTTCGCACCACACCCAGAAATAACTGGCTGTGTAACCCTGAGCAAGTTACTTAACCCCAATTGCTTTAAAAAAAAAAAAGAATGTAAAGCCCTGACAGCAGGTACTATTTCACTTTTATATATCTGACTTAGCACAATGCATGGCAAATAGTAAACCCATAACTAATGTTCATTGATTAATTGATTACTATTATTACCTTAATGAAAAGTACCAAAGAAATGGAGAACTTGAGTAGAGCCAAGATGGCAGCGTAGAAGCAGGAAAACTCCATATGCTCCCTCCATAACCACCTCAAATACCTATAAAAAATGACTCTAAACAAAGTTTAGGGCTACAGAACCCATAAAATGACAGAGAGAAACAAAATTCCTGCTGAAGACGGCCCAGCAGGCTGACAGGAAGGGTACATCATAGCACACTGGGAGCCAAGCCCAGCCCCGCATGAGTCTGTGGTTTTAGCCTCAGGGTGGCCACAACCAGTCCTGACTGGAGGGACTTCGGGAGAGTAGATCACCAGCATCTGTGGCAGTTTGCAGAATTATCAACCCATAAATGCCAAAGACAAAGTGAGAGTTCAGTGTGGACTTTGTGGGAATAGGGGGTCTGGGAGTGTGGTCTGGCCTCTGCCCCTGGAGGGAGAAGCAGCAGAGGACGGCATCCGCCGCTGCATGGCTTCAGAGCTCCTGGCCTGCAGATTGTAGGGGGACAAAGCAACCAGTCTGAGGGGTAATCGCTCTTGCTTTAACATGCTTGGATCTGGATTGCTGTCTAGGGTGGAGGTCCTGGGGTGTGTGACCAGGGTGCCAGAGCCAGTGGAGGCTTCTGAGAGGGCACCCAACTAATAGCTCCAGCAGCTGTGAAAACCACAGCAATTTGGAACAAAGCTCTCCTCTCTGGAAGTAGAGTTCTACTGTGGCAAAGAGCTCAAAAGTCAAGTAATTGAGTGTCAACATGAGCAAGCAAAGGAAGCAAAGCAAGCACAACAATCTGACTTTGGATTCCTTTTTTGAGGACAAAAAAGATCAAAGCATGGAACAGGAGGAAGACAGTGAAGTCAGAACTCCTACACCAAAAGCTTCCAAGAAAAATATGAACTGGTTATAGGCCATAGAGGAGCTTGAGAAGGATTTTGAAAACCAAATAAGAGAAATGGAGGAAAAATTAGGAAGAGAAATGAGAATGATGCAAGAAAATCATGAAAAGAGAGTCAATAACCTGACTAAAGAAAATAACACCTTAAAAAATAGACTAACTCAAATGGCAAAAGAGGCTCAAAAAGCCAGTGAGGAGAAGAATGCCTTAAAAAGCCAAATTTGCCAGATGGAAAAAGAATCTAAAAATCTCACTGAAGAGAATCATTCCTTCAGAATTAGATTGGAGCAAATGGAAGCTAGTGACTTTATGAGAAATCAAGATACTATTAAACAGATCCAAACAAATAAACAAAATAGAAGGCAATGTGACATATCTCATTGAAAAAAACACTGACCTAGAAAATAGATCTAGGAGAGATCATTTAAAAATTATTGGACTATCTAAAAGCCGTGATCAAAAAAAGAACCTAGAAATTATACTTCAAGAAATTCTCAAGGAAAATTGCCGTGATGTTTTGGAACCAGAGGGCAAAATGGAGGTTGAAAGAATCCACTGATCGATCACCTCCTGAAAAAGATCCCCAAAAGAAAACTCCTAGGAATATTATAGCCAGGTTTCGGAGTTCCAGATCAAGGAGAAAATATTACAGGTAGCCAAGAAGAAACAATTTGAATATTGTGGAAACACAATCAGGATAACACAAGATCTGGCAGCTTCTACACTGAGGGATCAAAGGGCTTGGAATATGATATTCCGGAGGGCAAAGGAGCTGGGATTAAAACCAAGAATCACCTACCCAGCAAAACTGAGTATCATGTTTCAGGGGAAAATATGGTCATTCAATGAAATAGAGAACTTTCAAGCATTCTTGATAAAAAAACCAGAGCTGAATGGAAAATTTGACATTCAGATACAAGAAACAAGAGAAGCATGAGAAGGTAAACACGGAAAAGAAACCATAAGGAATTTATCCAAGTCAAACGTTTACATTCCTACATGGAAAAACGATAATTTTAACTTTTGAAAATTTTCTCAGTATGAGAATAGTTGAAGGGAATATAAATGTATATGTGTGTGTATATATATATATATATATATATATGTCTATATAGGAGGGTATATGGGCATATGAATACATATGTGAGTGTGTGTATATATGTGTACAGGTATATATAGAGAGCACAGGACCAATTGAATAGGAAAGGATGGTACTTAAAAGGTAAAATTGAGAGGTAGGAGAGGAATATAATGAGGGGAGATCGGGAAAGACAGAATGGGGTAAATAATCTCATATAGAAGAGGCAAGGGAAAAATGTTACAATGGAGGGGAAGAACAGGAAGGGAATGAGTCAACCTTACTGTCATTGAATTTGGCTTCGGGAGAAAATGACATACACACTAAATGGGGTATCTCGCCCTACAGGAGCATGGGGGGGGGAAGGGGATCAGAGGGGGGATAGGGATCAGAGGGGGGATGCTGGAAGGGACGGCAGGTTGGAGGGGAGGGAAGTTGGAAGCATCCACTTTTGAAAAGGGCCAGGGTCAAAGTAGAGAGTAGAACAAGTGGGAGTTGGTATAGGAAGGAGGGAAATATAGTCAGTCTTTCACAGTATATCCACTATAGAAATATTTTGCATAGCTACACATGTATAACCTATATTGAATTGCTTATCTTCTCAGTAAGGGTAGGTGACAAGGAAGGAAGAGAAAGAATCTGGAATTCAAAGTTTTAAAATCAAATATTTAAAAAAAAAAATATATATATATATATATTTTTTTTTTTACATGCAACTGGGAAATAAGATATACAGGCACTAGGGTATAGAGATCCATCGATGGATCTATGGCTATGGGGGAGGATATAGGATAGAGCTGATTGGGAGAGGGGGGATACAGTGGGATTACTGTTTTGGGGTGGTAGGTAGGGGAAAGACAGGGAGAAAATTTGTAACTCAAAATCTTGTGGAAATGAATGATGTAAAATTAAAATAAACATAAAATTTAATTAAAAAAAATAAATGGAGACCTTGGAGAGGGCCTAGCCACTTTATCACTTAGGAATATAAGAAGAAATGTTGGATCAGAATGGGGACACAGTAAACTTTGAGCTGTCAAAAGCTGTGTCTAGACTCAGATCCATTACTGTTTTACTATATGCCTGAGCTTTCTTATTTATGAAATGGAGATGATCACAATTGTTCAGTCCCATTTGTCAACCTTTTGCAGTCAGGTCCTACTACTCAACTGAAACTATTGTCACCAAGGTTACTATTAAATACTTTACTACTAAATCTCGTGGCCTTTCCACTTGACTTTTCTTTCTTTTTTTTTCCATACATTTTTATTTATTTTATTACATATTTCCCAATTACACATAAAAAAAATTTTAACGTTCATTTAAAAAAATTTTTTTTTCCAAATTCTTTGCCTTCCTTCCACCCCTTGAGTAGGCAAGCAATATGATACTGATTATACATTTGAAGTCTTGCAAAACTCATTTCCTTATTATCCATGTTGCAAAAGAAAACACACACAACTCAAAATAAAAAACTATGGTGTGGATGTTGGTTGATGCCTAGTTTCTTCCAAACTGTTTTCTAGTTTATAAAGCAATTTTTGTCAAATGGTGAGTTCTTGCCACAGAGGCATGATCTTCAGCTGTATCATACACTAGATTACTATAGTCATTATATTTACTCCTATGTATTGTGTACCTAATCTATTCCTGTGATCCACCACTCCATTTCTTAGATGATACTAGATTGTTTGGATGATTACTACTTTGTAATATAATCTGAAAGCTGGTATTGCTCTGCTGCCTTCCATCACATTTTTTTTTCATTGATTCCTTTGACCTTTCTTTGACTTTTATATATAGTCAGCCACCCCTGTTCTCCTGGATATTTTTCCCTACTTTGGATTCTGTGACACTTCCTCCTTGTTTGTTTTCCCACCTATATATCTCTTACTTCCTGTTATGTTATTCTGGATCATCATCTAAGTCTATGGTCTATGGTCTTCTCCTTCCCCTTCCCCCCCCCCCTTTACTGGTATCTCCTTAGACTGTCTAGAATCTTTCTTTTCTTCCATCTTTATTTATATACTCCTTCTCAGTGATATAGATATTCTAAGGGACGGAACTGAAAAGAAAGTATGTTTCAAGAGTAAGGGTGCAAAGGCACAGGGATGAAAGATTTACATGGAAATACCTGGTAGGCTAGAATATAAAGTGAACAAAGGAGAATAATATAAAATAAATCTATAAAATCTAGGAATTTGGCAACAGTGATAAATCAGCTTCTAATCAGTCCCCTCTACTATTCATCCTTCACATCCTGCCAATTGAAAAAAAAACAAAAACAGGTATAACCATGTCTCTCCAGCCCTGACACAGCCATTCTTAGGAAAAGTGTGGTCATAAGATTACAGGTCAGAGAGTACAAACCCCTCATTTTACAGATGAGAACACTGAGGCCCCCAGAGGGCAAGTGATTTGCCACAGTTCACACAGGTATGTAGTATCATTAAATGATACTGGGACCCATGCCTTCTGTCTCCAAATCCAATGCTCTTTCTGGTTTATCAAGCTTAGGTTAATGGTACAGGAAGAGCTGCTGACAGAGTGAGAGAAGGATAGGTCTACCTTATGACACAATGTGCATTTACATCATTAGCACCCTGAGGACTATGGCCCTTAGTAGTACACAGGAGCTTAGGAGCCCATTTCTTCATTCTCTTCTCTTTCACTCAACAGTGAGAGGCTGCTGTGATTCCTGGTCACAGAAAACAACCGAATTCTTAGTCATTCAATAGCCAGTGAATAAGCATTTATTTAGCCCCTTCTATGAAAAATTACAATACAACTTAAGAAGAATTTTCTCCTACGATTAAAAAAAAAGAGAGAGATGGGAGAGCTACCCAGATTTACTCTGTAGTAATGAAGGAAGGTTTTGTAGGGCTTAGGAACAGAAAGGGGCCCAAGAAGTCCTATGCCTTTTACAGTTTTGGACGTTGAAAGGTAGACTCAGCTGGTTTCCCTTTCTGCTCATGTCCTTCCAAAGCCAGGAAATTTTACTTAAGTCATTTAGCATTGCTAGGCCTAAACACAAGCCTGGCTGCCAGCAGTGACTCCATGGGGTCTCACAGATGGGAGTGGAGTGACCTAATACAGCAGGTCCTCATTCAGAATACTTTGTTTTCAACCATAGCTCGGATCTCTCATTAAAGGACACCTTGTGCATCAAAGAAAATATGCCTTTTCTTTGCCAGGGCACATACAGATGGGTTAAGTTAAAGTCCTAGCCAGTAGTTACTGGGCCCTAGACTGGATGGGACAAAGGGAGATCAATTCAGTCAGCGCCCATTTAATTTTTCTCCCCCACTTTGTACCTCTCCATTTTTCTTTTACATTCCCTTCACTGACAATAAACTTTACATCTTCCTTTTTTTAGTACAAAAGGTGTCTAGATCACAAACCTGAAACCAAATGAGAATAGAAACATTAAACATTTTAAAATCACTTACAAATTATTTTTATGCACTGCTTTCGCAGATTAACTAGAATAGTTCCATATAAGAAGTTTCCTTCATACTTCTTTGCCAAAGTAATAGTAACAGATGTTTATATAGAGCTTTTTGAGCCTTACAAACCACTTTTACGTATTTATTCCAGTCAATCTTCACAACAACTATATCCCTATTTAACAAACAAGGAAGCAGAGGCTCAGAGATAAAAATGATTTGCAGTAGCTTGCATGATTAGTCTGAGGAAGGATTTTAAACAGGATTTCTCCTAACTACAGGTATAGCACTATACTACACTGTCTCTTAAACAGTGGGAATCATAATTTGTCTAAGCAAATTGGTAGTCTTTCCAAAAAAAAAAAATATTTATTTTGTTCTATTGAAACATGCCTAGATGACCAAGCTCTCACTTAAGTGTTCATTCCTTTCTCTAAACAACTACCTAATCTGATTCCCTCTTATGAACTTCTTATTTTCTTGTTAAAGCATCAGGATTGGCTTGTGGTCTGTGTGAACAATTTTTCTTTATTGGAACAGCTACTTATTTCTATAAAAGTTTATTTTACTGTTCTCTAGTAAATGAGAGCGAAAATCTAAATAAGCTTACTAGAATGCAGATCAATGAAAGTCAGTTTGGAATTTATTTTAAATTTACTTCCTTTCTCTGACCATCCTCTACCTTAAAAACAGGAACCCAAACCAGATTAAAATATACCTGGGAAATATTTAACAAAATAAATAAAAATATAATAGATCACAGAAGATGTTAACATGTAGTTTTTGAAGTCAGTATGTGGACCACAGGGATCCTTTTTGTAGAGTTTTGGGTGCCTCCTTTCTATTTAAGTTTGATACCCCAACTCTAGCTCAATTGTGCCAATAGAAGAAAAGGGGGGGGGGGGAAGGTCATTAGTCCCTAAATAATTTAGGATTGGGGCAGCTAGGTGGCACAGTGAATAGAACACCAGACCTGGAGTCAGGAGGACCTGAGTTCAAATCTGACCTCAGACACTTAACACAAAACTAGTCATATGACCTTGGGCAAGTTACTTAACACCAATTGCCCTACCTCCTCTCCTCCAAAAGCAAACAAAATATATAATTTAGGATCTAGAGTATATATAGAGAGAAGTATGTGGATAGATAAAAAAATAATGAGAATAGCATCATTTTTATCCTCATAACAACAACCCTAGAAGTTAAGTGTTATTATCCCCATTTTACATGTGAAACTGAGGCATCCAGCAACTCTCTAACGTCAGATTTGAACTGAAATCTCACTGACCCCAGGTCCAACACTCTCCCTTACACCACCTAGCTGCCTAAAAGTTTGGCCATTGCTAAGTCATTTTGAAATAAACAAATACATCCTATTGAGTTCTTTCCTTCTGACTTTAAGAACCATATATTTTAAAATTCACATTACTTTATACATATCAAAAAAGTATATAAAAGCCTTGTTTATTAAGCTGTATTATCTCCTGTCAGGTAAATAAATACTTTTTTTTTTTTATAAAGAAGGACTATTTTTCAAACCATTAACAAATATGTTGATTTATTAGCTGTGCTTTTCTAATGGTCAGGGTTTGATATGCATTGTAGCTTGAATGCATTATAGAACAAGGACCCTATCATCAAGTTCTGTTCTAAGATTTATTCATGTTAGGACCCTAATAAAAATAAAAAGTAAACAAAATGATCATTTAAAAAACACCACTTACCCAATGACACAAGGCAAGATAATAAGCAGAATATTTTAAATCTGAGAAGTATCTGGATTTTCACATGGAGCAAATGATAGTGAAAATTCTTCTGACTTCAGTTTCAAAGTTGCTTTTCAGAAAAGAGACAAGCAATGTAATTATTATCTCTCACTTAAGTGAGAGTGAAAAGTAAAAAGTGAAAGTGAAAAACCAAAGACTTGCTTAGTAACTCTGGAAATTAGCCAGGGATTAAAATTCCCCAACCCGGATAACTTCACTCCAAAAGAAGACCTAAATGTAAGGGAAAATCCATGTCAGTTACTAAAATAAAGGCTCTGCAAGTGCCTTAACAAATTACAAAATTCAGATCAAACTTAGGGAGATTGACAACCTGGGAAACATTGATAAATCTTAGAAGTGATTCACATTTTCTGGATTTTCTCTTTGGTAGTTGTTTCTTTTGAAAAATATGGGATTCTTAAAACAGATGTTTATTGATTTCTTTTACTTTTAAATAGATTTCTTCCTATAATCCTCCCTCTCTCTGCCATCCCTTGTAACAAAAAAAAAAAAAGTTAAGAGGAAGAGAAAAAAATAAAGCAAAATCAATGTATACATTTTTTTTAAAAAAAGCACAGGTATTTTATGTTCCATTCCCACCTCTGCAGAAACATGGGAAAAGATATCTTGTCATTTCTCTTCTTTGAGTCCAAGTTTGTTCTCTATAATTTTCCAACGCTCTTTTTTATTGTTTTGTGATAATTGTTGATTTATATTTTTTTGGTCATTGTGTTTGTTGTTTTCTTGACTCTGCTTACTTCACTTTGTATCAATTCATGCAAGTTTTTCCACACTTCTCTGTATTTATTATACAGAGCTATGGCATTACAGTGGCATTCAGGTAGCCCAACAATCTTAAATTTTTTCTACTTGATCTGTTTTCCATGGCTTTGTGTTGAAATACCTTACATTTTTTTTAATTTTCTCATTCTTTTGGATTGGTTTTAATATCTCTTGTCTTATGGAGTCATTAATTTATATTTGGTCCATCTTGTTGAATGGGGTGTGCTCTCTCTCTGCACCCTCTGGGAAGACTCCTCAAAATGAGGAAAAGGGAGAGAGACTATCTTGAAACCAGAGACAGACTTTTGTAAGACTGGACAGACCTGAGTCCTGGGTTTCCTAAGAAATTATACCACCATACTTCCTGCCTTCCCTTACTGTCAGTCAGCCTTAAGCCCTTCAGGAATTTTAGGAATCTCTTAGAGCCCTTCCCCCTTCTTCACTTTGACTATTGCCAAATAAGGATAGGTACTTTTGGATTGGCTATCCTCTATTTCCTTGTTCCTTATCATTAGAGGAGATTTCATACCCAGACTGTAAGCCCACCTCCCAGCCACTGAGAGATAGTGGCTGGCTTCTTTGTTCCTTATCATTGGAGGAGATTTTATACTCAGATTGTAAGCCCCCACCTCCCAGCCAGTGGGAGAAGGGACAGAGGTGGGAGGGGGCTTGACCTCCTTAGAGTATAAATTCTTGTTCTTTTTTTCTGTAACACACCTCATTCTGCTGGTTTGTACTGGTGGAAGGGATGCCCTCTTCTCCTAAGAATTGAATAAAGCTTCCTGTCCTTTCTTCAAGACACCTCTGACTTTTAAATTTTGAGGGGTAAGGGACTTTTGGGATCCTCATACCCCAACATACTATTTTTCTGGGAGTTTGTTGCTTGGGCAATTTTGTACTTTTTGTACCAGGCTGTTATTTTTCTTTCCAATTCTTTCATTTCTTTTCCAATTTTTTTCCTCTAGTGTTCTCATTTCATTTATATAAAACATTTAATTTTTTTTAACTCTTCATCTTCTCCAGTAATTCTAGTTGAATTGTATCTTAGCTGTGTTTTTTTTTGTCTCTACTTGTAGATGTTTTAGAGTCATTCTTTTTTTTTGGGGGGGGGAGGTTAGGCTCTGGAAACCCTCTTGAATCTTCTCACTTGATGAGGCCTTTGCCTGAGGCCATAAGCCTTTCATTATAGTTTAGGCCCAAATCTCTTTTACTCTTAACCTAGCCTAGCCCTCCATTGTCCAACTACTATCCACCCTTGATCCTATCAAAATGTCTATACCCAAATCTGTTACCCTTAAACTAGCCTAGCCCTCCATTGTCTGTCATCTCCTGGTGACCTTCAGCTATTTCCCACCCTTAATCTCATTCCTGAAGTCTGACCTCAGTTCCATCAAAGATCCTCCTTAGACTCCTCCTCAAGACCCTCCTCTAGACTTCCCCTAGATCCCTCCCACAGTCAGATTCAGTCTAGCTCAGATTTAGTCTGTGTCAGAATATTCTGGCCTGCTTGTCATTACAAGTGTCACAAATACTTAGGCTCCTTAAGACTCTGCCCATTATGACAAATCTTTAATAAATTTTGTTTCACTTTGTCTGAGAGAAGGCTTGAGTGGAATTCATTGAGCGGGACCTGTCATGCTGGTATTTTGGGTTCTCAACTACCCCTAATCCCCAAACCTCAACATTAGGCATCCCTATCACAATAATAGCTTTTTGTAGTAGGATTCTTTTTTTGTTTACTCATTCTTCCAGCCTAATTCCTCATTTCAGACTTAATTTTAGCGCTCCTGAGATCCAAGCCAAACAGCTACTGCATGCTTCTGAACTCCATCTCTCAGTACACTGTCTAGGGCCTACAACTGCTCCTCACCCCAGAACACCAAACCTGAGCACAAATCTCCTCCTTAGTCGCTCTGGAACTGGATAATGAGAAACAAAGCTGCCAGTTGGCACCTATTCCTGTCATGGTCTAGGAATTCCTCTTGCCCTGGTGTACAGTCTCTCCTATGCACTGAAGTACTCTACTTGAGCCTAAGCTCCTAATCATACTCTGTCCCTTGTGTCCACAAATTTTCCTGTCTTCCCCATGTCAACCTGGGCTGAACAAATGATTCACTGTGATTTGGGGGGGGGGGGAGTCCTCCATCAGGATTTGGTCTGGTACCTTTTCTGTTTCTATTTGGAGGAGTTTGGGCAGAGAGCTCATTGTATTTCTTCTACTACTTTGCCATCATGGCTCTACTTCCTATTTTTTTTTTCTTTTTGGAGGGCAATTGGGGTTAAGTGACTTGCCTAAGGTCACATGGCTAGTTATTTGTGTTAAGTGACTGAGGCCTGGATTTAAACTCAGGTCCTCTTGACTCTGGGGCCGGTGCTCTATTCACTGTGCCACCTAGCCGCACCCCCCAACTATTTTTAAATGAGTTACACTTCTCTTATTAGCCATTTTGAGATACCATAATACTATTCTATGATCTTCATGAGGAAAGAAGGGTACAATGTTCTGTCTCTCATCAGGAAGACTTCTTTTATTCCTTTGCATTACATTTATTAACAGTATATTTGTATTGCTGATTTTTCATTCTGATTTTTAGGATTTGATCAATTATACTCTGGACTTATATTACTGATATCTTTGATATTTCCACCTTTTTATTTTCCATCACTGTGGTCTGTGGTCCCTCCTTCTTTATTGGGTGCCACAGACCCCAGTGATAATCTGAAAGGCTACTTTTGCCTTCTTAAATATGGAGTTATCCTGGCTAGGTCCCTGTTCTGAGTAACTTCAAAAATGCAGTTGGGTTTCTAGTCACCATTTCCTTGATACCAAATCAGCTGCTTGTGCAGATCCATTTCCAGCCCACCCTACCCCTCTCCATTTCTTACTACAGTCTTTTGTTCCATCACTTAATATGGCAGAGAACCCAAGTCTGCTGCTTCTTAAGGTATAAGATCCAGATGGGGATATTCAGACAGTCACTGTAGCTATGACACTCCCTACTTAAAGAACTATTCTGCAAAAGCCTGCAATTTATCTGATGTTCATTGCATGTGAAGATGGGTATGGGGGTCTCTTATGAGGGTCTCTGAATATTTTTAATTGAAGTTCTCATGTTAATTCTTTAGACTCCTACTCACCTATTGTTTTGTCTTGTTGTTGTATCTTGAGGATTTGTCTTTAAATATTTATAACCAAAATTCATTTGTTTAGAGGTCAGAGGTTTGAAGAATTTTGCAGAGAATAGTTAATCTACCATCTTGTTCATCCAGAAGTTTCCAGTCATAACAGCCCAGGAATCCCATTTCCTCCGTTGATCTGAGGCCCCAGGGCGTTCATGCTTCACTAATAGCTCTACATTTTTCTAATCTCACCTTTCTAAAACCCTTCTGACCAGGTTTAGGACCTGTCACTGTCCTGCTCAGTAAACTTCAGTGGCTCCCTTTTGCCTCTCTGTTCAAATAAAAACTCTTCTGTTGGTCACTTAAGTATATGTGTATTTATATATGTGTATACATATACATGCACATATCTACATACTTATACATCTTTATACATACGCACATGCATACATACATATCACCACATATTTTTTGGTCTATCCAAACTGGCCTTCTCACTGATCTTCCCACATAAGACTTCATCTCTTATCTTTGTTTCTTTGAATAGTCAGTCTGTCTTCCATCCCTGGAATAAATTCTCTCCTTGAATATCTAGTTTTCTTCAAAGCTCAACTCAAGTGACACCTTCTATGGGAAGTTTCTCTTAATCTCAGTCTCTCCATCTATAAAATGAAAATAATAATAACACCTACTTCACAGGATTGCTGTATATAGCTCAAATAAGAAAAGAGTTGTATAGTATTTTACAAATCTTCAGAAGTGCCATTATTAGTCATTCAGCAAGCATTTATTAAGCACTTACTAGGCACTGTGTTAAACATTGGGGATATAAAGAAGGCAAAAGCAGTCTCTGCCTTCAAGGAGCTCACAATGAGGTGGTACAATAGATAAAACACTGGACCCGGAGTGAAGAAGTTGTTGTTCACATGTACCTGATTCTTCATGACCCTGTGGACCATGCTGGCCATGGGGTTTTCTTGGCAAAGATACTGCAATGGTTTGCCATTTCATTCTCCAGTGTATTAAGGCATTCAGAGAGGATAAGTGATTTGCCTAGCATCACATAGCTACTAGTATTTGAACTCAAATCTTCCTGACTCTAGAGAGTCAGAGACTGAAGATTAGTGATGGGTGGGAATGACAAAGGGGGAAATTCATTGAAGAAGATGGAATGGAATGAGATCAATGTTACATGTAAAGGAGTTTGCCTTGGTAAGGAAAAGGGACACTTCTTTGTGTGAGACAGAAGTAAAGACAGAAAGGATTGTGAGAGAAGACATCAGAACAGTGAAAGATGAGGAAGAAAAGAAAAGAGGCACCTCTTAGTGAATAGTCTAATTTTTAAGAAGTATGTGGAACACTCATTGGCTTAAGGGAAAGGGTTCTATGGAAGGATTTACAAGGGATGAAGTGGTTTGCAATAGCTGCTGTGGTAAATGGGAAAAAATTTGATAAATAAAAATAAACAGATTGCCTTGCTGCAGGAAGAGCCCAGTTGAGATCATGTAACATAAAATTTTATAGTGTTCCTAAGTCAGCACAATTTCATTGATTTCCTCCAATCTCATTCAACAACAACATGAATAAGAGCAAAGGAGGCAGATGGTGGGAAGAGTAATCCATGGTGGAGGTTTGCCAAGGTATAATTGGAGATAAGAAAAGAGTACAAGGTACTAGATTATAGTATAGAGTTGAACTAATTCACCAAGGAGTTGAGAGAGGAAAGGGAGGTTAGTGTAGTGTAAACAGTCCAAGGGCGATGACCTGGGAAGCCATTGATAGCTGGAAGGATAAGAGGTCGTGTTAAAATGAAATAATAAAATACGATGATTAGGTAAAGAAGTTTCAGAGTCAGAACTCGGTGCAGATCCAGGTTCTGAGCTTTAACCCAGGGCTTCTTAAACTTTCTCCACTCTGCAACTCCTTTTCTCATTTCTGCTTTCACTGCAGTCCTTGGAGTTGTGTGACCTGAAGGCTTATGCAGTGCAAAGTGAGTATGCTTTGTGTTCAGAACCTAGGCTGCAGTGAAGTTGCCTGACACAACACAGGCAGGTGCTACCAGAAACACCACAGATTCATCCCACATTTGATTTTTAATTAGTCTTTGGCCATTGCATGTTCAGAAACCTTTTGCTGTTGCCAAATTTTTCATCGGGTTGTGACGCATAGTTTATAAAGTGCTGTTCTAACCTAGTAATTTCTTTGCTGATGATGGTGAAATTATTAGAACATTTAGATACATGAGCCTGTTTACATATCTTACTAGTAACAACCTATATACTAGACCATACTGAGAGCAAGACTAGGAATAGCATAACTTAGTAACAGATCTACTTTGTAATGTACTCACTGCTTTAAAATCATGCATCATATTAAAAAAAAAAAAGAAAAGGAATGCACTGACAGCATTTGATCTTTACCCATAGGTCTAACATCTCTATCAGTTGGTTTCAGTATTTTCTTTGAAATCACATAGGTGTACATAAGTGCCAGATTTCATCAGAATCACATGACAAGGTCAAGAAATACAAATTCCAAAGTAAAATTTATATGCCAATTCACATATGACAATGTTAGTGTAAGACCATATGTTGAATATAATATGTAAATGCCATTCTTGAAAGTAATCCAATCAATAAAACCTAAAATAAATAATACTTTATTAAGACTTTTCAAATTAAATGAAAATGGAATAGATGGACTCTATGGCAAGAGCATCTCTGTAAAATTTATATTCTGAAGCCATTCAAACACACAGGGAAAAAGCCTTGGAACTAAAGGAATACTGAATATTTAGAAGGTTAAAAAAAACAAAGAAAAAAATTGTATGCCAAGATACGGCAGTCATTTTTAAAGAGTTATTTCAGTAAAAATAACATTGCCAAGAATTAAAAAAGTAAACTCACTGTTATTTTTCCATAATCAATAGCCAAAAGGGTAAATAAAAATATGCAGCATTAAGCACATAAAATTGGGTACCTCAAGTTTTATTTTTCATTGTAGATCTTAAGGAATTGACTTTTTTTTTATCATTTAGGTTAATTAGGAAAAGCTACTGACAGAAATTTCACAAGCTTAGCAATAAAAGGTGATTACAATGTCAGTGAAACCCCTAAGTAAATCAAATAACTCTTTAGGCAATAATAATCTGTGGCATCTTTAAGTATGTTCCACTTTTTTAAGCTTCTGTAAAGTTTACTTTTTCGTTCTTTAATTTGGGTCTGGCATTAAAAAAAAAAACTGTCTCCAGCATTCACTTAACAGTCAGCAATTTTTATAACATAAATTCTAATGAAAAATGAAACAAGTAAAATTTTAACTAATCTTTATTCTCTTAGCTGCTTCCGTAGCCTATTATATTACATATGCCAAATATTGTTGCCAATATCTAGGTCTTAGAATTAGAATGTATGTGTGTTTGTGTGCATACACATATATGTTTAAATGTACAGGTATATTATAAATACATTCTGTGTATAATTATTGGAATATTAAAGAAGTATATTGGAGCTGGTTTCCTTGATCTCTTAAAAGACTCAATTTATAATCTTGAAATGTTATTAATGGTTTGGATTATGATTTTGTCACTTCAGATCCTGGGAAGACACTACCAGAAGCTCTGGATTACTCCAAGGTCTGGTTACAGACAGTTGCTGGAGAAATAGATACCAAAAGTGGCATTCCACCTTCTCTTGTTGTTCTACAAATTAAAGACTTTCTTCATGGACCAGGTAGGATATTGTGTTTTCATGTAGATGTCTGTTTTTAAAGTCATAAGCATTGATGTGCAGTACAGAATTAATTAATTTAAAAGTCTAAAAGGATCTCTTTGGCCATGTAATGACCATTCATCATACCTACATGGGGGAGAGACAAACTTCTATATCACAGCTTACTGTGGTGACATAGCGTTTAGTCAAAAATTTCCAGTGAGATGGACCCATTACCTCCCAAGGCAACATATTCCACTTCTTTGAGAGATCTGTTAGGAAGTTTTTACTTTCTTCAAGCCTATATTTATCTCTTTGCAACTTCCACCCATTGTTCCTACTTCCTCCTTCTGTGGCCAAGAGAATGTCTATTCCCTCTTTCACATGTCAGCCCTTCAAATACTTGGTCCATTGATCTACATTTTTTTTTTAACCAGTGCCAAATAGTTTGGATGATTGCCGTTTTAGAATATAGTTTGAGGTGTAGAAGTACTATTCTTGCTTCATTCCCACATTTTTTAATGTTTTATTTGATGTTCTATATTTTTTGTTTCTCCAAATGAATTTGGTGTTCATTTCATCAAGATTTGAATAGTATGCTTTTGGTATCTGTTAGAAAACTTTTAAAACATTTAAACTCATAGAAATAGGAGTTCTTTTTATTCATCATAGAACAAGAAATGCAAGGAGACCACCATCAGTATTGGAGCTTGTAGAATAATTTAATCATATGTTTCTAAATAAAACCTTGGTGTTAGAACCTTCATAGGTCTCATATCCTCTATGGTTCCTATTTGCAAGAGGGAAAGCAATAATAAAGGATATAGGAGGGGACTGGAGCTAGAAGATCTTCAGAAATTCCTATCTCCTAGATATGACTGCAGTGTGGGAGGATCAAGGATATTGGTCCAAAAGGGAGCCACTTCCATGGAAAACAAGAACTGCAAACAAGCAATTGCCAAGAAAGCAACAGAGGACTGTGGTTCCATTCTAGAAAATAGAGAAACAGGGACCTGTCAGTTTGGCAAGGTCAAGCCAATAGACTAAAAATATGAGTACTTTCTAATTAACTTGAAGCAATAACCAAGTATATCAATGGGATGCTTCATAGAATAGATAAAACCAGATACCTTATATGGGGAGAAAAAGCAAACAGGCAAGAATATTGAGGGAGAACTAACTTTATTTATTTTTATAGTCTTTTTAAACTCTGAGGATCCTTATCCTAAATCATGTTCATACTAACAATTTGAGGCCTCAGAGTATGCCTAGCTGCCTCTCCCTATCAGACTTCTAGGGATACCCCTTAGAGGTTGGGGTATCTTTCTGATGTTATGAACTCAAGCCCCATTCTAAACTGCCAGTCATTAGCACTCCAGTTTCATTTAGCTAATTAACATCAGTTAACTTTTATAGAAGAATATTTACCAGATATAGCAAGAACAGAAGTACAAACATTTCCCCTAAACACTCAAAGATACATTCTCCGTTATAACACCTTGGTCCCTGGGGAAAGTAGGCTCAAACTGAAAGCAATTTCTAACATAGTATTTGCCCCACCATTTTCACTCCTAACCATTTTATAGTGGAAGTTACTGCCTCTCTCTTTTGTCCACAGAATCTGACATGTACTCTAGTTCCCAAACTTCTAACAATCTCTCAATCTCTCTTTTTCATTTCACTTTATTTTTTTTAAATTAACAAGCATTATTTCCTTTTCTTCTCACCTGTCTCACATTAAAAAACAAAACCCTAAACTTTGTAACAAACATGCATAGTCAAGCAAAACAAATTCTCACATTGTCCTTGCTCAAAGAAGGTTTGTATCATTCTGCATTTTTCTCTCTATCAGGAGAGCTTAATAGTATCATTAGTTCTCTAAAATCATGATTAGTCATGATCCAGAGATCTTTCTTTCAAAGTTGTCTGTCTTCACAATGTTATTATATAAATTTCTACTTCTGATTACTTCAGTCTACATCTTTTGTTCATGTAAATCATCCTAGGTTTTTCTAAACCCAGGCCTTTCATTATTTCTTCTGACAGTACTATTCTATTAAATTTATATGCCATAATTTGTTCAGCCATTCTCTGGTTGATAGGTACCCCCTTAGTTTCCAGTTCTTTTCCACCATAAAAAAGAGCCGCTTTAAATATTAATGTTCATATGGATCCTTTTCCCCTCTTTCTTCAATCTTTTTGGGGTATGATTAAAGGTATCATTGGGTCAAATGTATACACTGCTTAATGACTTTAGGAGCAGAGTTCCATATTGTTTTTTCAGAATAACTGTACTAAATCACAGCCTCACCAGCAGTGCTTTAATATGCCTGTTTTCTCACTGCCCCTCCAACATCTACCATTTTTCTTTTTGTCACCTTTGCCAATCTTATTTTTCAGGCATTTTTCAGTCATGTTTGAATATTCATAACCTCATTTGGGGTTTTCTTGGCAAAGATACTGGTTGTGATTTACTATTTCCTTCTTCAGCTCATTTTACAGATGGAGAAACTGAGGCAAACAGGTTTAAGTGACTTGCCCAGGTTCACACAGCTAGTAAGGAGAGATTTAAACTCACAAAGATGAGTCTTCCTGACTCCAGGCCTGGCACTCTAACCACTGTGCCACCTAGCTGCCCACCAATTGTACTTAGTGTAAGGTAAAACTCAGTTTCATTAATTTGCATTTCTCTAATTATTAGTTTGGAGCATTTTTTAAAATATGGATATTGATATCTTGAATATCTTACTTTGAAAATTATCTATCCATGTGACCTTTTTAAAGTTTATAAGGTAGAAAGAACAAACACAACAGAAATAAAAGCCATGAGCTCAACCGCCACATGGTAGTAACCCTGATGAAGAGGTAAAGTCTTATAATCTCCTTACACAAAGGATCGCAGCACTCCTCACTAGAACTGCTCCAGGTTGGAAAGAGACCCAAAGTTAATACCCGTTTTTAAAAAGGCATTCTCAGTTCTGACTCAGCAGACAACTGAAAGATTTCTTCTCATAGTAAGCAGACCATCAACAACACATGTGCTCCCAAGTCCACATGGGGGTTACGTTAGGCAGAGCATGCTATGCCTACACGTAAAGAATGGGCTGTCACTGACTGATCCCAGCCCCTCATTAGACTTTTTGGACAGTTTTATAGGATCATAGAATCATGGATTTAGAGCTGAATGGGACCTTAAAGGTCATCACATCCAACTTCCTCATTTTACAGATGAGGAAAACTGAGGCGCAGAGAGAGATCTAGTAACTTGTCCAGTGTCACAGAGCTGTTAGGTAGGCTTTAGATCCAGATATTTCTAAGTACAGTATTCTGTATGCTCTCTACTCCACAGAGTATTAGAAGACTGGGTGGGGGGTGGGGGCAGTAATGGATTTGTGTTTCAACAAGATACTTGACAGAATCTCCCATGATATCTTGTGGACAAAATAGAGAAATGTGGACTAGATTTTAGTAAAATCAAGTGTATTCATAACTGTTTGAAAAATTTTACTCAAGAAGTATTGTTTAATTAAGCAACATTACCCTCAAGGGAGATCTCTCATGGCATAATATGGGGATATTTTTATCAGTGACTTTAATAGGCATAGATAAAGTTGCATACTCAGCTTGTAGAGTAATTGCATCGTTTTGAATGAAAGAAAAATCTTAGTTCTGAACCTATATGTGGTGCTAGGTACACATAGTCAGCAGTAAGATTTTTGTTAAATCATCTGAGATCATATTGCTGTGACTATGTTTGACTATTCAATCCTCTACGTAGTCATTTAAAGTCTACTGTGTGTCCAAACTCAACTAGCCAGTAAGGATACACAGACAAAAACCACAAAGTACTTGACTTTAAGAAGGATACATTCTGTTTGGAGGATAAAACATATACATGGATAAATACAAGGTAATTCGAGAAAGCCCCACGAAGGTAGGGACCATATAGGATGTGGCATCTTGAGTGGTACAAGGAGGCATGACTTTTTCTACAAATTTTTTGTTATCAAATATGGCATTTAGTGAATGGCGTTTATTATTTAAAGTTCAGATGTTTTAAACCAAGTTGGTTTTTTATCCTTAAATAAGTTATTTAAAAGGTGTATCAGTTGTGTGCAATGTGGGATGTACACCCAGAAGCAAGAAGTTTAGAAAGCTCTTGAATTTTCTTAGACAAAAACTTTCTTATTGTTAGCAATTTGTCAGCTAAAGGAGATAAGTAGATGTTGTCCCACAGAATCATTTTATTCTCCCACCACAAAGGAAAACAGGTTGTCCTTCTCTATTAACTTAAGAGATCAAAAGGCTAAGGCAAGTTGCAATACTGGAAAACCACTAATTAAATGGAACAACAAGATATATTAGCACATTTCTTGCCACATGAATTGTCTATTTTGTACATTTTTGGCAACTAAAGAAGTGTGATATTTCACCCAGATTTTAGGTTATGCTAGGAGGAGTAACTGTGGGGATAGATTTTAACTTTAACAGCACTGACACCACCACCACAAACACTCCCAGGAAGACAGAATTAAAGTCTGTTTTTATTTATAATTAATGATTTTTAATATCTACTATAGAACATGCTTTTTGGAAATTATTTGACAACTTGGTGAAACTTGGGTAAGGAAGACTTGAGTTCTAATACTGCCACTAGCTATGTAACCCTGAGCAAGTCACTTAACCTCTCTTTGCCCATTTCTTCAACTGTATAATAGGAATAATAATAATAGCACTTACACCACCACATTATTATAAGAATCATAAGTCAACATATATAAAACACTTTGCAATCCTTAATGCTATTGTTATTAAGCTATTTTTAAGTGTTGACATTCAATAAATGAATGAGTGTATCATAATAAACCACTAAAAATTGTTTTGCCTTCTCTTGAGTTTGAAGAGCAAAGGTAATTAACATTGAAAGTTATAGCACCAGTCTATACAGTTGTCCTTTAAAAACAACTACATAGAGTCAGCTGGCTGGTGCATGGATAAAGCGAGCACCAGTGCTAGAGTCAGGAGAACCTGAATTCACATCTGGCCTTAGGCACTAACATGTATCCCAGGACAGGTCACTTAACCCCAGTTGCCTAAAATTAAAAAAAATTTCTAAGTGCATAATGATTTTTTTAAAAGAAAGACCTTAAAAGATTGGTCTGCCATTATTATAAAATGTTTAGATCACTGACAAAGTATATTGTCTTGCCATATGCACTTTAGAAATAAGAAAAATGCAAAATTTTCTTTGCCAATACTTGTTAACTTTAAAATGTCCTTATAAAGTTGTAAATGTGGCGACTTTTGAATTTAGCCATTTGGATTGGTTTTACCTAAACAGAATAACAAGAAAGCTACTCTTACCATTCATTATAGCCGGAAGGAAATAGAGTTAAAGATCTTTACTTTACTTTGCTATCTTTTTTACTGCTTGTTTACAATACATGAGAACTAATGGCAGACCTCAACTTGTACATCAAAAAACATCCTAAAAGTCCACTCTCCTACCCTTCCAAAGGCAGCAGTTGTCTCCATTAGCAAGGTCAGTGGTTGGGGGAAACCTCAAAAACAGCAGCTACCAGAACCCCCTAGAATCTTCTCTCCAGCAGGTGATAGATTAGTTGGAACAAATTGGAACCATTGTACTTCAGCAATCCTGGTTTCTTTCAAGCTGTTTTTAAAATGTCGTCATTTTAATACCCATTCGCAGCCCTGCGGAACAGTCCACAGCAGGTTAATTTGAATCATATGATGTGTCACTGCCCTCAGCTGACATGAGCTCCATTCCATGTGTGAAGCCATAATAAATCCATTCCCAACCGAGGCAAATTCCCCGTGAGAAGGTGAACTAATCCAGGCCTCACACTGGCATGCTAGCCTTCCATAATTGAAAGCAGGGCCACCTGTTCCCAGCACAGCTAGCCTATAGAGAGAAAATTAGCATTAGATCAGATACTTCTTATATTGAAAAATCATTCCTACTTCTTACAAGTTCAGCTGTAGGCTGCTCAGTATGACATCATAGAGAAACCTAGGAATGTGCCCACTTGATCTCATTTTAACAGTTTTGTTAACCGTGGTGTTTGTTAGCTTTGAAATGAGATTTTTTTTTTTGATTTAATGAAAGCTGACACGTGAGAAGGGGAATGGTGAGGGTGCAGACTTTTCTAATTAACTCGGGGTCATTTGCAAAAGCATTTGAGCTTTCTGGTAATTTTTTCATTGTTCTTTTGCAAGCAAGTTTTTGAACCATTGATACTGTAGCCATGAAATGAGGACCTTAAAAATGTGCTATATTTGGGGAGGGCTAAATGCCTAAGTCATTTATTCTATAATTTTCATTTATTTAGGATGCATAACAGCTTTTTATAGACTATTCCTACAACTTATTGTTTGAACTTCTATTAAATATTTAACTTAAGTAATGGGCTTACAGATATACAAATTGGGGAGCTCAATTTCACAATCCTTTTAGTTTAGTATTTATGTGGTGCCTACTGACCTAACTTAGGGAACCAACTCCTTTTTATATTCTCTGAAAGTACTGTTTTCATTGTCAGTGTTACTTTTCCAGCATAGGTGCAGCTAGGCAATGTGGGACAGTGGGAAAAACTGTAGAACCTCAGAGGATTTGGGTTCAAATTCCAACTCTACCCTTACTACCTGTGTGTATATGGGCAAGTTATCTGATCAATAAACAAGTCAATCAGTAGGCATTTATTAAATATCTCGTCTGTGCTGATAACAATGCTAAGTGCTAGGAATATAATTTGTCTTATAAACTTGACTTTTGTTATTTCACTCAGTTTCCTCATGTGTAAAATGAGGAAATTGGACTAGATAGCTTCCAATACAGCTTCTTACTCTGGAACTGTGCTCCTATTGATTAGTATTTTTACTTGCATGTTCTTTAACGTTTCTAATTTCAGTCCAACTTTATGCTGACTTTTTACTTTTCTCCTTTTTCCTTTACTTAATTTCACTTTTAATTATTATAATCTTATAAATATGGTTTTTTCTCCCTTATTACTTATAGTTTATTTACTATTTTTATACTTTTCCATTCATTTTATGGCCAATTTTCCCAATTTTGAGACTTTAAAATGGTGTGTGGCAAAAGTACCATGAACATTACTAACACAAAACAAAATGTCTAATTAGAAAAATAAATTTAAACTCTTATTGCAATTAAAGTATACTTAATACTTAAAAGTATTACCAAATATAGTTGCATACAATTCAAACACATTTTTACATGAATACACTAACATTTCCAGAAACATAATTGCATGGATTTGTAGGTAATTCTGTTTTTTTTTTAAGCAAACATACTTTGAGCTATATAGATACATTTTACCTACTATTATTTCAGAGAGAATAAAGACATTGGGAAATATTTCTCAATAGCTTGCTAATTGTAAAGTAGAATTTCTGAGAGGTTATAGGGATGATTTTAAATTAATTTTAAATTAATTTAAATTAAATTAATAGTTTAAAATGAATGATCAGAATTATAACAAGGGTCGTGCAGTTGGAGCTTTATACCAGCATCATGTTTCCCTGCAGGAGTCTAGAGATTGCTGTCCCTAAGAATGAATCCCATTCTTACTCTAGTCTTCAGTGCATTGCAGAGCTCTTCCCTTTCCTTTCCCTAGTTCACTATGCCCAAGGTTCTGTCACTGTGATGTCCATCTCCAGGAACTCTTTTCCCAGCGTTGTCTAGATCACTGCCCCAGCTTTTGGTTTCCCCTCTGGTTAGATTCTCCTCTTTGCTGCCACCACCACCATCCTCTTTAACTGCTTTTGCCCAGATGAAAGAATATTTATTTACCCTAGTTACAGCTTTGTTCATGATAATTAATATTTCTCACTTTATACACCAATGGATCTATGATCTCACCAATTTAGGAGCTCCTACCAATGATGTGGCTTGCAGCATCAACATGTGAATAGCCCATTCTTCCTATCTATCTTACATTTCATTAATGATATCTTTTATTCTTGTTTTTCCTTGAGGTTCCTTATTGGTTGTGTGTTACATCCTGCTTAAACTCTCCATGTTCCTCACCCTTTTCCTCTATATGATATGATATTTTTTTTACTTGAAGAGTATCGTATTTCATGTTTCATTGTCATAATAACAATACCAGAAAATTGTTGATATTTTTAAAAATAGGACTTTGTTTCCATGGGAAATTCCATGGGAATTTTAGGAGTCAATAATGGAGCTTTGCAATTTCCTAAATAGAATACGATCTTCTCTTCTCATATTCAACTGCAGGACCCACTCATCCATCTATACTGTCTGTTCTAAATAGTACTTACTGACAGGCAAGTTCTAGAGATCATCTGTCTAACTGCATATCCTAATCTCAGTATTTTACTTTTTTTTCATAGACTTGGTTTTTCCTTTCTGCAGACAATCTCACATTTTTGAATAGTTGGGGATCTCTGCTAGGAGACTCTGTAATGTTCTAGGCCAATGTAGCAATGGCAATGTCATCTTTAAATACGAACATCTCAGAGGACCTCCTTGTCCACAAAGAAACTTGACTCTCTACTGGATCTTCTCTATCACAGTGGCAAACACCTTTGGCAAGCATACTTTCTCCCTTTTTATACTTCCCCTGATATTTATGATTAGAGCATTGTTTAATAGGGTTACTTCTGTTGCTATCACTTTCAAGGATTCATAATGATTTTTGATGCATGAATGAAAGACACCTCTTTTGGAAAAGTTTTTAATATGACGTGATGCTCTTCCAGATCAAATGCTTTTTCATAAATCATAAACAGTAAGCACAATGATATTTTATATTGTCTACAAGTCACTTGTGAAGTAGCAGTGAAGAAAATGGTCAAGTATATCTAGGTACTGTTTCTTAAAGTCCAGTTCAACAGGAGACTGTCTCTCTTTCTTGGCATGAAGATATTGGGGACTTTTTGATCAAGTGGAGCAGGAGGGTTGTGGGTATGGTATGGTAAGTGGGAAAAAAAATTAATAAACCTCCTCCTCCTACCTTTCTAGTCATTTCTTCTTTGTTTTGCTAACTTTTAACATCTCCTTTCTTATCTGCCTTCTCCAAAGCCCAGTCCTTAACTTTGAATTCAATTTGGCAATTTCAACAAATATTTATTGTAAATCTACTGTTCTGGGTGTTAAGGATGCAAAGATAAAACCAGATAGTCCCTTCAAGGAGCTAACATTCCACTGGAGAGATGACAAGTTATACAACATGTACACAAATTAATGTAAGTTAATCTAAGAAGATTCTGTTTGAATGATTCAGAGTAGCTTTCATAAAAAATATGACACCTGAGTTGAACTTTGACACAAGATAGGAATTTGTGATAGGTCTCTTGTAACAAAGTAAAACAATTAAATAACTTATAGTGACTTCATCTGAAAGTATAACATTTGTTTCAGGGGGAAGAGAGTTTTTCAGTCTTAGAAATCTGCAAAAGAATATTGGATGAGCACTCATTGGGGATTTTGTAGAGGGAATTCCTGCTCAGAATGGGCTAGATCAGGGGTGGGGAACCTGCAGCCTTGAGGCTACATGCGGCCCTCTAGGTCCTCAAGTGCAGCCCTCTGACTGAGTCCAAGTTTGACAGAACAAATTCTTTTTTTAAGGGAATTTGTTCTGTGAAGTTTGGATTCAGTCAAAGGGCTGCACTTTTAGACCTAGAGGGCCACATGTGGCCTTAAGGCCTCAGCTTCCCCACCCTGGGCTAGATTAAATTACATTCAAAGTTTCACTCACCTCTGATATTTTAAGATTTGGTCACCATTTCCACTATTTCCATCTTGGTTCACATCATCAGAAAAGCTTGGTTATCTCACTAGCCTCCTAGTTCATCTAATTAACATGAGTATTTCCCCCCTTTTTCCCACCCTCAGTTTATCCTACTTTTCCCATTCCATTTAGGGCTGACATTTCTCTTCTCTCTCTACATTTTTCTTTCATTGTACCCCCCATTAAACTAATCAGCCCTCTTCAAATCTCTCAATGCATTTTGCCTTGTTTTCTTCTTTGCATCCTTTTCACTCTCTTTCTATTTCTCAATGACATGTCACTTAGCAGAATAGCATTTACAGTTTTATATAGCATAATTTCAACCTAATTTTATAAATCAAACTGTTCTTCCCCATATTGTTCAGTGATCATTTTACATGTCCATTATATTCAATGTGTCCTCTCAAAATATCACCCATTTCATATGTTTACTGAAATTCCTTTCCACAGAGCAGGGAAAACTTTCCTTCAACAATTATAGATCAGACCAAAAAGGAAATAGCCTTCAGAATATTGCAATGATTGATTTAAATTTATTCATTGTAAGATGCCACAGGATCATAGGTTTACAGAGTTAGAATTAGAAGGTACCTTTGAGGTCATCTTGTCTAGCCCCTTCATTTTATACATGAGGAAAATGAGGCCCAGTGTGGTTAGGTTTGCCTAAAATCATGTAATCAACAAGTGACATAATCAAGATTTGAACCTATGTCTTTTGATTGTAAATTACAGAAGTTATTGATATTTATCGATAAGATTCACCACAATAGAGGTTCTCCACTCTAATGAAATCACAGATCCAAACAGTGTTCCCAAACCCATTGTTTAATGCACACAGATTCACTTGACCCAAAATGACAGTTGTCAGAACCTCTTATGACATGCCAGGACAGGGGAGAGGAGAAGGAATGGGACAGGGAGAGTAGTGAGAGGGTCAAGAGAGAGCTTATGTAGTGACCCAACACTGAAAGATTCCCAAGCTTGGGGTAGCAACCATGGCAGATGATATCTTATTGTGATACTCATTCTAAGAAACTCTAATCTAGAGCATCCTTGAAAGGTGAAAGAAGGGAATGACAAAATGCAGCCTAAAGGGTAAATGTGGAATTGAGGGGAGAATATGGTATTCCCAAGTTAACCCACATCCTGAGGTTTTTACATTGCTATGTATATGTCTGTGAGTATCTTGACAATTCAGCAAATATTTATTTAAATGCCTGCTACAAGCAAGGTATTATGCAAAGATAACACCTCTCTGCCCCCAAGAAACTCACTACTTAATATCTGAAGTAGAACAAACCACATATTCAAAACTTGGAATTTAAGGAAAACAAAGAAAGAGACCCAAAAAAGGGCTTCATGAAAATTAAGGGGAAAAAAACTTTCAGGCAGGGAAATAGGGGAAGGATTCATGAAGAAGGCAGCACCTAATTGGGGCCTTGAAGGAAAATAAGGATTTTGGTACTTGGGAATGCAGTAGTATATGCCAGGAATAGGGGTGGATGACCCATTACAGTAAACAATGTCAGAACAAGATGAGAGAACAGCTAGCAAGACCAGCATGTCTAGAACATGAAATTCCTAAAGGGAGTAATGTGAAATGGCTGGAAAGGTAAATTGGGGTCAGATTGTAGAGGGCCTTAAATGATAAGCAATGGCTTTTATATTTTATCTTGTAGGCATTGGGGATGTGTTGAAGTATTTTAAGTAGGGGAGTGACATGGCCAGTCCTAGGTATTTGTAATATTATTTTGGCAGCTATAGAATATATTAAGTCGAGAAAAGAAAGGCTAGAGTCAGGAATAACAGTTTGTGATAGTCCAAGTGAGAGAGAGACAGAGACAGAAAGAGAGAGAGAGAGTGAGAGAGACAGAGAAAGAGAGATGCTAGAGACATTGTCTAAGTTTAATTCAGTAGGAGTTAGCAGCTGATATGGTATGGAGGATAAGGAAAGAGGTAAGAGTCAAACATAATTCCAAGATTTTGAGCCTGGATCACTGAAAGAATTATGGTGTCCAGCAGAAGAAAGGAAGATATTGATGAAAGTTTTGAGGAGAAGAAAATTATTTCAGTTTTACACTCACTTTTTCCCATAACTTTGTAATACTTTGTGCTTTCCTTGTGTGTTCATCATGTATTGTTTTGTATTATAGATATTTATGCATATTTGATTCCCCCAAGATTATATACTCTAAAAGAGTGTCTCATCTAATTTTTCTGTCTTCCCTAATGCCTAGCACAAAAGCGTGCCCATAGTAGGTATTTAATAAAAATTAAATGAGTGTATTTATTCATCTGTATCAATGTTGTCTTCTCCTTGGTAGACTGTATTCTCATTCCAACTATACTGCCATTGCTTAAGACATTTTGTAACCTCAGTAACAGTTTATAAGCCACTCAAGAAATTTATTCTGCATTACTGTATAGTAACACCCATTCAATTCCTTTTACTAAAAGTAATATTCCCCAATTTTATCACTCATTTTATTCACCAAACTTGGCTTCAAATCATTTTTGGATTTATTTCAAAAATGTTTTTAAATCTCAAAAAAGGAAGATGTCCTGACATCAAATATAAGCAAAAGCTACACTATGGTGTAAGTCAAATCAAGGCAAGAAGCATCTATTAATCACCTACTCTGTACCATACACTGTGCTAAGTGCTATGGGTACAAAGAAAGGCAGAAAATCCATTTCTTTCAGGGATCTCATAGTCCAAAAAGGAGACACCGTGCACATACCTATGTACAAACAAAATATGTTTAGGGTAAATGGTAGGTAATAAACAGATGGAAGGCACTATTATTAGAAGAAACCAGAAAAGACCTGATTTTAGTTGAGACCTGGGGAACTCAGGAGGAAGAGATGAGGAAGGAGAACATTCCACGTATGGAGGACAGTCAGGGAAAATGCAAGGAGACAGGAGGCAGAGTCTGTGTGCAAGGAGCAGCTAGGAGACCAGTGCTACTGGACTGCAAAGTGCCTGGAGAGGATTTAAGTGTAAAATGCCATGGAGGAGAAGCACTGCACTTAGAATCTTAAGACCTAGGTTTAAATCTTCCCCCCATACTTCCTAAATACTCCTTAACATCTCACAGTACAACTACCCTGGTCCCTAGTTTCCTGATTTGTAAAATGTGGAAATTGGACTAAATAATCTCTTTAGGTCCAATCCATCTTGAACAATCTGTTATCTGAAGAATATATCACAGCTTCCAAAAGTAATAACTGCTTTGAAAGGGATAATAAACATTTATTTGTATCATTTCTACTATATTTTGATATATGCACAATCTTGATGTGGATGGCTTAGTGGATAAAGAGCTGGCCTCAAAGGCAAGAAGGCATGGGTTCAAGTACCACCTCTGACATGTACTGTGTTACCCTGGCAAGTGAGTTAACTTCTCAGTGCCCTAAGCAACTCTCTAAGACTAGATTTCAGAGAAAGTTCCAGCCTACGTAGGAAAGAGCATTTCCTCATGTAAGCATTCCCTATACCAACATAATCAAAGGTCTCGAGTGCCTGTCCCTTTGATCTTGGCTACCATTATAGTTTGAAATCCACCTACATAATTTCTAAGGTGATTCTTACCTACGGTTTTCTACATATTCTCCATAGAGGAGCTACAGAAGGTACTAGAATACTTCCTCTTATTCTTGTAATCATTTTATCTGTTTGTTTTTGTTGATGGTCAATCATATTACTTTATGGTCACTTCTCTTTTTTTGTGACCTTCATTTGAGTGTAACTTGGCCAACAGCAGGTTACATTTGGTAGCAATGATGACTCACATTGATCTATCATAGTCCCAAGGTGTCTCCTTTGTCCATTAACTCATGAAATAGCCCTTGCCACGATGAAGCTAACTAGGCTATGGCTCTGGGTGGTGACCCCAAGACAGTTTCTGAGTGTCTTCTTCATTTGCAGCTCCCTCATCCACTTATACACCATTGTTAAGAGAAGCCCTCGCATCTACAATACAGATGGTTGAGTCTTGGTACTTCACACCTTTGGTGAGAGCATACTGATTTTAGTGGATAGCTTTCCATATTTTAAACTAACTCAGATGTGAATACTCAATTTCCACTAGCAACACAAATGCCTTTTTTTCTGAACAGTGTAGCAAAACTCTCAATTTAAATTGCCAAACAGGTGAGGGAAGAGTGTGTGTGTGTGTGTGTGTGTGTGTGTGTGTGTGTGTGTGTGTGTCTGTATGATGATATATAGAAGAACATATCTCTTAGCTACTTTTAAGACAAGACAAAATGGACTGTGTAAGGGTTTTAGAGATAAAGAAGGACTTTCTAGGAGCAAGGTTTTCTTTTTTCTTTCAGAGCAATGTTTTCTAAACACTAGAATAGAAAAGGCTGTTGGGATATTCTTCTTAACAGATTTCACAAAAATCCAATGAAATTAAATTTAGGAAAAAAAAACAACATATGCTTACTTCTCCAGGATAATGTATGGTATAGATGTAGTGCTACCTAAAACCAGTCAATCATTCAATATGAATTGAAATGTTTACTATGTGTCAGACATGGCTCTATATTCTACAGCTACAAGAAAAACAAAAAAGCAGAGAATATATAATGAAGTGATGCTTAAGGGTGTGCCAGCTCCAGAGGCAGTATACCGTGTTTCCCCGATAATAAGACACTGTCTTATTATTTTTTTTTTTTTGGAAAGAAA
>NW_027187460.1:62887175-63109878 GCF_028583685.1 Petaurus breviceps papuanus | reverse complement strand
GGGGGGGAGGGACGGTGCATACAGAGGGTACCGTAATGTAGCGTGTAGCGCAGGGGATGACCTTCACTACAGTAGCAATCTCAATAGGGCTTCTTTTCGGGGGAGGGCTTATTTTAGAGGAATCTTACACAGTAAGGGGAGTGCTTATTTTCGGGATAGGTCTTATTATCGGGGAAACATGGTAGCACAATGGAAACAGTCCTGGCCTTGAAGTTAGAGGTCCTCCATTCTAATCACATTTTCACTGTGAATAGCTCTGTGATAGCATCTGTGACCCTCAGTTTCCTTACCTGTAAAACAGAGATAATACTGACACTACCTGCCTTACATGGGTATTGTAAGAAAAGTGCTTTAACATACTATATCAATGTGACCTTTTATACCCACTTGAGCTGATTATGTAAGTTTTGCTCAGATTTCCCATTTCTGGATTATATATTCAATAAATGTATAGAAAAAAACTTTTTTTTCTTTTTTTTTTTTTTACATTTCTTTTTTTCTATTTTAGTGACACACCCACCCAAGTAGGAAATGATTGTGTTCCTAAGAAACCTTGCTTGTCTAAAATATTTTTTTGCCATATCTTTTGCTAATAAATTTACAGAGTAAGAAATCCTTTACATAGGTCTCCTTCACAAATGTTATGATTTGGTTATAACAAACCATATTGAATCCATTGGGTTTTTTGTAATAGATTTCAAAATACATCATAAGTGTAAGTAATATGATGACTAATGGGTCAAGTGAAGTTGGAACATTTTAAATGAGAAAATAGCTGGAAACCGTTTTCAGGAAACTTGTCTAGTTGATTTTTGGTCCCCCACAAGGTGTGCATTAACATAAACTTAGTGGAATCACCTCTGGGCCTTGAATTCCCTCTCTGATTTCATTATTACAATATGATTTTTTTTCCCCTCTCACTGTTAAGTCATCTCCTGGTGTGATGGGAACATAAAATAAGTATAATTTATTTATATTTTTCTAATCTCCTTTTAACTCAATAGTCATTTTGCCATTCTGTTTCCTGGTAGCTGTTCAGAAAGTTTTGAAGGGTAATTAGGAACTAATAATTGACAGGAAAGGATTTACTTGGTAACCTAAAGATAGAGTCTGTTCTGGGAATGGTGAGAAAACAGAACTGGCAGAAAAGTACATGACTCAGCTGGAAGATTCTTTATTACAATAAATTCCCTAAATCTAAACTTTGAAAACAATCCATTTAGTGAAGTTGAATCAGTTTGGAGAAAATAATTAATTTCTAACACTAAGACACAGTGATCTACTAATCATTGGAAACCTAATCCACCTCAGCTATCTATGCATAACTTGCTGTCCAGTTATATTTCAACACTTATTACTCTTAAATATCAAGTCTTAGAAAAAAATCTTTCATAATGTAGGATCATACATTGCTCCTAAAGCTTTATTTGAATGTAATTTTCTAGTCCATTTTTATCATAATGTTAATTTTTAATCAATTAAAAAAGTCAAAGTATAAAATAACACAAAAATGGTTTGTTCAACTTTTATTTTTATTTTTTGTCTTAAAATGCCAAATTTTCTTGTTGCATAATCTTTTCCCAGTTGTAAAAATAATCTTCCTGTCATTATGAGACTGCTAAAATATTTGCAGCAAGAGCTCCAGTTTCTGAAAAAAAAAAAAAGGGAGGGAGGGAAAAGTAGGGAGAGAGAGAAAAATCCTAACTACTTCTAAATTTCACTGGGTGGTAATAATAACAATATAAATTTGTTGAGTTATCATATGTGACAATGACTTCATGATTTTATTGATGGACATACACATGCTAATGTATTTTTAAAAACAGTGAAGTTATCCATTTAATTTGTATTGTTTCTAATTTTAGCACATAATTGCTTGCTGTCTCTGGGTGAATTTGGTGCTTATGAGAGAAATACTTAATAGTGCAGTACAACCTTCTAAATCCAATTCTGCTTATCTGGTTCTTGGCCTTCTCCGAGAACTGGCTCACTCAAAAAGGCCCACTCAAGCCCCTGTTTACAATATAGTACATATAGTATTATACTACATATAGGACACATTTCAACACTTTCCTGGGGGGATCCTCTGTGTAAGAATTCTAAAAGTCCCACTTGGTCAACATCTGTCTACAGTTGTTGTACAGCTTACAGTCATATGGAAAAGTTAGGACTATTTAGGACATTGCTTTGGGTTTTTGTATGCCTAATCATTTTTGGACCTGACCATTCCAGATAGACAATGTTATGCTATGACATTGTAACCACAGGTCAACATATTAGGATGAATATAAGGCATATTTGTATTAACTGGATAATACCCATGTAAACTTTACAGTGTGTAGCTTATCTTGAACTCAATAGGCAAACTGCTATAGAAATATCTACTTTACTATTTACTTGGTTTTGTAATCAGATGAGATTCATAAAAATTTACAACATCTTATTTCTGTTAAGTAGAACTTGAATTCATTTCTGCAAGTGAACTACTACCTTTATATTATACTGATCATTAGTGAGATAGCCTTCCTTTTTCTCCCTTTAAATGGTGACTGTTAATTTTATAGCATCGCATTAAAAAAAATGGACTCTTATCAGAGCTAACATATTCTTTCCTGTTACCAAAGTTGATTAGTTCTTACCAAATTAACTTAAATTTTTATACCAAGTAACTTATTTTCTGATCTTTTAAAAATAATAAAAGTTTTAAATTGACCAAGTACAGTTCTGTACTGACCATATCACAACTATTTGTTAGTAGTGCCAAGAACTGGCACCCAAGTCTTCTAAGGTCTGCTTTGATGAAAGAGCCTCATAGAGAACTTTTTTCCTTGAGTTGTCCTTGCTATTTTCTGCCCACCAGTACAGAAGAACTTGGTCTCCACTAATGTAGAGCTTGCATTAACACTCCTCTGTGATACTGGAATGCATGTCTTTCAAAAGGGAAAAAAGTCCTAAAAAATTAACCTGGAAAATAGAATGAAAAGGAACCTCAGTGTCCTTACATTGCTGTCATCTTCCTAGTTTGGTCCATTTTGTTGTTTCTGTTATCAGTATGAAAATTGTTACTTTTCCTATTCCCATTTGAAACTGTCTTCACAATAAAAGCATAGATACATTGAATACTAAGATGGATCATTCTTTCTTTGGTATTTCCATTTATTTCCAGAAAGTTGCAGTATGGATTCATTCCACTGTTTACTTTTTTTTTTTATTATTGTTAAACTCTTACATGGTAAGCAACCCCAAAGGGAAAAGAATTGTTTTTAATGATAGCTTTGAAGTATAACTTTTGAAGACATACACATATTTGAAGACATGCTCACCCACACATGCATGGGTACACACACACACACACACACACACACACACACACACACCTTTAGACTGGATCTGTGATTTTATTGTTATGGGGAACTCCCAGATAAGGAAACTCCCTCTTACTGATACAGGTCTGCACTTACTTTGTAATTTGTAATCTTAGACAGTTGCTTGTATCATTCAGAGGTAGGCCGTTAGCCTAGGAGTGCCAGGATCATAAGATAGTGTATATCAGTGATAGTAATGGAAACATAAGCCTATCTACTCTATCCACTGTACCATGCTGTCAATCATTACTATATCATATTCTTTATCATTATATTAGATTACACCATATTAAATTGCATTATATTATATCCCATTATATTGGTCCTTATTACATATGTAGAAATTAGAAAGGGGAAGGAAGAGCCCCAAGGAAGTCCTTTGATCCAGCGTGAAGCACATTGATCCAAGGAGTTTCTTAGATTAAAGAATTATTATCTTGGGAGCTAGGGTGAGGGAGGAAACTGGCTCTTGGGGAACAGGTTATAGTTCTAGAACAGGAAGGAACAAAGGCAGAAGGATTTAAGGAGTGGGAAAAAGCATAGGTGCATCAAGCCTTATAAGGAGTGGAATATGTGGGTCATCAACTAAGAAGAGAACCAAATGGAGTGCCTCACTGCGAGGGGGGCAGGGGTAGCTCTGCATTTTGAGCAGTTAGCAAAGAGAGGAAACTGAGAGTACTACATCTCAGTTCTACTTGTTTCCAAGGCTGTATATTTGTTGTTCACAGTACAGTATATAGTACATTTGAGAAGTAATGAGATAAGTCAATACATGATTACAGATATATTCATAAACACATACTTATAGGGGCAGCTAGGTGGCACAATGATTAGAGCATTGGCCCTGGAGTCAGAAGGACCTGAGTTCAAATCCGGCCTCAGACACTTAACAAAAACTAGCTGTGTGACCTTGGGCAAGTCAGTTAATCCCAAATGCCCTCCAAAAAATAAAATACATACTTATACATATATGCATATACATATATATGTATATATGTATATATATTATGGGCCTGTGGCCCATGAGCCACCATTTGTTTACACCTGCCTTAGATGATGCAGCACAAGGATTTATAGCTTTATGTCTTCTAAGCAGAGGAAGTGGCCATTTAATATAGTTTGAGAATCTTTCCAGAAGTCCTTGCCCCTTTCCAAAAATATTTTCCTTGATAGCCTGTCATAATGCCAGAAATTCCAACATTAGAACTTTGGTTTGGGTGGGCTAGAGAATTGTTCCCTATTAAAGTACAAAATAAAGGAGCACAGATACATGATGTGGTGGTGATTTCCATCAGAGCCTGGACTGGAAAGGCTGGGATGTGAAGGGCTGGGCTTTAGACCTCACTCTTCCTCTTCTGGGCTTTGTGATTCCCAGAAAACTACTTGGCTTCTGGGGGCCTCAAATTTCTGAGAGACATCCTGACTTAGTGGATAGAAAACTGTACTTGAAATCAAGAATACTTGAGTTTATATCTCATCTCAGATACTTAACTGTGAAATCATCGACATGGAATTTCATCTCTTTGAGCCTTGGTTTCCTACATTGTAAAATGGGGATAGTAATAACACTTACACTTACCTTTGATTATTATTTTGAAGACCAATAAAGCATTCTGCAGACTTAAAAAAACCTTATAACTATTAATTATTGTTAGCTATAAACTGAAGCTTACAATGTTTGTATTACTTATCTCTCAGGGTTGTTGTGGGTAAAACACTTTTTGAACTTCAAAGAGCTATTGTGTTGACTGTGATGATGCTGGTGATGCTGCTGTTGATGATGATAAGGACTTTGACAGTGGCACAGAGAGCTCTAGTAAGGCTTTGGCCAGTTTTCTCAGGTCTTCACAATTCATCTTTTTTTTTTTTTTTAAAGCAATCGGGGTTAAGTAACTTGCTCAAGGTTACACAGCCAGGTGTTTCTGGGTGGGTGCTAAAATCTGAGCCTGGATTCGATCCCCAGGTCATCCCGACATGGAGCTGGTGCTCTTACTCACTGAGCCACCTGGCCACCCCTAAGCAATTGGGGTTAAGTAACTTGCTCAAGGTTACACGGCCAGGTGTTTCTGGATGGGTGCTAAGTGGCTGAGCCCAGATTCGATCCCCAGGTCATCCTGACACTGGAACTGGTGCTCTTACTTGCTGTGCTATCTGGCCACTCCCTACAATTCATCTTTACAAATTCAGGCACTGAGGGCTGTGGACTCTTTTTTTGAGGGGTCCAAGTTATTATTATTGGCATTAGCAGACTAATCACTATTAGCATGTAATGATTAGCATTGTAACATGCTAATAATAATCTTTACATTAATTTGAGTATTTGAAGACAAAAGAATAGAACAGACAACTGAAGGAGATAAACCCTAGGACCAATACCCCATGAGCAGCCTTTGGGAGATGGGAGAGGGAGGGAGAAAAAGAAATCCTAGTTGGCTAATGCTGGAAGAAGTTCCCTACACTTTCTTTGTTGTGGTCATCTTGTCACCCAGGAAAGTTTTTTTTTTTTAAACGTATGCAGTGTAGTTCTTATGAAAATGTGCTTGGCTGTCCCTAGCAATATTTGAAAATGCATTTTATTTGACAGTATTTGAAGCTCACATGGTTGATTTTTCTCCTTCTTCCCCTTCACCACACCAGCACCCCCCCCCCCGCCAAACTGCTTCGTCTCCCAGAACAACTTGCAGCCTAGTAATGTTTCCATATGCTAGAAGTTGCTCTCAGTGATTTTCTGAGGACCAGTTTTTCACCCCTAAGGTTTCATTTCTCTAACAAGCATTGAAACACTGGCCAAGACTATATCACTGCTACTACATGAATACATGACCAACTGGAGAAACCTGTTCTAACTTAGGGTGACACTTAATGGGATAATAGTTCCTATATTTGATACTTAATTGGTGAACAGAATCATGATTTTAAAATATTATTGTTTTCAGATAATGGTTATTTAACACTATACATAACCATTAGATTTAATGTGAACAGTGTTGCTTACACATTGGGACAGTATTCATTTCTTGGAAAAATTGCCAGAAACAGAGCCAAATTCAAGAAGAATAAGGTCAAGGTACTACACCAGAGGAAGTGAAAAGAGAGGTAGGAATCAAATGGGTCCAATAAGAAGTATGCTCAAGGTAAGTTATACACAAAGAAGTTAAGAGGACAGTAAGTCAAATTGTGCCTTGCCTAGGAAGCCAGTTGTTTCCCTCCCTTATGAGGAGCTGAGCTTAGGGGAAAGTGCAAGTGACAATGGTTATGAGAGAAAGACAAAGAAACACAGAAAGAGAAGGACATGATGTACTCTTTTTACTGCTTCTTTCATTAGTGGTGGATGGGAGAAGATTGATTTGAGATCTACCATCAAGAACCCTGAATATGACTTAGTAGGCTAAACCTATTTACTATATGACCGTGGGAAAATAACATAATATTTTTGAGACTTAGTTTCCTTGCCTATAAAAAAATTGAGTTGATATAGACCCTTCTAGCTCCAAAGCCTATGCTCTTCTGTATTTCTTATTTGTTCTATAAAATTTGAATTCAGTCAAAAGACCACACTTAAGAATCTAGTAGGCCACATGGGGCCTCCAGGTCACAGGTTCACCCCTCCCCCCCTAGACTAGATGACTTCTAAGGACCCTTCTAGGGGTGTGTGTGTGTGTGTGTGTGTGTAAAGTTTGATAAAACAATTGGTAAAGTCTAAGTATGAAAGATAAGGATCTTGGGAATCATACTGGAATCTTGGCCAGCTCTGGCCCTTAATATATATTTATTGAACTGAATGATATGCTGCTGTTGCAGATTCTTACAACATCTTTGGATACATTAATAGGTTTATAACATGTAAGAAAGAATAGTTCTGTTAAGTAAGACAACTTTAGTGATCTGGATCTGTCTCTAAGAAATATTTTTTCTGGCAGTGATATGAAGAATGAGAGAATCTATTCAGGTGGCAGTGAATGCTTGAGCAGTAGGAATAGTGGAATGTATTAACTTGTAATCTTTTTTGGAAGAGGAATCAACAGAACTCAGTAACCATTGAATATGAGAGGGAAGGGAGAAGGAAGAACCAAAGATAATCTCAATATTACAATCACAAGATAAATAGTGTTGCTATAAATGAAAGTAATAAAGTCCAGAGTCATAGGAGATTTATGGAGAAGGATAACTACCTTAGTCTAGGGCATAGGCCATTTGAGGTGTTAGTACAACATCCAAGCAGAAATGACCTGTAAACTTTTAACTTCCTAACAGAATTATCCAAGAGAGGAATGGGCAGCGCCAGGAGGAAGTGAGGGACCCCTCTCACTGAAGGGCTTCAGGCAGATACTGGATGATCACTTAGCACAAGATGTGTTGTAGTGACCATTTTGGGGGGGATATGTATGGAATTAAATGGCTTCTGAAGTCCTTTCAGAATCTGTGGCAACTAGGTGGCCTAGTGGGTAGAAGGCTGGGCCTGGAGTCAGGAAGACGCATCTTCATGATTCAAATCTGGCCTCAGACACTTACTAGTTATGTGGTCCTGGGCAAGTCACTTAACCCACTGTACCTCAGTTTCCTCATCTGTAAAATGAGCTGGAGAAGGAAATGTCAAACCATTCCAGTTCCTCTTCCAAGAAAACATCAAATGGGCTCACAGAGAATCAAACAGGACTGAAAAATGACTTAATGACACAAGAGATTCTGTTACTAATGAGTCCCTTATGCACAGTTAAAGATAAAGCCCTGGAACCCAGAACAGTGAGGTCAGGGTTAAAGATACAGGTTTGGAAGGCATCTGCATACAAATGTTAGTTGGATCCATGAAAAGTGAGAGATTACCAAGCAAGAGTATAGAGAGAGAAGAAGAGAGGGCAGCCTATAGACCCTCAGGGTAGTATTTCATACAGGTACTCATATAAAATATGGGAAGAGATTAAAAAAGCATAGGAAAGATAAGAAACCTGAATATCCTAGTGGACCTTTGAATGACAACATTCCTTAATAAGTATTTATTGAATTGAATGATGTAGTGCCATTATGACAAAATCTAACATGATCTTAGGATGCATTAATAGAATTGTGATATGCAAGCAAAAGTTTCCATTCAGTAAGATGACTTCAGTGATTTTCTTGTCTCTTTGTATTTTACAGCGGACATCAATTTGGATATATCAAAGCCTTTGAAGGCAAACCTGAGTTTTGTCAAACTAGATCAAATAAACCATTTTCTGAAGAAGATCACAAATGCTAATGGCTCTGAGGGCAGCACAGAGGCTTCAGCTCTGTCAGACACCGTACTGAACAAGGATGAACTATTAGCCAAATGTTCCCGTGGAAAGCTGCCTGTTCCTGTAGGACAAGCTGATGGAGTACAGAAGGTTCCAGTTCAAGAAAACATGTGGAGAGCTGTTTCCTGCTTTCAAAAAATTTCTGTCCAAACTGCTCAGATAGTGGTTTCCATGGAAACTGTACCCCATCCTAAGAAGCCGTGCCTCTTAGCATCTTTATCAAGCCTCAGTGGAAGTCTGAATGTGAAGGCAGGACAAAAGACACCTGGTGAGTCAGTTATATGTATTCACATCACAGTCAGGTGTGTGTGTGGTCTTTTAACCACTAAAGTTACATAATTTTGAAGATAATCCTATTTTAAAATTTAAGAGAATTGGCACTATGGCCAATTTTTGCTTTGGGTCTTAAGTATCTAAAAGATAAGTTGGGAGTAATTTGTTTGGGCCCTTGGGTCTTAATACTGCATACTGGACATTTCAAGATCCATGTCTTGCAAGCAAATCATAGAAGTATTTTTGAAAACTTTATTTTGAGTTACTTAAATTTGGATTTTCTCTGCCAGCTGTCTCTTTAGGTATATAATAATATTCATTTCATTTCATTGGAATAGTAGTTTTAGATAAGAATTGTGGTGGTGATAGGTGTACTAGATGAAGAATAGGACCCTCAGAGTTTAGCAAACATTTTTTGTTTAAAGGTTTGTTAATATTTTGGGGTTGGGTTGTTTTTTTGTTTTTTTTTACTTCACAGTCAGTCCTTTCCACATAAGCTCCCTATCCCCACCCAGTGATCTTTCACTTGTGACAAGAAAGCAGGTTAGGAAAACAAGTCAACAGACACCAAGTCTGACATCTTATGTAGCAGCCATTATCCCCCATCTCTCCAAGGAAAGGAGGAAATTATACTTCCGGGACTCTTAGCTAGGAAGACGATTGTTACAGTTAAACATATTTTGACCTAATTTTAATGGTTGTTTTTTTTATTTACATATTCTGTTCATTGTGTGTATTGTTCTGCTTACTCTCACTTCATACATGCACAACTCCCTATGTTTCTCTGAATTCCTCACATCTGTCATCCTTACAGTGCAATGATATTCCATTTAATTCATCTTTTTCAGTTCACTCAGCAACTCTCTATCAATGGACATGTACTTTGTTTCCAGTTTTTTACTTCCACAAAAAATTCGACCATCATTTTCTCAGGTTCATGTCTCCTTGCTCCCTTTAAAGTAGTTGTTGGCTTTGCAGTGGGCAGAGAGGCCCATCAGAAAGGATGTGATCACATGATCACATGCTATAACCTAACATCAATAGGATTTCAAATGCTATGGAATATAAGGGGGTGAGAAATTATCTCTCATTAAAAAATTTAGTCTTCTTCCCCTCCTGCCAGGATGGAGCTTTTATGCGTTTTTTTTTTCATTGAATGAAGGGAAGGCAAAGGGTGCAAGGGGAGGGAAGGGTGAGAGGCAGGGCACAGGTGGGAAATACAGTTTTCAATCACAGAAACTTTGCTACTGTAAAAGTTTAGGGCAAAATGCCAAGAAATTCACTCTGAAATCAAAAGCAGCAAATGGGAAGCATTTTTTCAATTTTATTTGCATGGAAGAATTTGGAAGCAAAACTTTATATTTTTTGTAACTTTAGATCACTTGCTTACCAAATTAATTAAGTGGCATATTAACACTAACTGGAAGTAAGCCACTTCTAGCCAGTTGGCACAACATACTAAGAGATAACAAAAATGGCCTGTAGTTAAGAAATACGAATTCTAGGCCAAGTAAGGTGATTTATTTCCCTCTCATCAGAAATATTTGTGACCAAGCCAGCTATACACAGTGCACTTTTTTATTGTTTTAAAAGTTAGAAATGAAAAATGTAAGGTTCATGGAACATGAAAGACTGTGAAATGCTGGAGGCTGAAATTCCTGATTTATCCATAAATAAATTGGAATACAGACAGGGAACACTGGGCCCATTCCCACGCTTTTCTCGTTGTATCTTAATCATAGTCAGCAAAGTCCAGAAATCAAACATTGTTAAAGAGGAGTTTAAGGATTATGTTCAGAGACCTAGGTGCCTTTTCTTTTTCCTTCTTCCCTTCACTCCCACCCCCTTTGTTAAGCTTACATTTTATCAGCCATCAGTAGTATGTGTCAGCCAAGAAGTTGAAAACAAAGCTAAATTCCTTCCTTCCTGGTGCTATGTAAGACAAGTGAGGAGATTCATTCTGTTTTACCTTCATATTTTCTTCTTATACTTGAAAAAAAGACGTAATTTGCTCTAAGGATCCTCAAAACCTAGTTCTAGCTATATTTCTTAATCCAGGTAACTGCAAGTATGGCAAATGAGTCCCAGACAGTCTTTACACACAGCTCTCTAATGTATATGCTCAACAAACATTTTTAAATAAAGTGATTAAATGCCAAAACTCATCCCAGTGGGAATTAGTCATTTGTTGTGAAGAACATTCCTGTGAGGCACTGAAGAATGCCAGATTTATTTTCTATATTTATTCTTTATGTTATGGAATACTTAGGCTTTTTTGAAAAAAAAAAAAGGAATAAGAAACACTCAGTAAAAAAATTATTAACTCTAATTCACTAGCAGAGTTAAGATCTAATACTTAAAACTGAATTCTGGAAAATCATAATTAATAGGGCATTCACTAGCTAATAGCATTATTCTTAAAAATTAAACTGGATTTTAAAGCATTAAAATAGGATTTGGGTATAGATTCCTTTATACTATGGAGTATTTTATAAATTAATATTTCATATTCCCAGTAAAACTGATTTAAATGAAAAAGTATTAGATATCAAAAAGTTAAATTTGGCAAAATATTTTTTAAAAATACAGTAGCTTTATTACAAAGAGAATTTTAAGGATTTGGAATATTGTTTTTAAACATGGTTCTCGATATTTGTTCCCTAAAACTTTTATAGCTATACCTCTGAGCTCAACTGAGTTAATGTCAGATTTTTATAGTTTCAATCTAATACACAAATACTTGACTGTGTCTTTGATTTTACAGTCATATAACTGTTGTGACCATCTGCAGCAGCTGTGCTTTCCGAATTATTTGCTGAACCAAATTGAGCACAGTGACAAAAGTAGTCATCTCAGATGTACTGTTAAAACAGAAAAAGAAAAAGGAGTATTGCTTTGGTACAGTATGGCCATCTGTTGTACAGATGTTATTGTATAGAATGACTTAAGATAAAATAATTGTAGAAAATTTTCATTAAAACCTCAACAATTTGCACTTGTTTACGTGAATCTGCATAACTCCCCAATGAGACAACACACTTGGGGTTTCTTTGGTTCTCACTCGCTTTTTCTTTGATCCTTTTTGATGTGCTGACTTTAATAAACACAGTCAAAAACACTGTGCAAAAACATCATGGAAAAAACTACAAAGGAACAATTATAGCAGCAGAAACTACTCTAATCCCTTACTTACGCAAGCTATTTTTAGAGAAATATGTTTTTTTACACATTTTATGTGACAATGTTATATAAACAGTGTAAACGGCCCTTTTCCAGATGAGTTTTAATTTAGAAGCCGAAATGGATTGGTAATGCAAGAGGAATCTTGTGTGCTAAGTATTATTTAGAAAAACACAATTGAGAACGTGTTGTAAGCATGTTTCCTCACTTGTGAGAGGTACAACAAAATCTTCTGACCTTACCTAATGACTTTATTTTTCATCTTTTAAATTAACATCAGCTTTGGGGAGGAAGGGGACTGGAAAGGAATGGGGGGAAATAAAATTGTAGAAGAGAAAAAGAGTCATTTTTTTCCCCACAAGACATTTTCTGTAAGAATGATCTTAAAGTCTTCTCTTTTAACTTAAACTCTTTTTTAACCAAAACTTAAATAGTGTACTGCAGTGTTGAGTTGAATTATTTTTTACTGTTTTGAGCAAAATGAAATGGAATAATTGATTCTATGGCTAAATATTTTCTGCTTTAAAAAAAAAAAAACAAAGAGCTCCACCATTCTTGTCCTACGTACCAGGCTGTTCTGCAACCCCAAGTATGAGCATTTCAAGAGATGTAATTTTTTTTCTTTTCTTTCCCCCTTTATTTTTTCTTGGTGAACTCTCCAGGTTGTAGTGCAGCAATGATTTCTAATAACCTGAGTCTTATTTCTGCTAGAATACTTATAGTCTCCTCTGTGCCTTTGGTGTAGTGGCCTTAGTGGTCTGGTTTTACTTGATGTAATGATCATATTTTAAAGTTGACTTACAGTACTGCAGAAATGCTTGTGATCATGTTATCAGTAATAAAACTTTTAAATCTAGTTTTTAGAAAACATTACTGTCCTTTTCTAAACTATGCTAGCAGAGAAGTTAACATTTCTCTTGCAGCCATTTGAATCCAAGCTGTTTTATCGGATGATATTTTTGAAGATTATAAAGTAAAAACAAACAACTTTAAATTCTGAACTTATTTCAAGAACACCCTGTTTGAAGAATCACCACAAATGCCTAGCTATAAATTGTGGCCTGACATAGTGAATGGCACATTCTGGTGCCAGAGAAGGGAGCGAACCTAAGATAGTTCCCCTTGGGCTAGGAAATTATTTTGATAGTTAAGCAGTAATCCTTAGATTTATAGAAATAGGTATAAGATTCAGACCAAGGTTATTAGCTGTTTCAGATGCACATTTGAGGTTGGTGATACCCCCATAGATAAGAATAAGGAAAAGAGAGATGAGTAAGTCGTTTGGCATGAAAGGTTTGGGGCAAAGCCTGAGTATGTCCATCTGGGGTGGAACAGTCCACTGTGTGCCTGTGCCTGTGCCTGTGCCTGAGCCTGTGCAGAGGTGGCCTTTCATCCCGGCACAAAATAGTAAGTTGAGTTCTTCATAGTCAAAGAGTTGTGGTTTAAATAACTTTCACTACCCCATCCTGTTGTCCAGATGTACTTATCTTTGCATGTAAACAAACAAACAAACAAAAAAGTGAAGAAAAAAGTTTAACCACATCATTTCTTCATTGCAGAAGAATCCCTTATCATGATAACTGAATGCCGGACCAGTAAAATGTAAAAGACTTAAAATTCCTTTTCTATATTGAAAAATAAAATCTGTCTATTAATTGGTACAAGATAGAGACCAAACTTCTCATTCCAGAGTTAACTGGACCTCTGGAGAAAACTCTGCTAAGGCGTTGTCATAGCCTTTGGATGCTACAGAGATACGAGTTAGCCTGAAGGGAAATAAAACATTAAATTAGATATGACTACCTAAAATAATATGTAGCAGTAACAAGCCATTTACTGCACCCAGAAGACCTCTGTTACTTTTAGAAAGAAATATCAACTCTTTCCAACACTTGAACAATAGGAAATGAATTCTTTGTCAGTAAAAGCCAGAGGACAAACTTCATATTTAAATGGCCACTGAGGATTGAGGTGGAAGTACAGCTTGTAGACAGCTATACAAATCACTAACAAACCTTAATGAATATTGGGTGTGGGCATCAGGGTCCTGTCAGTTTTGACGCTATGTCCCAAGTAGTTTAAACCCAACACTCAAGAAAAGGTGGAGACCTCATCAGGTCTGTAACATCTGGGATTTTATTTGTCATTTTGGCATACCCTGCAAGCGCAAAAGAAAGAGTAAAAGGGGATTATCTTGACAATGAAATGAGTTACTGAATCTTGTGATAATGAAAAGCAGAAGAATTCTAATGCCTTTCTATAGTCCCTGAGGTGGAGGTGCGTTTATAGTTTTGCAGAAGTAAAATGTAGGAGGGAAGAACAGATGGCCTCGAGTCCATGAAACAAGACACCACCTAATCCCAGGACTGAGTACCACTATTAATCCTGGTCAGATTCCCTACTGTTACTTTATAACAGGGTTCAGAGTTGCTACTGATGAACTGGCATGTCTATTTTTCCCCTTAAATTACATATTACCTGTGCTTGCTGATTGAAGAAAGAAAACATGTTCAGACTCTATGGGGCTGTTTATGTGGCTTCCAGAAGTTTGCTTAAGAACTTCCAAAAGTTTCCCTAAAACCAAATGGAATGGGAAGAGATGAAGCTAAAATTTGTTCAACGTAAGTCTCCACCTCCACCTTTGTGATATGTAGGCCTTACCTTGCATTATATACATACATATTTGAAAGATATAGATATATATATGTTGTAGTGATAGTCCTGTGCCTGCAGAAGTCATATATGCATATGTACATACATACATACATACATATATGCATGCATCTCTGAAAATATTGTTACAGTCTCTGGTTTAATTATTACTATTATATGAAGTCATGGATAGCTTTACAGAATCATGGATAATAATAATCTATATTAATTACATGAAGAAAGTGTCCTATGGAAGAATGTTTAATTGGTCTAATTCTGATGTGCTTTGCAAACATTGAAAATGAGCTATTGCTCTCTTCAGTTTTTTGCATCTTTTGTGAATGATATCCATAGCTTTCTTTAATAATGTAAAATAGAGACACAAGTGTTTGATGTAGGTCTTAAAAGGTCTCATTATTATGGTGGTATGTGTTTATAAAAAGCATATACATAGATTTTTCTAGTTTTGCTCCATTGTGTGATCATTAAGCCCCAAATACACACACATACATATATGTGTCGGTATGTGTATATGTCACACACACATATATTTAGGTCAATGTGGTTACTAGACTTATTTTTATATAATGAAAGATCCCCAAATTCATAGAACAGTAGCTATTCAGAAATGAAAGAAAAGGTATTTGTTCACTCAATTTGCTGATGTGTTCATTTCTAAAATGCGTGAAAAACAAATAGGAATTTTGTAATAAACAAACATGATTATCAGGACAATCTAGTTGTTGTATTGCAGTGAACATGGTGTACCTGCCCAGCCTTTCGTTGAGGGAGATGAGCTCATTTCAGATAGATAACCATCTCTGACTTTTCTTCTGATTCATCACTGACCTGAACTCCATTTGAACCTTGTTAGACACAAAACAAGCAGGATTCCTGGCCCAAGCTATAAAATATAATTAAGCCCTTTTGAAATGATGTGTAAAAGAACATTGCTCTACCCCCACTCTAACCACTACCACCACCACAACCAATAAAGTTAAATCAAGCACTGCCTGTAATGGATTAAAATAATAAATGTTCCTGGATTTCAGTGTTTGAAGTACTTGAAGAAAACAGGCTCCCAGCAACCCGGGTAGCCGAATGCAGGAGGGACATTTATTAATGACGAGTTCAAGGATTTGGCCTGTTTAAGATCATTACTTTCTGTTTACCGTGTGTTACACATCTCTTGTATTTTTACACTGCCCACATGTGTCTACATGCAATAATGAAAAGCTTTTCAGCAAAAGAATTGTTAATTGTGTAAATATGGTTCTCTAGGGGAGTATGAAGCTTCTTAAGATTCTGTTCCTTCCTAATGAGAAAGACAGTGCAGTCATTATGTTCTTGTAACTAAATTGGCCTTAGAATCTTGTCTTGACTAATCTAGTCAATTTGTTACAAACACCACCATGAGTCACCAGATTCAGCTCTCAAAGCCACATTACTTATTGGAAGAGCCTTGACCTCATGCTATAAGTCTGAAAGTCATGGCACATGGTGCTGGGCCCTCCATATCCATAGAGAAATCAGTGCTTTGAAGTTCTTCTAATATACCAAAAAGGCAAATAAAAACAACTATTTTTTGAAATTTCAGTAGATCTAAAGAGTATACATAGTGACTTTTGCAAATTTCACATACTGTACACAATCTTCAAAATGTAGAAGTTTTCTTTGCTCATGAGAAAACAGAACATTTTGACAAGAACATTATCTAGTAACATGAGTAAATTTCGGGAAAAAAAGCATATAAAAACAGTACATTGATAGGAAAGTGTCCATCACCAGAAAGTACATATTTGTAACCTCCATCTTAACTGCCACTATATACCTCCTCTATGAGCACTTTCCATCTTTTATATGAATATATGTACAGATATGTATAAATATACAACACATATGTATATATGCACATATAAGTGTGCATATGTGTATGCGTATATAATTTTACATCCTAGTTGTTTACATGTTGTCTTCACCCATTAGAAAATAAGCTCTTTGAAGGCAAGGGGGACTTTTTGCCTTTCTTTATGTCCATAGCACTTAACTCAGTGACTGGTACATAATAAGTACTCAAATGTTGGTGGGCTTGAGTTGACTTGCTTTTCCCTTCTTCTTTAGCTTCAGTTCCTGGGGATTCATAGGGGATGGTGTAGGCTACTTACTGTACATCCCACCACTAACCTAAAACCTATGACATGCTCCATCAAGCTTAGCTAACAGGCCTGCCCTGCAGAGCCAGGTACATGTATGCTCCCACTCCCAGCAGCTTTTGGGTGGCAGAATAACTTCATCAGTTTCTGAGAATCAAAGTCAGGTGACCATGCCTGGCTATTCCTCATTGGTCTGTTAATCTTATTAGTGGTGTATACACCCATGAGGCCATAGAAGGGAGCCATAGGATATGAAATAAAGCATTCAGTTCCATGGCCCTGTTGCCAGGTTGACAAATGAAGCTCCTGAGATCAAACTGTTGACTGTATTTTTTTAAGCCTGCCCATGAGTACTGAAGTCATCGATTGTAGAATAGTAGAGCGGAAGGGGACCTGAGAGATCATCTAGTCATATCCATTCCTTTTGTAAATGAGTTCGCTGTGGTGCTCAGAAGGAAAGTGACTTGCCCCAGGACACACCATTAGTGACAGTACAAAGAACAGAATCAAGGTCTCTTCAGGCTTGTCCTGATGGACATTGGTCCAGTACTCCTTCAGTTCTGATGACTTCTAAAGCAAGTATGTGGACTAAGACCAATTTTCAAGGAAAATCTGAAAATTACTTGACTAATCATTTTATTTTCAACACTGTTTAAGTAGTTGTATACTAATTCTTCCTTCCATGTTAATTACAATTAAAAACATAACTAATCAAGTAGCAGTTTCCTCTTATGATTCAATTAACCAAGGAAGAAAAGGTTAAAAAAATAAGACTTACCAAGTACATGTTTATAGTTTTTTTTCTTTGTTCCTGCAAGTAGTTGTCATATACTTTTCAATGCACACACTCAGAACTGCCAGTCAAAATTATTTTTCTACCTAGGAACATAAACCAATCAGGTTTTATTTTTTTAATAAACTGACACAACTGTAAAAACAGTGAGCATGGTGACAGACTAAAAAAACAACCAACCACCATCACCCTTTGGTATTTTTATTTTCACTTTTTCCAGTGTACTAGCGTTTTAAAAGCTATCACAAAAATGCCTTATAAGGACTAAGCATCAATAACTAACTCAGTGGACATTTCATGTTTCATGAGTAATGTTCCATGGAGAGCTAGGGGAGTCAGAGTGGGGGGAGCAGCTTCTCCTGTTATGCCTGAGTATCCTCATCTGTAAAATGAAGGGGTTGGCCTTAGACAAGGGTACTCATGCATTTCCAGGGGAGTATCTGATTTTCACTTCTCTGGAGTCTTAAGATCACTGAGGTTCAGATGGCATTAGGGTCAGTACTTGTAAGTCAGTAAAGCGTGCTATTAGTGGCAGAAATTATGGATAAGGAGCCACCATGACAGCTAGGCCTTGATACCGTACTTTCTCTGTTAAAAACATCCATAAGCCTCAGGATGAGGAATGTGGCAGCAAGCGCCCACCTTATTTTCGAGTGTGTTTTCAAAATTGACTCAAATCAACAAATATTTATTAAATGCCTGCTACATCTCTCCTCTATGTGACATAGTGAATAGTGGATGCACAATATTAACCTTTGGAAACACAAATATGAATGGTCCCAGACCTCAAGAATCTTATGGGTGGAGGTTGAGATAAATATTCAGGTAACTATAATACCAGTTGCATTGTAAGGGCACAGGAAAGGTGTGAACAGAGTGACATGAGAAATCCAAGGAGGCAATAAAGTAAAGGATCATAGAGGAGGTAGTAGCACATGACATAGACCTTAAAGGAAGAGAAGGATTTCAACAGCCAGAAGTGGGGGTTTGTAATTCCAGGTATGAGGGGCAGCATGCATGAAGGCATGGACATAGGAAAGGATAGGATGAGATTAGGGAAGAACAAAGAGTCCTGTTATATTGGACTGGAGCAGGTGGGAGGAATCTGGCGTTGAGGCCACATGTGGTCTTCTAGATCCTTGGGTGTGGCCTTTTGGCTGAGTCCAAGTTTTACAGAACAAATTCTTTTATTAAGGGGATTTGTTCTGGAAATTTGGATTCAGTCAAATTGTTGCACTCGAGAACCTAGAGGGCTATGTGTGGCCTCAAGGCCACAGGTTCTCTACATCTGCACTAGAGAAAGCATGGAGGGCAGTAGCATGCAATAAGTCTGAAAAAAGGAGATTGGAGGAAGATTATTGGAGAAGGTCCTTGAATTCCTGGTAAATAAGGTGATTGTGATGACCTAGTTGGAAGCCCTGGACTATATTGTTCATTATTTGTTCGTTCAATAAACATTTATTGTACAACTCAAAATAACAGAATTGTGGAATCACATAGTTAGAGGTCATCTTCAAAGTCATGTGTCCAACTGGGAACTGAACAAAAATCCCCTCCATAGCATGCCTGACAATAGTCCACCAGCCTTTGCTGGAAGACTTGTGGTAAGGGAGAACCTCCTACCTCTCAAGACAAACCATTAAACAATAACTGATTAACAGGAAGTTTTTCTTTACATCTAACCAAAAGCCGCTCCTCTGCCACTTACACATACTTTTCCTAGTTCCTCCCACTAGAATGAGACAAAATAAGTCTAATCTCTGCTACACAACAGCCTATGTACTTGAAAACTGCTGATATACTCTCTGAGTGTTTTCTTCTCTAGGACATGTGTATCTGGTTCCTTCACCCTGTCCTATTATTTCATTAGTTAGTCTCTTCACTGTTGGGCACTCTACCTCATCAATGTCTGTCCTCATATTTGGCACCCAGAATTGAACATGATATTCTAGATGTATTCTGGCAGGGCAGAATAGACAATAAGGGAAGGGTAACAGAAAAGGTAGCACCTGAGGTGCGCCCTGAAGGAAGAGAAGGAATTCAGTAAGCAGAAATAGGAGTATGTTATTCCAGGCATAGGAGACAGAGTAAAGGGACTAACCCCTCCCTAGTCCTAAATTTACATAGCGTTCTATCCTCTTAAGATATTTTTGGTTCCTGACTCTGTCATCCATTTTACTAAAATGTACCTCTGAGTTTTGTGTCATGTGTAAATCTGATAAGCATGCCACTAATTATTTCATTCATGTCACTGATTAAAATGTTAATCAGCACAGAACCAAAGAGACCTCTTTCCAAGGTGACAGTGAGCCAGAGCCATTTGATTTCTCTTTGAGTCTGACCCTTCAGCTTAGACTCAGATCCATCTAAGTACACTATCATTTTGTACAGGAGTTCTCAAAGTGTGTTTTGAAGATGCCAAGACGTTTTCAGGGGGTCCACAAGATTGAAACTATTTTCATAATAATGCTATAACGTTATTTCCTTGTTTTACTGTCATTCTTTCATGAGTTAACGGTGAAATTTTCCAGAGGCTACATGACCTGTGAATTAAAGATTCAGCTACAAACATGAAGATTCAGTTAATATTTCATTTCCAGAACTATATTTTTCAACAAACAGATCTGCAGATATGGCTGGAATTTTGCTTAAATTTGTTTAATATCAGCACCAACTAATCACTGAGGATAAACTTCTTTTAGGTGAATGTTTTTCCTACATTTAGCAGTGATGGGACAAAAGCAAAGGCAAATAAAACCACCTGATGCCTGAGCATGAATCAGAGCAATGGCACCCAAACTGGACTGGCAGTTATTGTATCCTTTCCTGCCACACACTTGCAGTACTTTTTAAAAGTATTTCTTTTGGGGCAGCTAGGTGGTGCAGTGAATAGAGTACCAGCCCTGGAGTCAGGAGACTTGGGTTCAAATTCGGCCTCATATATTTGACACACTTACTAGCCGTGTGACTTTGGGCAAGTAATTTAACCCCAGCTGCCTTCCTAAAAGCCAAAAAAAAAAAAGTATTTCTTTAAAAAGTTAGTTCCAGTTAAGAATATCCTTGATGAAACACTGTTTATTAAATATTGACCCTCTAGTACACATATTTTTTAATATTTCATAGGATAAGATGGGAAGTATACCTAAAGCACTTCTGCTGCTCACCACTTCTGGTGGTTGTCTCCAGGAGAAGCCTGGGTGCAATTGAGTGACAAGCTAAACAGCTTTCATTTTTTTCATGGTACACCATTTTTACTTGATATTATAACAGACAAACTATGGTTATTCAGCCTAGCATATTTGGCAGATGTTTTCTTAAAAATGAATGAAGTAAGCCTGTCACTTGAAGGAAAAAAACTGACAGTATTTATTGCCAGTTATAATATTCAAACTTCCACAGCAAAAATTGCAATTTTGGAAAACTTGTATCTGCCTCAGTGAGCTTGGCAGCTCCGCAGTACTTAAAAACTTTATTGTGAGATCAATGGTGATATTAACAGGTGTACTTTTTTATATTGTATAAAGAAATGTGTCAACATTTGGAACATCTACATAGCTCAGTGAACCATTATTTTCCAAATGACCAATTCATGATGTCAAAAATTATCCATGGGTAAAATATTCACTTAAAGTTTAAGATAGACCAATGGATTTTAATATAACAGAGTATGAAAGTTCATTGTTATGGTTTCAGATTCCACTTTTCAACTAACCTTTAAGAAATTACCATGTGTCAACTTTTGATGTAATATCAAGGAAGAATATCTACAATTATCTGAAAAGGCTATTAAAATACTCCCTTTTCCAACTACATATCTGTGTGGGGGCAGATTTTTCTTCATGTTTTTTAATCAAAACAACATATCAAAGAAAAGAAGCAGCAATCAGAATCCAGCTGTCTTCCGTTAAGCTAGATATTAAAGATATTTTCAAATATGTAAAATAATGTCGTATTCTTATTTTTTGTTGTTTTGAAAAATAAAGTTATTTTATGTTTTAAAATGTTATGTTAACATATAATGGCCTTATTATTGTTATTTCAAATGAATAAATATTTAAAATATTTATCTATACTAATTTTGAGATAGGAAATATAAATAGATATAGCCCACATAAACAAAAGCTCTTTGAGACCCTCAATAATTTTCAGCAGTGTAAAGGAGTCTTGAGACCAAAAAATTTGAGATCTGCTGGTTTAATTCATGTTTCCTAATTTCTTGTAAAAATTAGCATGTGAAATTTTGTTTAACCACTTAGCTAAAATTCAGACAGTTTATAGTTATAGTATTACACTGACTTACCAGCTTTTAGTAACTGTTCTAAAAAAAGGAAATTTGGTTAGTCTGGCATGTTTTTGATGAAAATTTGCTGACTCCATATTCACCAAGTATCTGAAAGAGATGCAAAACTAATAAAGCAATGAACCTGACTTCATAAGGCATAAAAGAACTCTTAAGAGCTTATAGAATCTGATATATTTTTGAAAAAGACATAAAGTTTGGGGCAGGTTGGCACCTTAGTGACCTCAGACATTTACTAGTGCTGTGTGACCTGTTTGCCTTGGTTTCCTCATCTATAAAGTGAGGTGAAGAAGGAAATGCCAAACTACTCCAATATCCTTACCAAGAAAACCCCAGAGAGGGCCACAAAGAATTATACACCAGTGAACAACAACAAAGTGTTGCAAGAGTTCTAAGGAGAAAGATTTCTGAAGGTCTTTCCATGTGATAATATGAATCTCTGATAGACTTGGCATTCTAGAAACCCCCAGCTCTTTTGGTTGTTGTTGCATATATTAGAATCAAATTCTATCTTGTTAGTGCTTGTCGTGATGATGGGCAGGAAGAAAAGAGGTTTTCTACTGCCTGGCCTTTGTACAACCTGGACTGCCCCCACCAATTCTAATCCTAAAAACAATAAATTCTCTCTGTTTCAAGTTAGGGTATTAAAATCTCATTCTTTCATGCTTCAGTTGAACAGACTTGAACTACATCGATTTTTTTACATATGCTATTTCTTTATGGGACACATAGCTTTACTTCTTGAGGCATTCTGATATTTAGCTCTTATGCAAATTAACTTCTGGTTAGTATCTAACACATGCTTGAAGATTTTCTAGTAATCTTAGATTACTTCCAGCTGCATAAAAAATACCTGGATATGCCTTGCTAGCACATGTCATCATTGTATAATCTTTCTAATGATATACAGAAGCTTGATCAAAATTGCATTTTGCTCAGTCAGCATGCAGAGAATAGGAGCGTTACTAAGGTTCTAAGTGGAGCCTGACAATGTTGGGCTGGCACCATTTTGTAAACATTGTCCAAAACAAGTGGTTCACATTTATTAGTCTCCTGAAGGAGTATTTTAAAAGTCATGAAACTATTTGTTCTCAAACTAAATTGTTGCACTCAATGAAAAGCATGTCAATATGCAGAAATAATTCAAACAGAGCAAGACTATTTCTGTTTATCACACCCATTGATTTAGAAAATATATTACATATGTTGCTGCAACAGGTATAATTTAATCATTAGTTTGTGAAACCTAGATTCCAAATCCTGTTACATATTTTTTAAAAAGTTAATGAAAAGATCTGCCAAAAAAGTATATGTGGTAGGAAGAAGTGAAGGCGAATGAGTTGTTTGAACAGTTGAGATGACCCATAAGGTAATCAGAAAAACAACTTCCTACTTTTATTCATGTTCTATAATCCCACAAAGTGATTGAAAATCCTGAAGTTAGACCTTTTTGTGCAGTTAGGGTTTTTTTTTCAAGCATATTTCTTTGTGCCCTCTAAATAGGTCAACTTTTTATTATCCTTACTCAAGAAATATTCTGCCTTAAATAACATTACTATCATCTAAGTAGAATTTGAGTCTTACTTTTTGACTACCTAAGCAGTTTTTGCCAGCAGCTCTTAAATACTAAGTGTTTCAGTACTGAAATTCATCAAACACTTATTAAATGCCTACTGTACTGCAAAGCACTGGGGATGCTAAACCAAAAATGGAGCATTAAAGGGGCTTATATTCTGCTGGGGAGGTGGGAAGGATACTTATCCTACCATTCACAGGCACACTAATTGGATAAGCTTCCAATATTCCCTAGAGCCCTTTGTTTGATTGTATGCTGACATATACATATATATATATATATATTATATATATGGAGATTCATTTCATTCCAAAAAATATTTTCAGAATGTTTTCTAATGGGAAAAGATGATAACTATATTCATAGGTCAGCTTCTCATGAGAGATCATAGTAAGAAAATATTAATAAACCTAGCATGAATCCCAAGGGTTATTCACTATTTTTACATTTATTGTGGCAGAAATATGGAATATGGTTGGTGGTGATGGTGGGGTTTTTCAGAGTTGGGTTGAGGTTTAAGTCTGAACCTGTAATTTCATCAGTGCAGGGATTTTCCAGTGTGGGTACTCCTGATACAAATAACATTTCATCTGCAACTTATCTTCTCAGAGCTGGTATGGGAAACTTGGATCCATCATATTGATGTGTGTATGAAGTAGTCATGGTTGAATGAGCTGAATATGTTGTTTAAATCTTGACTTGCAAATGAGAGTGTAGTTATTTTAAGGAGAGTGGCATTTAGGAGAAAAGAAAGCAGGAAATGAAGTGAGGATGCTAATGTCTATAAAGTTGTTTCTTTTCTCAGTGACTCTTAATGTCTGTGGTAGTCAGTGTGCTATTAGTGTGAGCTTCAAACCTTGAAGACTGCCCTTCAGATTCAGCAGGCCCATAATTGGTTGGGGAGGGGGGAACGGAGGGGAAAAAAAGAGAGAATGAAAGAAGAAAACACAAGAGTTTGTAAAAGGAAGGAAAAGGAACAAAAGAAAAAAACTTGAACAAATTTTTATTAAGCATGTTTTGTATGCAAGACCCTGAATTTGGTGGTAGACAAAGGAAAACACAAAGGAGCGAGAAAATAGTTCCAACATTCTACTGGGGGGATACAATGTGAAAGACAACAAACTCTAATAAGAAAGAAAACAAAGAGAAGAAGAAAGAAAGATTCACATACCAGAAGTATTGAACTGCATAGGCACAACGTGGATTCAGTTCAGTTTAACCATCATGTATTAAATACCTGCTTTGTGCCCAGTGTTGCATGAAATCCTCTGACCATCTCTTAACCACAACTACCACCCCCATCCCTGTCCTGGGTCTCAGTTTAATTTTTTTTTTTAAATCCGGGGGGATGGACTAGATCACCTTAGAGTCACTTCCAGCTCTGGATCCATGATTTTCTGTGATAAGATTGCATATACCCCAACTATCAGCAGTTTACATCCAGTTAGTAGGATAAAAGATCCATACAGTAAATTCTTCCAATCTAGGTTTCACAATTCACAATCTAGGTTCCAAGGTTTCATAATTCGTGGTTTCAAGTATTATTCACCACATGCCCTCATAGACAATGCTCTAGGCAGGCACAGGGCCCAAAAGCTCTTGATTCCTCTTGTTTATACCTCAAAGTTTGATGTTTAATTGAGTGCCTTTTCTCTACAATTAATTAATTCAACAGCCATTTATTAAGTGTCTTCTGTATGAAGCAGAAGATGGCTTTGGTGTGCATAACCATGGTAGAGATGAAAAGTAGAGACTGAGCACAAAGGGTCACAAGGCACAAAGAAATATAGTTGTGATAAGCATTATTACTGCTAAGAACTTTAAAGAAATGCCAAACTAAATACCATGTAAGGTCCAAGGGAAAAGTTTATTATGTACTGTGAGGGTAAGACAGTACTCCGTGGGCAACATGAGCAGAGATGTCCTTTGTCAGTAAGAACCAGGACCAATGCTTGGATGAGAGGTCACACCTAAAAATCTAGATTTTGAAGTTGTCAGTCCAGAAACTAAAGCTGTGGTCATAGGAATGGAAAAACTGATTGAGTTAAGAGAGTAACTCAGAAAGTAGAAGAAGGTTGCGGAGCTACACCATAGGGGTTCCTACAATGAGGAGACATCGAAAAACAGAAGAACCACTGAAGGAAATAGAGAAGCCATTACAAATGTATACCACGAAACTAAAGTACAGAGTGTCAAGATCTGCCATAGTGCTACCATATCGCATTTAGACTTTTCCAAGCAGGCCACATTCTAGAAAGTCAGTCATTAGATCCTGCTTCATTAAAAAAAAAATGCCTGTTTTCCTGCATGGGACAGGCTAACACTTAGTTTCAGGGTATCTTTTTTTCCACTATATCGTATCTATGTCTACTCTCTTGCATGCTTACCTAACTTGACGCCATTACCTTGTTTTGAACTTAAATTTATGTGTAATCCCAGCCTCTTGATTATTTTCCTGTGATTAAATCACCACTGTATCCCACCTTCTGGCTTCCTGGGTCCAGATTATCTACTCAACATATTGCCATATTGCAATGCCTTGGCTCCTCTGATCTTTGCTTACAAGACCTGTCTTCATGATTTGCTGCTATCTATCCATACACAGATGTGATAGTGATGTGTAAGCTATCCATATAAGTGTATTTTTGAGATAATTCAGTCTCATGGTATTATTTTTTCAAATGATCAGTGCCAAAAGAAATTAACAGAGAGAATTCAATAAAAATTTGTAATTCTTTGGGCTGTAAATCATTTTGTTATCAGCTGGATTGATCAACAGACATTTATTTAGCTTCTTTGTACCACCATGCATTGTATAGGCGGTGGGGATACAAAACAGATGTGAAAATAGATTATAATTTAGCCATGGGGACAATCTCTACATATGTACCTATAACTATAAATACGCAGTGTTATGGGGGTTGAGGAGGGTCCCTAGAAGTTTAGGGAATGGGAAAGGCCTTATATAGAAGGTAGCACTTGAGTTGAGTCTTTGAAGGAAACTAAGGTTTCTGAATGACAGAGGTGATGAGGGAATGCTTTCCAGGCATGAGGACCAGCCAACACAAAGACATTAAGGAAGAGATAGAGTGCCGTGTATATGGAAAAAGAGGCCAGTTTGTCTGGACCATAGCATATATAAAGAAGGTAATGTGCATTAATTATGAAAAGGTAGGTTGGGGTCAGGTTGTAAAGGGCTTTAAATGCCAAACAGAGAAATCCATATTTGGTCCTGGAAGCAGAACTTACTGAATGGGAGAATATGGGTGGAGAGGGGCCTGGGACCAGGGGCTGACATGGTCAGATTGGTACCTTTAAGAAAATCGCTTTGACAGCTGTGTAGAGAATACATTAGAATAGAGAAGTAGGGAGACCAATTAGAAGGCTATTGAAATAATCCAAGTGAAAAGTAATTAAGACCTGAACTTGGACAGTAGCTGCGTGAGTGGAAAAAGAGGTAATTACATGAGAAATGTGTAGATAGAAATGACAGATTTCAGCAACTAATTAGAAATATGAGCTGAGCAAAAGTGAGACATTGAGAAGCAGGGTGACCTGAAGAAGGTGGCGCCCTTGACAGTAAGAGGCAATTTAAAAAAGGAATGAGTTGAGAAGAAAAGAGAGTCATTTGTTTTGGACCTGTTGAGTATGAAATGTCTGTGGGACATCCAGTTCACAATGTCCAGTAATGGATAGTTGGTGGTGCTGAACCTCACGAGAGAGGCTAGCGTTGGATAAATAGCCTTGGAATCATCTACATAGAAATCATAATTGAACCTACAGGAATTGTTGAAATCTCCAAATGAGAGTAAAGAGAGAAAAGAGAAGAGAACCTTGAACAGAGCCTGAAAAGATACTCACAGTTAGGCAAAATGCGGATCAAGATCCAGCAAAAAAGACTGAGAAATATACAAACAGGTAGAAGAACCAAGAAAGAACAGTCCTGAAAACCCAGAGAGAAAAGAGTAAGGAGGCAACAGTAGCTATAGTGTCAGCCACTGAAGAGAGGTCAAGAAGGATGAGAATTAAGAAAAGATCATTAGATTTGTCTATTAAGAGAGCACTGGTAACATCAGAGAGAGCCGTCTCAGTTTTATGATGAGGTCAGAAGGCAGATGTCAAAAAGTTTAGACAAGAGTAAAAGGAGAGTAAGTATCTACCAAGTATAAATAGGTTTTTCAAGGAATTCATCTGAGAAAGGAAGGAGAGTATAGTAGGATATATTTAAGGATGGATGAGACACAGGCAAACCTATAGGCAGAAAAGAAGGAACCAGTGGATAAAAAGAGGCTGAAGTTAATGAGAGTAAGGATGAAATGGAGGCATTCTACTGGAGAATATGGAAGGGATGGAATTCAGGGTGAATGGATTTTGTTTGGCTTCAGCAAGAAGGGCCATATCTTTGTCAGAGACTGAAATAATGGGTGAGAGAAGGGAGATATCAGAGGGTTTTGAGATGAAGAGAAAAGGAAAAGAGGAAGCTCACAGTGAGTGACCTCTTTTTTTCCTAGTAAAATATGAGTGGAGGTTCTCAAGTGTGAGGGATTAGGGAGATGATTACATAGGTTTCAGGAGAGAAAGAAGGGTTTGCAACAGCCACTGTTGGCTGGGAGGGACAGACAATCTATTAGGATCCTGCCACTTAAGAAATTGTCTGTTAAATAAATACTTGATTTTAATAATGTGAGTGCCCCCTCCAGTGATGCAGATCACAAACTCTATTCTCTTTATTAGACTGTTTCAAGAATTGTGACTGGAGGGGCGGCCAGGTGGTGCAGTGAGTAAGAGCACCGGCCTGTAGTCAGGAGACCTGGGATCAGTTCCGGCCTCAGATACTTAACACCCACACAAAATAACTGGCTGTGTAACCTTGAGCAAGTTACTTAACCCCAATTGCTTTAAAAAAAAAAAAAAAAAGAGTTGTGACTGGAGAAAAAAGGCATCATTGCATTGATAGACAACCTTCAGAGAGGAACTTCTCCAAATTTAGCTAGAGTTCTCTCTGGATGTCTTTTCAGCCTGTAATTATACAGATATACTGGATACTAGAAGAGAAAGTAGAAGCAGTTAAAATTGCTTCTATCACTTTGCTCCTGATATTTGTGTCTGTCTCACTGAGGCTGTGGTACAACGCCAATAGTCAAGGAACCCGTTGGTAGACATTTGTGGGAGTGTATTGATTCAGGTTTTCTAGGAGGGGATAAAAAATTCACTAAGTCCTTTTCTAATTCCATTAGAGCCTGTTTGTACGTTTAAAGAAAATTAATTTTAGCCTATCAGGGAGTTATTGCAGAATTTTAAAACCATGTGATCCACTTCTTAGGCAAGTTGTGATTCTTCTGCTCTTTGTTCTATTTCTCATTTTCTTCCTTTTCCATTTGCTTTTTCTTCTTTTCCTTTGCCTGAATGAGAGGACGTATAATAGCTTTGAAACAATTTGAATTAAGAAAACTATAAGGAAGAAAATGGAAATATAATTAATAAGTATAATTTGATGAGTCAAGATGATATATATCTATATATATACCTAAACTATACAGAGCTTTCAGGTTTAAAGTGCTCTATATACATGATCTCATTTAATCCTTATACTATCCCTAAGGGGTAGGTACTATAGGTATTATTATCCCAATTTTATAGAACAGAAACTTAGAGGTTAATTCCTATACTAGTGTCAAAGATAGAATTTGAATCTAGGCTCTCTAGACTCTAAAGTTCATTACACTATGTCACACTGCCTCTCCTATTGGTTTTTACAGTCATAATAGAAGAGAAAATTGTTCATCCTAACCTGCTTTTTTAATATCTTCCCCTAATTTGTTTTTTTCATTTTTGAAGAATATTCAGCATATACAGGATAAAATTCCACCACAAGTTAGAAAATTCAAAGTAGTGAGTACCATGAACCATCTGTATGCTGTGGGCCTTTAGGTGTTTTTTAATCTTTCATCTTTTGTGAGGATCAAATTTCATTAGAAAAATAAGCCATAGGCATTACAAACTCAGTCTAGTGAAATTCAATATTCACAATGACAATTCAGATTATGAACTCCATAGAGGGAAAAAAAAAACAACCCTCCCCCTCTCAACTTCGCATCTAAATATCTTAAAGAGCACCAATGATTTGATGAAATGGTTTTGATCTGTACTCCTAAGTTTAAGTTCAAAAGAGAGCTTATATTTTTAAGTGTATTCCTTCTCTGAATATGTTTACTTTGAACTACAGCATATCATTTCTTCTATAAATCTAACCTGCCACTATCTGTTTTTAAGGCTTTGTAAACTCCAAGTAGTTATGATGTGTGAAGTTTGGATTAAACTGAAATTTTTCGAAAACATATGTTACAAATTTTGAGGTTTTTTGATTGTTTCAAATGGTAGAATTTTAACATAAATGTTATGTAAAGAACTGTGGGCCCTAGTAAGGCAATGTACCATACTAGGGTATGGTGAAAAACTGGACAAAAGCAAAAAAAGAAATTCCAGAAAATTGCTGTTTCCTATCAGAGTAATGATTGTCTAATGAAGCCTCTGCTCTTATTCTTCATATAGTCATTTGAAAAGCTTGTCTGTACTCATAAACCTTAAAATGATCACACATGGAAAAAGTCATAATGTTTTGGCAAATAATACTTTGTTAGGAATGTGCATGAAGTATACCTGCTTCATAACTAGGATTCTATATAAATTCCATCAAAGTATGTTGGAAGGTCAGCTGAAAAAGGATACAGTATGAAGAAAGGAATGGGATAAAGGCCTTTGAAAAAGAATATATTCCTTTATCAAAAAATACATTTTTTGTAGCAAGGGCAAAATTAATGAAGCATGCATATGTCTCTTTCTTATTTTTCAGGTGTAATTCTTGGATCATCATTACAACTCAACATAAATGACTTTCTCCTGAAAACAAGCCTCAAAGAAAAAAGTCGAGTTCTAATAGGGCCCTGCTGTGGTACTGCCAGTCTGGAAGCTAAATGGTGTAAACATAGTGGTAATCCTGGCCCAGAACAGTCCATTCCAAAAGTATTCATTGATTTAAGAGGAGGGCTAATACAGGTCTGTGATATTTGTCCAGAGTTCTCATATTCCAATAACTTCTTAATTAATGTTTTAGTTGTTTTTTTTTAATTGGTGTTAATATTTCAAGCTTTGGTTTAATGGGGAAAAGGATTATCTGGTTACTCTCCCATTATTTTAAATAATTCCTTGGTTATCAACTTGTCCTAAGCATAGTTGCCATTATTAAATTATCATTAATAAATGACAATAATAACCAAAATAAGACTATTTCACATTAGCAAGTGTAGCTAGGTCCCTTAGAAAGGGATTGTTAACACTTAATATATGTCATATTCAGTTCTTTAACACATATACCCTTAATCCACAGTAAGAAAAATTTAAAGACATTTGACATTTTTGTTGATGTAATCTATCATTTGGAGAAACTGGCACCTCTTTGGGATGTGTAAAAATGAACCCAAACCCAGAAATTGAAATGTTCAGCTTAAAAAGGAATAATTTAAAAAGATACATGAAATTTTCTAGTTCTCAATAATAATTTTTTTGTTCTTTTTGGAGGGCAGTTGGGGTTAAGTGACTTACCCAAGGTCACACGGCTAGTTTTTGTGTTGTGTCTGAGGCCAGATTTGAACACGGGTCCTCCTGACTCCAGGGCCAATGCTCTATTCACTCTCAATAATAATTTTTAAAGATTTAGAAACTACAAGTTCTGTGTGCATTGTCACAGCTATTTAACAACATAGATTTTTTTTTTAAGTTACAAAGTCCTAATTTAATGCATATAGATTATCTCTTTAATATTCCCTGAGGCTTTGGGGATTTTCATTGGCCATTGACTGAGAGAAATCCCCACAAATTCAGTTGTAATCTATGTCAGTTTCTCTTGGTTTCCCAAAAATCCAGCTATCTCTGTATCTCTGCTCCTTTAAGTAGAAGCAATAACTTCATGCCAACAGAAGATCTTCTCTTAGAAACAACAGGGAAGAAACAATCCTCTAACATTGCATTGTAAGGGCATTGACTGTCTCTACACTTTGAAGGCTAGATCATCCTGTTCTCTTCCCTAGCTTGACCTTTCACCTGTCTCTGTTTTCTTTCTTACAATAAAAATCAGAAGAAAGGGAAGAAAAGTGGCCTAGTGCCACATCTCTCCTTCCTATTGCTTCTCGATGTTTCCTTATCCTTGGTCCAAATTATTTAAGTACATGGTTTGTGTTTAGAAAGCCACCCACTTTTGTCAAAGATAGGGATCAGACCCATGATTTTGCTGGTATAGGAGACTCCTAGGTGTGAAAACTACCCCCACTAATACAGGTCAGCACCTTCTCTACAATTATATTCAGGTTATCCAGGGCACTGAGAGGTTAAGATATTTATCCATGCTCACAAAGCCAGAATGAATGACAAGACTTGAACTCAGATCTTCTGGCTTTGAGGCCAACTCACTAACTACTATTAACTATTCTGACTCTCATATTCTTAGTTCTGTGTAGTCTTTTGATTTTTCCTTTGGTATTGACTCTAGTGTATCATTTGTATTTGCAAATGACCTATTATGATGAAATCTCTAATCCTATCAAGTAAATCACTTGTCATTGGTCATGTTTCTTCTTCTGAGGGGATTGGACCAAATACCCTCTAAGGTCCTTTTGAAATCTAACATTCTATGATTTTATATGGACAAATACTCTTTTTCCTCCATGGGAATAGATCTGTACTTCTTCATAGGAAATACCAAGATCTTTTTGCTCTGAAACTCCACAGACTTCTTATAGCCTGTGTACCATAGTGGCAAGACTTAGCACAGTACCTTCATAAGAGGTGCTCATTAAAGGTTTGTTGAATTGATTTCTTTTTTTTTTTAAAGCAGTTGAGGTTAAGTAACTTGCCCAAGGTTACACTGCCAGTTTTTTGTGTGGGTGTTAAGTATCTGAGGCCGGAACTGATCCTGGATCCTCCTGACTCCGAGGCCAGCGCTCTTACTCACTGCGCCACCTAGCCACCCCATGTTGAATTGATTTCAACTTTCTTGGGGTTTTTAAAATCTCTCACCTGGACCCATTCTTACCAAGAGTTGGAGTCTTTGTTTTCTTACTTTAGATTCCTTTGTAGATTCTCCTCCCTCTCTGTTTAAAAAAGAAAAAAAAAACTACACTCATATTGTCTTTATTTAAACTTGTCAAAAATAGAAAGCTATTCAGTAGGAATTTTGAATTTAGAATCTTCCTTGCCTTCTTTTTTACCTTAATAGGTATTCTCTTCCTTCTTAGTTAATTTAAAGAAAGATGTCTGCAAGTATATTCATTTATTGAACCAAGTAGTTCGTGACCCACAGTTAAAGAAGTGCTGAAGAAGTGAAAAAAGTTTTAAGAAGCCCTACTCTTGAATAACATCACACTTTTATAATTTCTTCATTGATTTGAACATTTTAGGACTTCATTTGATGTAGGAAATTGGAATGGTTATTATTGTTATTTGTGTATATGTCTTGAGCTTAAAACATTCTATCCTATAGCCCAGTTCTCAGAAATTCTATTTAACTTGGCTGCTAGTTAAGACTGAATAGAATTTAAATCTGTTGTCCTATTATTTTATATAATTTTTCTTAAATATTTTTTAATTTCTAACCTTTATCATATGCTTTTAAAGGTCTTTTGGGGTCAAGAACATTTGAATTGCTTAGTTCTTCTACATGAACTACTTTATGGATACCTAAACAATGAAGGCAAATCAGAGATACCAACTCCTGAACAAGTACTGCAAATGCCATGTCCTTTTGAAAAGAACCAGATCTTTAAAACTGAACAAAGTTCTGATGACCTGAGAACAGGCCTATTTCAGTACATACAGGATGCTGGTAAGAAAATGCAACTTACACTATCCTTTCAGGTTTTTAGGTAGTTGTTGGTTATATTTTTTTATGCAAAATTAATCAATTAGATACAAACAAAGCATCATTTCAGAAGTATGTTACCTTTATTTCCAGTACTAAAATAGTACATCACCATTAAATTTCCAGAAAGGAAGAATTTCTTAATTTATTTTGGTCTGAAACCATATAAAACTGATCAAATTGTTCTTTTATGTTCTCTTCTTTTATCCTTCCAGTTTGTTTTTCATCTAATAAACCAGCATGTACCCCTTTAAAAAGACAGAACTAATTAGAGCTTACTTTCTTTTGACAGAGTCCTTAAAACTGCCTGGTGTCTATGAAGTTGTATTTTATAATGAAACCGAGGACAGTCCTGGCATGATGTTATGGAGATATCCAGAACCTAGAGTGCTTACCCTTGTTCGAATAACCCCTGTTCCTTTCAATACCACAGAAGATCCTGACATTAGTACAGCCGACCTTGGGGATGTTCTGCAGGTAGGTATTGATAGATACACAAAATACAAATTTAGTGGAAAAGAGTTTATAATTTAAGAAAAACATCATCAGATCAAACCCAGTCAATATCTTCATTATTGGAATAGAGGGTGGAATTTTTGGGGGGGAAAGGTTATGTTTCAGGGTAACATTATTATTCTAAGTATGCTATACATGACTTTTATTTCAAGAGACTTGATTTCTTATTCTGTTTTATCATAAGTAGATTGTTTGATCTCTGGCTAGAATGAAGTTGACATTTACATGTATTATTGTTGTATTTTTATGATTACAAAATACTTTCCAGACATCATTATCATCAGACCCTAATGCCAGGTTTTTTAAAAAAGTAGTACAAGTATTGGTCTCACTTTCAAGGTGAGGTTAAGTGCAAATAACTTCATCAGGATCACAAAGCTAATTAGTAGTGACCCTGGAACTTGAATCTAGGACTTCAGACTGAGTTGAAAATGATTGAGTGTTATTTCCACCCTAGCATTTTACCTATTTAATCTCTGCCCTCCTTACTGTAGACAACCAAAAGACTCTTTTTTGAGTGGAAAAATAGCCCTATGTCTAGAGTCTGATATATAGGAAAATTACTGCCCAAGTATACATCATACACTCTATGTATACAGACAAAATATAGGCTACTGGACCTATTGAACTCTCTGAGCTCTTTGTGACAATTATCATTCACACTAACATACTAGTTTGCTCTCAATTTATGAAAGCTATTGTTAATTTTTCATTGTTAACATTGAATAGTAATATAAGAGATAACCCTAAGTTGCAGCTTCCAGATTAATGGCACTCTATAGTGAATCACCACTTTTTTAAGTTGTGGTAATAAAAATATACAGAATGATCCCTGTGGCTATAAATGTAACAGACTCTACTCAATACCCTCTAACTCCAAATTTGTGTCTTTCTCTCCAAACCTCAGAGTGTCTGCACACTTATTTATCTTTTTTCTAATGTATTTGGGATAGTTCTATATAGTGAGACAATAGTATCATTATTGACACTTTTCTGAAAATCTAGTTTTGATGATGTAGCACTCCCTCTACCAGTGCAGGTTGCTTTCCCTCCATATTCCTCATCCTGTATGCTTCTTATCTTTATTTTTTTCAATAAATTTTCCATAAGGGATCTGCCCTAAAGTTTTCCTCTTTCTCTAATATCTGGAGACTACCACTATACTATGTGAGCTATCCACATGTTGACTATCACTCCTGATATGTAATTAACCAACCTCATTTTCCAGCCATTTTTTTGCTATTTTTTGTTTGTTATTTTTTGCATTAAACCTATTGTTGGTAACATGTAGACTACATCTTTCCATTGCTATTTTTTGCATTAAACCTATTGTTGGTAACATGTAGACTACATCTTTCCAATGCTCCTTAGCTTACTTATAATTATGATTCTTCTTAAGGAGAATATCTCAGTTTCTTACTAGAATTTATTCATCTTGCATCCCCATTGTTTTTTAAAAGAGATCTCAGACATTATCTAATGCCTTCTCCACACACCAAAGAAGTCTCTAACATGAGTGGCAAGGGGACTTGGAAGGCAAGGCAGGGGAGCCTGCCTCCTCTGGAGACAGCCTATTCCAATCTAACACAATGATAATTATTAGAAAATTTGTTTTCCTTACAGTAAGCCCAAATTTTCCTCTCTGCAACTCTCACCAGTCTCTCTTGGTTTTATTCTCTGGGGTCAGATGGAACAGGCGTCATCTCCCTTCCCCATGACAGCTCTTTAAATACTTGAGATGAGCCTCCTCTTCTCCAGGCTAAATGTACCCAGTTTGTTTAATTGATCATCATATGATATAGACTCTAGTACTTTCACCATCCTTGTTGCCCTCCCCTCAACCCTCTCCACAGTATCATCAGTGTCCTTTTATAACTGGGAGACTTCATTTTTTATATCTCTATCCCCAGTACCTAGTATAGTGCTTGGCACAGAGCAGAAAATAAATGCTTGTGGGTTGATTGATTGATTGAACTCCATGCCAAGATTATCTGCCACAGTTGCCAACAATGACTGTGCCAGTGATAAATACTTTGCTTCAGCCATAAGCCAAACATAATTGTAACTCCTTGAGCTTTGCCAAGCTGATCATTTATACTCTTCTTCCCAAACTTTTTGGAAATAAAACTATATCTCATCTTACTGATCAGTTTTTATGGATTACCCACTCCCAACTTGCTTTAAAAGAAGTCCTTTAGCTTTGTAACCTGGGAGGAATAGAGTTATTGATGGCAAATGTGCTTTACAATTGGGGCCTACACTAGCAACAGAAATATTGAGCTAGAGAGACCATAAATCTAGTCCTTTCTAGCTTTGGGGAAGAATGATCCTTTCATTTGCAGCATTCAGATTATATTCATTTTTGTTGTTGTTTGTTTTTGTTTTTTAGTGTAGTTCTTAAGTTGTGTTATGGCTGTTAGAAGCAATTTGAGGCAAGTTAGTTTACTCATTTGTAAATTGAAAGAGTTGGAAGTGGAACCAAGATGTCAGGGGAGAAGGAAGAAATGAAAACAGAACCAGGAGAACAATTTATACAGTGACAACAATATGGTAAAGACAAACAGCTTCGAAAGAATTAGGAAATTTGATCAGGATAATGAACAACCATAAGTCCAAAAGATTAATGATAAAACATGCTGCTTACCCCCTTGAATTAGAGAAAGAAATTGCAGAATGACAAATATATTTCTTTGCATATGGTCAATACAGAAAATTGTTTTGTTTGACTATACATGTTTGTAGAAAGGTTTTTGTTTTTCTTTTATTTTCAATCAGAGTAGGAGGTTGGAAACCTCACTGGAGTTAGACGGAGAAAAGGCAAATTTTCGCTGATTCAAAAAAATATATTAATTTAAAAAAAAATAAAATAAAGTGAGGGAGTTAGACTAAATGACCTTTGATGGTCCCCTTTTTTAGAGACATAGATATGTGTATTGCCCCAGCAGTCCCTACATTCTAGAAGACTTGTGCAAAGAAGGGTCCTTGGCTCTGCTAGAGATACAAAAGGCAAAGGGCGTTTTTTCAGTACAATTCAACAAAATAATTAAGTGCATATTATATGCAAGCTACTGTGTTAGGTAGTAGGGATACAAAGATTAGTTATAACACAGACCCTGCCTTCATAGAGCACATTGTCCAAGGAAGGTAAAGACATGTCTTGTATACAATTAACTGTGATACAAAGGAGCCTAAGATAAGGCCAAGGAGAGGTCCAAGCTAAGAGCTGTGAGACATTTCACAGGGAGGAGGCTGATAGGGATGATTACAGTCATTCATGTTACTTCTCAGACCAAAAGACCTTTCCTTAGCCATCATTCCTCACACAATGGTATTGTCTCTACCATTAGAATATCAGCTCTTGTAGGGTAAGAACTCTCTCACTTTTATATTCATATCGCGCACACACACACACACACACAGAGCTAGCACAGTGCTTAGCACATAGTAAAATTCAAAAAATGTTTCATTCATTCATGAAGAGGGGTAGCTTCTTAGTGAGGCCTTAAAGGTAGGTAGTGACTTTAAAAGTCAGAGATAGAGACCAGTCTAAGCATGGGAGAATATATGAGCAATGGCACAGAGATGAGAGAGGTCAAGATGAAAAGAGGAAATTTAACGTGTTAATTTCATGGGAAAGTAGAGTATCTCAGAAACCAAGGGGAAGAATGTATCAAGAAGATGGGGTGGGTCCACAGTTTCTGATGCTTTAGAAAGCTGGAGGAAAATGAGAACTTAAAAAGAGCCCATTGTAGTTAGCAATTAAGACCTTTTTAGTTACTATGTAGCAGATTTTTCATGGTAGGATAAGTCAGATTACAAGGGGTTAAAGAGTAAATAGGTAGTGAAGAAGTGAGGACAGTGAATGTAAGCCTTTCTTGAAATTTGGCAATAAAGAGGGAGAGAATGCTTGGGAAAGTGATATAGAATCAAAAGGACTTTTTTTTTTTTAGGCTAGGGAACATTTAGGTGTGTTACAAGGCTAGCAGTAGGGTACCAAAAAAAATGGAGACGAAATTGTGTAGATGGTCAAAACCCAAGGAATAATCATTAATAGTTCAGTATCAGCCTGGAAGAACACACACAGTAGAATGCCCAAGAGATCTCTTCATGGTCCTATGCTGTTTTAATATTTTATCAGTGACTTAGATAAAGGCACACCTAGCCTGATTTTTAAAATTGCTAATGACCCAGAACTATGATGGGTAGCTGGATATGATGGATAGCAGATGCTGGAGCTAGGATCCAAAAAGATCTTGACAGACTAGAGTGGCTAAATCTAACAAAAGTAAAATTCAGTACAGATAATTATAAAGTCTTATACTGGGATTAAAAAATCAATTTAACAAATACAAGATGAAAGAGCATGGTTAAAAAGTAGGTGCTATGAAAAAGATCTTGGGGTTATGGTAGGCTACAGTGCCAGGGTGACTCAGCAGTGCGATGTGACACACCCAAAAAAAAGGTAATCTTGATATACAGCACTTCCAGAATAGAGGTATCCTAACATTCTCTTCCTGCCGTAGTCAAAACTTATCTGGAGCATTTTGCTCAGTTCTACATGCACAATTTAAGAAGGTCTTGATAAGCTGTACATTATCTAGAGACACACAGCCAGAATGCAGAAGGGTGAGACAGCAGCTGTCTTCAGTTTTCTGAAGTACTGCCACATGGATCAGCCTCCTGGCGCCAGAGTACAGAACCAAGGACAATAGACAGAAATTGCACAGAGGCTCATTGAGGGATGATGTCAGGGGAAAACTTTCTCAGAGTTGGGTTCTCCAGAATAGAATGGGCTGTCTGGAGAGTGGCGGGCTCCTCCCTGTTGAAGGTCTTCAAGCAGAAGCTGGGTGATGTCGGCTTGGGTTATGTTATAGATTAGAAATAGGAGATTTCTTTTACATACCAGCTGGACAAGAAGACTTATTAGGACCCTTCCAGTTTTCAAATTCCATGATTCTGTCCCTCATTCTCTTCTATCATTTGATTTTTAAAAAAATAATCCAGCTCAATTAGAAGTTGGTTGGTTGTTGTCCTTCGTTCTCAAGGACCAGAATGACACCACTATGCTAAAGTCAAGTTTCAGTGTGTTCGACTGTGGTTGATCAGATGAATACAAGTTCAGAATGCTTTACCACAGGTTGGGCACAAATAGTCCATGTGAACATTTGGTGTGGATTCTCCAAATTTGCGCATCCTGCATTTCCTTTGAGCTATTTCAATTCTGCTTTGCTCATAGAATACAGCACCTTCTCTGATGTGGGGATGCCATGCTGAGCAGTCCTGTGCCAGTGTCTCGCATGTCACACAAGTTCTTGAGAGAGACCTTGAGAGTGTCCTTGTATCGCTCCTTCTGACCACCATATGAATGCTAACCCTGTGTGAGTTCTCCGCAGAGTTTGAATGCTTGGCATTTAGTTCAAGTAAGGACTTCACTGTCTGGTACCTTATCATGCCAGGTGATCTTCAGAATCTTCCTAAGACAATTCAGATAGAAGCGATTCAGTTTCCTGGCATAGCTCTGGTAGACTGTCTAGGTTCCACAGGCAATGAGGTCAGCACAGTGGTTCTGTAGACCTTCAGTATGGTAGTCTATCTAATACCTCTTCTCTCCCATACTTTCCTTCGGAGCCTCCCAAACACTGAGCTAGCTCTGGCAATGCATGAGTCAACTTCATTATCAATGTGTATATCCCTAGAAAGTATATGACCAAGGTAAGTGAACTTATCCACAGCATTCAGAACTTCTCCATTTGCTGTAACTGATGGTTCCATTTATGGATGGTGTGGTAGTGACTGATGGAGCACCTGTGTTTTCTTGGTGTTAATTTTTAGGCCAAAATTAGCACAAGCAGCAGAGAATTGATTCATACTTTGTTGCATCTCAGCTTCAGAGGCTGCATTGAATGCACAATAATTTGCAAACAGAAAATCATGCTCCCTCCACTTTGGTCTTGACTTACAGACTTTTCAAATTGAAGAATTTACCATCAGGGTGGTAGCTGACCTTGATGCCCTATTCATCCTCGTTTAAAACATTTGACAACATGGCTGAAAACATCATGCTAAAAAGCACAGAAGCAAGCACACAACTTGTTTCACTCTGTTGGTGACTGGGAAGGCACAAGAGCATTGTCCATTATGTAGAACCCAGGCAAGCATGCTGTCATGAAATTGACATTCAGTGCTGATAAACAAGTGCAGATTATCTTAACATATCATTTGGATAGTTTAACATTATTTCTGATACTTAATGATTATTTTTGTATGTTTAATTCTATTTGTTTATAATACTTGATTTTTACACTTTTATTATACATCTCTCTTCCTTCATATTTTGGTAAGCAAATGGAGTTTATGGCAGATTTATTGAGAAAAGCCAACACACCCCAACTGTTTACTTTCTGTACACTTTAAAGACAAGTCAGCATTATAGAATGCTAAGGAACTTGAGTAATTAATCATGCTTGAGTAATTTCATCATCTGTCCCCTAACTCCAGTTTCTTTTTCAATCCCTACTTCTGTCAGTGATATCTTCATTCTTCCAGATGGGGGTGGCTAGGTGGTGCAGTGAATAGAGCACTGGCCTTGGAGTCAGGAGGTCCTGAGTTCAAATCCTGCCTCAGACACTCAACAGAAAAACTAGCCTTGTGACCTTAGGCAAGTCACTTAACCCCAATTGCCTTGAAAAAAGCATTCTTCCAGATGCATAGGCTCAAGATTTTGAAGTTATCTTTGACACCTTCCATTTTGTCTGTTGACCATTTGCCATTCCTTTTTATTTTTTCTTCATGATGTCTTTCACTTCCATCCTCTCCTTTCCATCGCTACTGACATCACCCTAGTTCAGGTCCTTGTCATCTCCCATCTGTCGTTTGCTCATTTGTTTGCCCCTCTCTTCTCTGTTTATCCACACTGTGCATGGTTTCCAGAGTAATTTTCTTTAAGCAGCGCTTCAGTCATGTTATTCCCTTGCTCAGAACTTTCAGTGATTCTCCATTGACTGTGGAATAAAATCCAATCTTAATTCCCATTGCTCCCCTATATACTTATCCTTTGCTCCAAACTCTGTCACTTCTGGTTCCCTGAATGTACTTTATCTTTTCTACCTTTGCTTGTTTCCTTACTTCACCCTGGAATTCTTGTCAGATACTTATGTTTCATCCTTCAGAGCAATTCTAAGGTCCCAATGAAATGCTGTTTTCTCCATTCTTCCTTGAATATCCCAGATAATATTCCACTGCTCTCTCCTCCTCTGAAATCACTGTAATAGAATTTTTATCCCATTTATGTCTTGAGGTAGCTAGGATTCCAGGGCTGCAGACCTGGGTTCAAATGTGCCCTCTGACACTAAGAGTGTGAATCTGGAGAGGTCATTTAACTTATATCTGCCTCAGTTTCCTTATCTGTAAAATGGAGAAAATAATAGCACCTATCTTCCAGGGTTCTTATGGGGACAAAATGAGAAAATATGTGTAACAGCACCTGGCACATGGTAGGCACTTAATCCATGCTTGTTTCCTTCTTTTGCTCAAGGAAAGAGTGTTTGAGGCACACACCGCATTGTGAGGGCTTACAAAAAGAATAAAGTGATGAAGACAGTGACTAGACTGTCATTTTGATTAAAATGACAGTAAAAACGAAGAGAGAAATATAGTCAAAGGATACAAGTCAAATCTGTATCATTCTACATTGTATCATAAGTGAAATACTTAGGAAACCTTATTACATCTATCTTACCTTCTTTTAGACTTCAGCTCTTTCAGAGTAGAGATCTTACCTCATTAATTTGTGTATTTTCTCAGTGTTCCCCATAGTGGGTTCTCCATAAATATTATGTTGAATATGTGTAAAAAGCATCATTTTCTGATTTTTGCATTAGTAAATGGCATAGTACTTTATGCCACTATTCTTATAACACTGACGAATGTCTTCAGTTATTTGAATTTGAAGGATCAGTATGCATTGTTTTGTGTCAGGGGGATAGTCTTCCAGAGCAGGATAGTCTATGACATTTCACATGGTATAAGTGTCCTGCCAAGTTCCCTACCCTCTAGACAGAGCTGAGTTTCAACTCCCTTCAATTACATGAATCCTAAGAATGAAGTACAGAGATGCAGAAATGCCTTTGGCTTTCATCCTGCATTGGAAATCAGAATTATGCTAGGATGCTTTTCTCTTGAATATCTACAGTAATTTCATATGAAAACCAGTCAATGCAGACCTCACAGGCTTCACTTGCAATTTAGTTCAACAAGCATTCATTACACATATGCCATGTGCTAGTCAGTAGGGTGCAACACTACAAAAGAATCAGAAGAATCCTTGTGCTCAAGGAGCTTCTATTCTCCAGGGGGAAGCAGCAGTTACCCATATAAGTAAGTACAAGGGGGGAGGGAGGTGTGTGTGTGTGTGTGTGTGTGAAAAGGGATACAAGGTAATTCCAAGAGGCAGGGCACACAGACAACTACGGGAATCAGGAAAGATCTCGGGTAAGAGGTGCTCCTTGACTTCTCTCAAGTAACTAAGGGATTTAAGAGCCAGCAAGAAAGCAGCATTGCATTCCAAACCTAGGGGATCACTTGTGCAAAGGCCCAAGTGCAGAAGATGGATTGTCATATACAGGAAATAACCATCAGGCCAGTTTGCCTGGAAGAAATTGTGTGAACAGGAGATATTACAATATCAAACTGGCAACGTAGGTGGGAGCCAGATTATGGAGAACTTTAAATGCTAGTCTAAAGAGACTAGAGACTGTAGAATCCCTTGAATATTTTTGAGTACAGAGATGAAAATGGTCAACTCTGTGCTTTAAAAATGCCAATTCAGCAGCTGTGTAGAACATAGAAGTAAAAAATGAATCTGATGTTGTTAATCTATGTGATGGAAAAAAACGATAGGCCCCTCGACAGAAATTGACAAGTTTATAGGATAGATAGGTTTGAGGGAAAATATAATGAATCTGTTTTATACATATTTAATTTGAGATACCAGTGAGATATCCAGTGGGTATCCATGTCAGCAAGCAGCTGACATGGCAGGACTGGAGTTCATGAGAGAGTATAGAGATCTGGGTATTGTCTGCATATGGATATACTGTGTCTGTATGGTAATTAATGAGGTTACTGAGGGAGAAGGCTTAGATAGAGAAAATAAGGGGGCTTAGGACAGAGCCTCGTAGGCATATTCAGGTTTATGGAACAGGAATTGATATGATTTAGCAAAAGAAACTGAGTCAGAGGAATTCAAGATCCAAGGAGAAGAATATCCAGGAGAAAGGAATGGTAAACCAGAAGGTAGAAGACTGAAAAACTGGCCTTTGGATTTAGCAATCACAGCATCATTAGGGTACAAAAGTTAGTCTAGCATTAGTTGTAGTCAAGTGAGGGGATCAGAAGTCTTGCAAAGGATTGAAAAGTAAGTGGGAAGTAATGAAATAGCAGCACAGGACATTTCCTAGGAATTTAGTGATAAAGGGGAGAAGAGAAAAAAGGACTATAAGCATATGGTAGAATAGAGTGAATGGATTGTGTGAGAATTAAGGAGACCTGGGCATATTTGTAGGTGTCAAGGAAGGAGCCAGTAGACAAATCATTCAATAATAAGCATTTATTTGGCTGCTGCTGTGTGTCAGGAATTTTGGGTAGGAGAAATTAAAGATAAGAGAAAGAGAGCCAGTGATTGGTGGACCAGCTCCTGGAGGAAATAGCAGTACATAGCATAGCAGTGGTGGGGTGGGGTAGTGATCAGGGTATTCCTCCTATTTGCCCCTTGCCCAGCTACTAGTCATTGCCCAGGTGAGTTTCTCAGTATAAAAATCACTCCCCCATTCTGGCAATTAGAATCAAAGAATGTGTAATTCTCCTTGCTCATTTTTCTTTTGTCAAACTCTGAGCCCCCAGCCAGAGTTAGGATTTTTGACAAAACATAGCAGTGTTAGATTTGTCTGTATCTCTTCTCTGAGAATATTTCTACCATGGTTTCTACCTCTTGGTTGCATTTGCTGCAAGCACCCCAGATCAGTAAAGGCTTATGGCTAACACATTATAAAGCTAAAGCAAATGTCTAAAACTAATAATAATAATAATTAATTGAAAGGTTTCAGGCTTCCATGAGAGAGCCAAGGGGAGAAAACAGAGGATTAAAACTACAAGGTCTAGAATCTGGAGGGTTTAACAACAAAGCATCGGGTTAAATGCTCCTTGTGCCCAGTTGGACCAAGCAGCTTTGATCGCAGAGCCTGGACTCCATTGCTTGTGGCAGTTACTTCTACCCACACTTCTGTTTCCCCATATCAACATAGTCGACATGGCTTCTTATAGCTTCTTCTTACTCTGTTCGATAAAGGTCACCCAAAGGTAATGCCTGTCATTCTTCATCCTATGGTGTTGCTTCCTTTTTGATTAACTCAGGAGACTCATTTACACTTCATAAAGGGATCACCTGGCATGACCACATTTTTACAGTTAGTTTAACACCTCATTATCTGGCTCCTTTTCTGTGATTAGATCAGCTTCCTTACAGCACCAATGAACAAAAATTTATCTGCATAAATTACTGTCAGCATCATAATTTATTAATAGGATTTGTGGGGAAAACTTCACGTTACTTTAAAAATTAGTTGTAAATGAATTGGAAAAATTTGGAAAATGTGACTTTAACATTGTGTTAAATGTATTTGTTCACAAGAAAGGGGGGAAAAGCTTATTTTGGGCACTTTATAATTTTCCTTACATTTTAATTTTTTCACATTAAATATAGGATGATATATTTAGCTATAGTAAACAAGATAAGAAATTCCCTGAAGCAGAGTTAAGAGCATCATTTAAAAAGCATAAGATATATAACTTTAAACATGACAGAACTTGGGCAAAACTTGAATTTTGTAAAGAAAGATACTTTTCATGCTAAAGAAATGGCACTGATCAGATATTGAATTTCATCAAGTTGCAGAGTCATAGAATTTTAAAGCTGAAGGGAATCTTAGAATAATAAATCCAAAAGCTTTTCAGGTCAGCTTTACAAATGGTAGTTATTTGATCCTTTATTTCAGTTCACTGTAACATACAAAATGGAGATATTTACATTTATTGTACAATATGAATGAAAATAAATGAGGAAACAGGAATCTATACTAGTAAAGTAAAGAGGAGTCTTGGGAGCACATCATATTTTTATTTAAAATCATAAACACATTCTGGTTGGTGAGGTAAAACTGTTCATTCATTCAGGTCCATCCATGGATTAAGCCATCTATATATCTATTTGTTCAACAACTTTTTGAGTTCCCATCATGTGCTGGATATAAAGAAGAATAGAGTATGGTCCCTATACTCTTATAATCTAATTGGAGAGACAAGATGCATATATTATTATAAGTTAGTATATATAAATGCCTCAAGAGTGGTACAGGAACAAGTGGAATGGTTATTCAGTGGATGGAGAGGTTACATCTGGCTGGTGTGATCTGGGAAGACTTCATCAAGAAGGTAGGATTTAAAGGAAGTATAGAATCTTGATAGATCCGGATGGAATGAAGAAGAGTCTTCTAGCTGAAGGAAATGTCATGAGAAAAAAAGTCTGTAAGTATGTCATATGCCTACTATGTTATGTCAATCGTTCACCCTACATAATCATGTTTAAAGACTATGATTTATCTAAATTTTGGATATTATTATATCTAAAATGTGTATAACAATGAGTCATGTTATCATGAAGTTCTATTGTATTCTTTTCTCTCTTATTAGAGAAATTAAGACACAGGAAAATTATGTAATTGTCCAAGATCATATTTCTATTCAGTGATAATACTGACGTTAATACAAAGACTGCCTCACACTCAGTACTTTATTTTATTTATTATTTTATTTTTTTCATTAAGCATTTTCATGTTCATTAAACAACTTAGTCCCTTTACCTGTAATTACTGATTTCTGATTCTAATAGTTTATCTTCATTTGTGATTGCTTAATGAGGGCCATTGGATTCAGGTTCATGTGCTCATCCTGTTAAGCTTCCTATTATGAAATAGTCACTTTGTACAGAATTTTCTTTTCTTAACCCATCATTTGTAGTCAAATGAGTTATAAATATTTTAATTAATTTATTACAGAGCTCAAAGTTGTGCTCTTCTTTCTTTAACATATGTAAAAGCTAGCATTTTACATAGGTTAAAATGATAGTGTTCTTTTTTTTCCTCGACAGTATATTTTCCTGAATCCATATTTATTTTCATTGATATGGTATACTACATTTGTTTGTGACTCCATTTTGTAACAATGGACCAGACTAAATATCAAGGATCTCAGAATGTAAGGTAGCAACAACACAATTTAAGACAAACACTAAATGGATTAGGCTCACTGCAGAGATTAAGCAGGTAGGAAGTCCAGTTAAGAGTATGAAGGAAGATGTTTGGTATCAGTAGTATATTGTATGAATTCAGAGAAAGACCTATGAGCAGGAGGACGATTTTTGAGGTAGGACATAACCAGAATACATATGAGATTCCTGCCATTAGAGTCAAAAGAGATAAAAAGCATTTTTTTAAGTATTATAGGAAAAACCAGCATGAAAATTTGCAGATTTTAGAAAAGGAATTATAAAGTACTTTGAGGATGAAAGTATAACTACCATGAAAATGATAGCAACTTTGAGAAATGTATTGAAAAATTAATTATGTGAGTCTTTATTATTTGTATTCCTCCACCAGAGTCCTATCTTGATTCCACCTTATGATGTACATTGGGGTCAGAGGCTACCATTACTTGCTTGCAGATCCTACTAGGTTGAATAGATTCTGAGTATAGGCCCAGTAGTAGATTTCCTGTCATCCAAGGCCCATTTTAAAGAGGCTTATCACCAGTGTAGTCAAATGATAATGAGTCCTATTTTTTTCTTTTTTCTTTCTTTTTTTTTTTATTTTTGGAAGAAGGAAGGTAGGGCAGTTGAGGTTAAGTGACTTGCCCAAGTTCACATGGCTAGTTTTGTGTTAAGTGTCTGAGGCTGGATAACTTAGATTCTCTCCAAGACCAGTGCTCTATTCACTGTACCACCTAGCTGCCCTATGTTTGTTTTTTTCTAATCATGGCATAATGGATAGAGTGTTGGACCCAAAATCAGGAAGACCTGAGTTCATATTCTACCTCTGAAACTTCCTAGTTTTGTGAGTCACTGAAACTTCTTTGCCCCTCAGGTTCTTCACCTGTAAAATTGGGCTAATCTTACCTTATAAGGTTAAAGTAAGAATTACATGAGATAATGCATAAAAAACGTTTTTCAAAGTTCATACTGTTATATAAATGTCAGTTTTCATTATTACTATTATTACCTACTAAGACATAGAAGGATTGAGAGATCTTTTCTGGTGGAAGGTGCACCTATACTTATGAAATTATAGGTCCTTTTAGTTTTGAAATATTATTATGATTGCTCTCACATATTAGATATCATAAACAAACATCTCCATGTGGAGGTAGTGGGGTGCAAAGAGGTATAAGATGTATTCTTACCCCCAAGGGGATTGCAATCTTGTGAGGGAGAAAAAGATATTAAGGTAAAAAGATAAATAATGACACAAAGCAGCATATATAACTATACTTCCACTCAAAATCATACATGTGGTTACAGAGATTCATGTAGATGTTTAAAAGTTTAGAATTCTAAAGGGGAAAGTGGACTTGATGGGAGAAAGAGGAAGGAGATTTATTTTGGCGGTGCATAATTTCATAGACTTCCTTTATTGAAAAGGCAGTTTCTTGGCTTTAGAATTTAGTACAGAATTTCAAAATGGGAAAAATAAGAACTGGAATCCTTAAAAGAAGTGTTCACAAGGGTAACAGGAAGAGAGGATACAAAAGCAAGCTGTGTAATTTGTTTATTTCTAGTGGAAAGAGGCAGTGCTGTAAGCCAAAGAAATCAATGCATTTGTGCACAATTCACTTTTGTTTATCACATTTAAAAGTCAGGGAAGTGACTTTTTAAAGTAATAGTAGTATAATTATAAAAGCACCACAAAACTAAGTTGGAAGAATAAAGAACAAAAAAAGACTTGCATATTTGTAAGCCCATGGGAAACCCCATGCTAGAATCTATGCAATCTTTGTTCCAAGGTGCATTCATGACATTCTTTGTATTTAATACACTGAGACCTTAGATTAAATTATTGTGTTTCTTCAGCTATTATTTTTTCCTTCATTCTTACTCATCTTCTTCATTCACACATCAGATATCTGTTGAGTTCCTAGTATATGAAAGACAGTGGAGAATAGTCAATGGTTTTATAATCAAGGCCTTTCTTTTGGGGACATATATCCTTTCAATGATATAATTACAGATTACATTGGAAACTTCTTTGCTTCCATAACTGTTGTCCCCAGTTCTTAGACTTTATGAGAGGTTTACATATGATGAAACTTTCTACAATTAATGGTGAATTTACATTATGATAATTGGTATGTCTATAATGATTCTAGCATGCTTCTTTCCCAGAATTAGCTAACCTTCACATTTATCCTCAAATTGAACAGCATCCTTATCATATCTTTTAAACGAATCAACTTCTTTTTCTTTCATGATTATAAATTATATTCAAATGTTTCACATCATCCAAGAAATCTAGGACTGTATGTGTCACTGTATTAACCTTGTTATTATCATTACATCAACATTTTAAGAATCTTTAACTTAATTGCTGTAGGTATAGTCTCCGCCAGTGCATACGAGGACTCCATTATACCTAAATACCTTATATTCATTAGTGGCCTCCCAAATTCATTACCTAGTGGCCAACTTTCTAGGAATTAAAGAAATATCCCGGTTTTCCAAAAAGTAAAGATAAACAGAGTCTGTGAGCTCTGATTTATGAACTTGATTTCTCTTAATGAAAAAAATCTGAAATATATTATTAAAGGGAAGGTTTGTGTATAGGTGAGTTGATCTTTGACTAATACCTCACCCCCTAGCTCTGGAAGGCCAGAATGCAATCACAAAAATTAAAGGACAAGTAACAAAGTATTAATTATCTGTTATTTATCCTATATATATTTGTTTACATATTTCCCCCCATTAGATTGTAAGCTTCCTGCAGGCAGGGACTGTCTTTTGCTGCCCAGTTCTTAGCATGTGCCTGAAACATCATAAGCATTTAATAATGTTAATTGATTGATTAATTGATTAAACTAGCCATAAACACACCCAGTGATCATTTAGGATGTATGAACCAAGTTCCTTGATTGAAATAGAAGGGAAGTCTGGTCCATAGCTGGAAAAACAACTGGCCACTCCCCTGGGTGGCCCTTAAAAGAAAGTTAGACAATTCAAGAATGAGTCGGTTCAGGTGAACCCAAGCCAAGATCAACTTTGTAGAATGTTTCCTGTGTGATAGCAAATATCCCATTATCATGCATCACAGTATGTGGGAAGGAGTAAGGTGCAAGAGTATTGGAAAGGTAGGAAGGAGTGAAGTGAGGAACATCTTGGAAAGCCAAATAGAGGATTTTATATTTGGTCCTGGACATAACAGAGAGCCACTGGACTTTATTGAATATTGGGGGAAGGGGAGGAGGAGATGTCTCTAGTCTGACCATCTCATTATTAGCTCATTATGTAGATTATTCCTAGATCCATGTATCCATCTCCAGCCTCTCTCCTGAGCTCCAGTCTCTCATTACAAACTGCCTCTTGGACATCTTAAACTGGATCTTCCAAAGGCATCTCAATTTCAACATATACAAAACAGAAAGCATTATTTTTTCCCAAAGTATCTTCTCTTCCAAACTTCCTAATTGCTGTCTAAGGCACCACAGATCCTAGTTACCCAAACTCACAACCTTGGTGCTATCTTTCATTCCTTTCTTGCATTCATCCTACATATCCAATTCATTGCCACAGTCTTTTGTTTCTGCTTCCAAAAGTTCTCTCATATATGTCCCTTTCTCTCTATTCACATATCCATAAACCTGGTTCAAGCCTTCATCATCTCTGGCCTGGACTGCTATGGAAACATTCTGCCTGGTTTTCCAGCCTCAAGTCTCTCCCCCCTCCAATCCATCCTGCCAAAATGATTTTCCTGAAGCAGAGTTACTCCTCCTCTGCTTCATAAGCTCCAGTGGCTCAAAATTACCTGCAGGATCAAATATAAATTTCTCTGTTTAGTATTTAAAGCCCATCTTCTTGTGCTTTACTTTCTTTTCATTCTATGTGCCTACTACGCTGCCTACTAGCAGGTCCTCAAACAGGACCATCATCTCCCATGACTGGGCCTTTCCACTGGCTGTTTGCCACACCTAGAATGCTCTTCTAGCTCAGTTCGAGTTCTTCTTTCTGCAGAAGGCCTTTCCTCTTCTACCCAGCTGCTAATGTCTTCCCCTCTCAGTTTACCTCCCTTCTACTCTGAATCTTTGTTTCAGACCCTTAGTTATTTACATGTTGTCTCCCTAGACTGTAAGCTCCTTGAGGGTAGGGAGGTTTTTAACCTTTCTTTGTGTCCCCAGGACTTCTCCCAGGGGCTGGCACATAGTAAGCGCTTGGTAAAGGCACTAAAACTAGTAGATATGAGAGAAAAGATTATGTTGCATTAGGTAGATGCTATTGACACAAAAGGAAAATTCTTCAAAGAGCTGCTCAGAGCAGTAATATGACTGAACTGTGTAAAGCCTAGAAAGAGTTGGAGGAAGCATTCTGGGGTGTTTCTTTTCAGCTGGGTCAGGCTGTTTACTTACTGCTCCACATATGTTCCCAGAATTACCAAGTCTATTTATTTTATGTGTACCTCCTGCCCACTGGCAGTTGTACTAATGCGTCTCAGAGGGCTTTACTCCTATCCATCATATTTAGGAGTGGTACCTAAAGCCAGATATGAGATTCATTGTTGTTGAAAAGCAAAGAAGAAATAAAGAAAGAAAGAAAAAGGAAATAGTCCTGGGGGCCTCAGGGAAGCAAGCAGTAGAGACAGACTCTTAGGACCTGAAGATGGGAATGGGGGCTAGGAAAGCCTCTATCATGCTTTGTAAAGTACTTCTAGCTGATAGACACTGTAAAAAATCTTTTGGCATTGGGGAGCAGAACTAGATCTACTTCTAAGTCTTTTCAATCCAGAAGCTATCTCCTCTCTGGACATTTAAGAAAAAATATGAAGTAAACTATTCCCTAGATAATTCCCATTTTCATAGAAAGTAAAGAACATCTGAAAATGTGCAGTAAGAATCCTTCCCAATAGTGTATGCATAGAGTAATGGGAAAAGCACTGGACTATAAGATGGGAAATTTGGCTTCTGACCTACTGACTTTTTTCATCTTGAAATGAAGGGGTTTGTCCAGGTGACTTCTGAGGTCCTTCCAGCTCTTAAGTCCATTGTTCTGTTATTTACTCTATTCCTAACATGATGACCCCCAAAAAGAAATCACAAATGGGAGGAGGCCAGTATGGTGGAGAGATATCATAGGGTGAGAGAGCTCCTGATACTGACAGAAGTTCCAGGATAAAATAGCAATTATGGTGGCATAGATTGAAGGGAAATAGAGCATAACCAGCCTGGACCTATCACCCAAAAGGAGGCAAAAGACAAAGACAGAAGTGAAATAGTCCCCTCCCAAAAGGAGCCTTTAATCTATTGAGGGAAGACAATCTGTACATTTGTGTATTCAGCGAATGTAGTGTTAGACCTGGAGTCAGAAAGACCTGAGTTCAAATCCAGGCTCAGATACATATAAACTGTTTGACCCTGGGCAGGTCACTTAACAGCTCTCTGCCCCAGATTCCTAGCTGTAAAAAAAGAGGTGTTGTTTTTTTTAAACCTACTTCCTAGGGTTTTTGTGAATGTAAAATGAGATAATATTTGTAAAGCATCTTTCAAACATTAAAGCACCATATCAATTATTGCATAGAAAAATACAAAATAGATACAAGATAATTTGGGGTGGGGGAATTAATTGACAACTGGGGAGATCAAAAAAGGCTTCATGTGTAAGGTAGTGGTTGTTAAAGAGGGGATATATTCAATAATGTCATGAGTAATTTGTAAAAAGGATAGAAAAGTAAGAAGAAACCATGTTGAGAAGGGCTTTAAATACCAAGATGAGTTTATATTGGACCTTGGAGGTAAAAAGAAGCCAGGAGAGTTTCTTGATAGTGGAGAAGGAAAGAGGAAGGGAGGGGAGAGGTGAGAGAGAATGAATAAATAAGTGAATATATCTTTGGTCAAGGGGCCAAAGTCACTCACCCTTCCCCAGAAGTTAAACAAAGGTGCTTCCTTCACCCAGGGGCAGCTAGGTAGCACTGAGTTCAAATCTGGCCTCATACATTTACTACCTGTATGGTCCTGGGCAAGTCACTTAACCCTGTTTGCCTTAGTTTCCTATGTAAAATGAATTGGAGAAGGAAATGGCAGACCACTCTAGATACTCCAGTGTCTTTGCCAAGAAAAGTACAAAGGAGGGTCATCAGCAACTTCTTCCCACCCAACCCCCACCCCCTCCCCCGCATTGATATGTGGTTAAACCATCCTTCCAGTCCAGTGGATGGGAGAAGGCAAAGATGTAAATGACAAAATCTTTTAGTTTAATTATGTTAAAAGCTTAGTTGCTGCCCGTAGTCCATTTACTTAAGACCTTTTTTTCTTTTTCCTGACTTCTCAGCCACCTTAACTAAAGGCTTTTCCTTCAGTCTAGAAGGGGCTTTAAACAAACATTTTATATCTTAAGATTTTCAGAGTTACTATAAATGAGATATAAAAAATTATTCCATAATACAAATATGTAGTTCTCACTCATCCTTAAAAAAAACTCAAGGTATCTCTTCTCCCTTTCATAGTCAAACTTTTAGAGAAAGCCATTTATACTCCTTTCCTATTCTTTCTCATATCTTACTTTTCAACTCCTTGCATTCTAGTCATGGGTCTCACTTCACAAGTGAAACTCTTCTGTCCAAAAGTTATCTAAGCCATCTCTTAATTACTAAATCCAGTGGCATTTTTTCCACAGTCATCCTGATGGGTTTTAGGCTCTGGGAACCACCTTGAATCTTCCTATTTGATCAGGCATTTGCCTGAGGCCATAAACCTTCATTTTCTTAGGCCCAAATTTTTTTTAAGCAAATTTTGCTTAACTTAGCCTTAGCCCTCCATTGTCCAGCTACTTCCCACCCTTGATCCTATCAAAATAACTATACCCAAATCTGTTACCCTTAAATTAACCTAGCCCTCCATTGTCTGTCATCTCCGGGTACCTTCAGCTATTTCCCATACTTAATCTTATTCCTTCAGTACTCAAGATCCTCCTTAGACTCCTCCTCAAGACCCTCCCCATATCCCTCCTGTAGACCACCCCCTAGATCCCTCCCATGGTGTTTCTGTATATAAGATCCATCTTGCCTCTATGAAAATGCTGAGATTCAATCTAGTGCAGACTCATCCTGTGTCAGATTGTTATGGCCTACTTGTCCAATACAAGTGTCACAAATACTTAGGCTTGGAGTGGCTGGGTGGCAAAGTGAGTAGAGCAGCTGCCCTGGAGTCAGGAGGACCTGAGTTCAAATCTGGTCTCAGACACTTAACACTTACTAGCTGTGTGTCCTTGGGCAAGTCACTTAATCCCAATTGCCCTGCCCTCCCCCCTCCAAAAAAAAAAAATACTTAGGCTCCTTAAGAGTCCACCCATTGTGATAAATCTTTAATAAACTTTGTTTTACTTTGGCTGAGAGAAGTCTTGAGTAGTATTCATTCAGCAGGACTCAATGTGTATTTTGGGGTCTTGAGCACCCCTAAACCTCAACGATCCTTCTTCACCTCTCTGCAAATTGGACATTGTTAATCACTTCTGGATGCTGTTTTGGCTTCTGTGACACAGCTCTTTCCTGTTTCTTCTACTGTCTAGACTGGGTCTCCACAGTCTTCTCTGCTGGATGATTTTTCTTCTCCTTCCCCTAACCATGTATGAGCCCCAGGGCTCTGGCCTAAGCATGATTCTCTTTATTCTCTGTGATCTTCAGTGATTCCATCAGACCTCATGGGTTCCTAGTGTGAGAGGTAGCAAAGGGTTAAGTTTCCACAGGACTGCAAAACTGCTGAAATAAGGCTACTGATAAGAGTAAGGTTAGCAGACCATACAGTAGCCTTGAGGAAGAGTTAAGTTCACAGTTCCCATAACTGCTAGATAACACTAAAATAAAATTAAAAGAAGCTAGCAAATAGGAGGTGGACCTGACCAATTAGAAAGCAGACAACAGCCCAGGTAAGGACAGATCTAGATTAAATTGGTGAAGGCTCAGTATTCCCTGGTTATTACTGTGCTTGCTTAATGAGCCTGTATTAAGTATATTATCTAAAATGCCCAGACTAGAATTAGAGCCTCATAAACAATAATGTATGATAATAGGAGAGGTATGCCCAGAAGAGAATGAACCAATCCATCCTCTGGAGGGAGTGTCTGCAGAGAATTTAACACATGAAACTTGCTTCACTTTTGCCTCCCCCATTCCTCCTTCCAGAAGAAGGGCAGAGTACACTTCTGGCCAGAGGTGTTCAGTTCCTCTGGATTTCTCCTTTAAAAACTTCTTTTGATGTCCAGATTTTTGGTATCAATTGTGTTTTACGTTTCCAGTTGTGTTTTACATTCAATTGTGTTTTACATTTTCCAATGCAGAGAACTGCCAGATCTACATATACAGTCCTACTCACTTCATCAAGTACTAGTCCCATTGCAGCCACACCTCATTACATATCTCTACTTGGTTATCACATCAGCATCTCAAACTAAACTCATGACTAAAAACAGTCTTTCTCTACAAACACATTCCTTCTCTAAAACTTGCCTTTTTCTATTAAGGTGCTGTCCTCCTTCCAGGCTTCTATGCTTATAACTCTTTTCTCATCTTCCATTCATTTCACTTTCCCTCACTTCACTTCTAACTCCACCTCTCCTAGATCCAATCCTTTCTATACATTTGTAAACTTGTTGATGATACTCAAATTGAATGGTCAATGAGAAACCCATTATCTCAAATACCACTTAAAGTCACTTTTGGAAACAATGAAATTCAAGTAGGCTGCTCAATGAAATACTGAACCCAGTTCCCTATGCCCCTCCATCTTGGCCTGAACAGTGGAATAATGTGGTTCCTAGATGTTCATGAAACTCTGAACTGCTGCCCCTGGTCACCTCATCTCCCCACCAATGGCAGGTTTTAACTCTATAAGAATCCCTAGTCTCTCCTGGCCAATAGATGTCTTCCTTAAGTGGAGGGCATCCACCTTAAACTGGGCTCTCCTTAATGGGTGTCTCCCTTAAGGATCCATCTCCCTTTAGCCAGAAGTGTCCCCCTTAAGTGGCCATCTTCTTGGGGGGACCCTCCTTTGCAGAGCTACCCCCTCTCTGCTAGGGGGCTGACAGATTGCCCTTAAGCTGGGATCTCCCTTAAGGTGAAGAGAAGCCTGCTTAGTGTGTTGTGTTACCCAAAATAAATGCCTTTATTCAATTTGGAGACTGCCTGAGCAAATTCTTTCAAGACTACCTTGCACCCCAACATTTTGGGGTGCCTCTCAACCTCATCATTTCTGGTCCCCTGAACCTCATCACTTATCACTCTGGTTCTGGTCCTCATCACTTCTTATCTGGACTATTGTCACATCCTCACTGCTGGCTTCCTTGCTCCTGGTCTCATATTTTTCCAATCCATTATCCATGTGGATGCCAAAGGAATCTTCCTAAAGAATAGGTTATTGCAGTGAAATGAGCAGAACCAGGAAAATATTGTACACAGTATCAGCAACATTGTGTGATGATCAACTATGAATAATTCAGCTCTTCTCAGCAACACAAAGATCCAAGATAGATACAAAGGATTCAGGAAGGAAAATGCTATTCACAACCAGATAAAAAACTGATGGACTCTGAATGCAGGTCAAACCATATTTTTTTCACTTTATTCTTTCTCATGGTTTTATTTCCTTTTGATCTGTTTCTTCTTCCACAACTGTGACAAATATGGAAATGTGTTTTACATGATAGCACATGTATAAACTATATCAAACCTGTCTACCATTTTCAGAAGCGGGAAGAGGAGGGAGAGGAGAAAAATTTGGAACTCAAGATCTTGTAAAATTGAGTGCCAAAAATTTTCTTGATGTATAATTGGGGGGAAAAATAAAGTACTATTTAAATTTGTAAAAGAATAGGTTATTGCCATGCTCAAGAAGCTTTACTGGTTCCCTTTTGCCTCTAGGACAAAATATAAACTCCTCAGTTTAGCATTTAGAGCTTTTATGATATGATGTTAGCTTATTTTACATTATTCCCCTTCATACATTATATTCCAACTAAATCGACCTCTTCACTTTTCCCCAAATTCATTATTGTATTTTTTGCCTCCATGGTTTTGCAATCTGTCCTCCATGCAGGAAATGCCCTTTCTTCTCAGCTTCATCTCTTAGGATTTTTAAGATGCAATTTATGTCCCATTTCCTACAAGAAGTCATTCTTGATTTTCCTAATTATTAATGTTATATCCTTCAAATTAATCTTGTGTCACTTATCTGTTTACATACCTGTCCACCAGTGAAATGAAAGATCCTTAAGGGCACGGACTGCTTTGGGAGGGTTTTGGTCTTTGATTTCAAAAAACTTCGAATATGATCAATTAACATTTATTAAGTACCTACTATGTGCCAGACCCTGTGCTAAACGATGGGGATACAAACAAGAAAAAGAAAAGGCAGTCCCTGCCCTCAAGGAGCTAGCAGCGAAACACTGCAAGACAGTATACAAAAAGAAGCTGAAGTGGGGGAGGGGTTTGAACTGCTTGTTGAGGGGGGTGGTGTTCCTGCAATGAAAACCAAGCAGAACAGCTGGCAGAAATTAGGATAAATGAAGTTAGATAAGTGTTAAATTGAATTTTTAGGCCTTACTACCACCAGTATCTTTTTTCTACCACTTATATTTGTTGGTAAGTTCTTCCTGGAACCTCCATTTTCAGAAAAGCCTGAGATCAGCCATTCTTCGTTTTTCAAATTTAATTGCCACACACTTGTCCCCCACCTTCTCCTTTCTTGCTTACCTTTTATATGTTGCCTTCCTCCACTAGAACCAAAGCTCCTTGAGAGATGGGACTGTCTTTCTTTTTGTTATATTTACATCCCCAGAGCTTAGTATAAGCACTTTGTTAGCTCTTAATAAATGGTTGTTAATTTATCTTGACTTGACTCACCTCTACCATTACCTTGGATTGAAAATGGTTGTGTCAGTTTAGACCAGGGCCTGTCAGAAGTAAGGAAGTGGGTCATTCCAAGGAGGATCATGGGTGTTTTTCAGTGTCAGAATTAGATCCTATGGACCTATATTCAGTAGCCACCACTGTGACACCCTCACCTGCTTCTTTTCTACCTTTTTGACTTGTATTCTTTGACAGTTTAGTCTATGATATGTGAAGAAAAGTTTGCCTTCTTGCATGGGAAACATATTGATGTGTGTAGTTGGGGGTGAGGGGAGCATTGTTGGGTTGGGGTGGGGTGGGGGGGTGGTTAGAAGGCTTACATAGCAAATGAGATTTTTCAAATCAAAAACCAATAAATAGTTTGAAATGCTAGCATTCCTTGCCTTTCAAGAAAGAAGGAGGCAGGGAAGGAATCTGTCAATAAGATGTGCTTTTAAAATAAATGAAAAACATTTGCAAACCAAAAGAATCCTGAAGTCATTTTTATCCTGTGGCTTTATTTGGTAGTAGATATTTTATTAGCTTTTTTTTTTTTTCGGTTTTCCTACTAAATACTCTTGCATAAAACATCCATTTCATCTTTTAATGAAGGATTTTGCTCAGTATCTGACTTAAGGGTGCTAAAGACTACATTAATATCTGCTGCTCAGTTCAGAAAATATTTTTAAAGGGGATGATAAATAGGAATTGATCGTCTAGTATTGGATTAATTTTCTATTTTCCTGAGTAGAAGCGTATCTTCTGTGGAATTACCTCAAAGAACTGCCAAACAGGAACAATAGCTTTGCCCCATAAAACAGAGAGGAAAGAACATAATAATGTGGAAGAGAAAGGAAGCCATCCATTTCCAAAAAGGAAATCCATCCTTCTCTATACTTAAAAACTTTCTTTTCTTTCTCCATGTTCTCAGAAGCAGCAATAGTTTCCTTCCTGCCAGAGCTAATCCCCTTCTACCTGTGCCCTTGTGATTAATCCATCAGTCATCTTCATCTACACCTCCTGGCTTCCCTGGCTTCCTTGCAGGCCCCACCTACAATCTTACCTTCTACAGGAAGCTTTTCCCAATTCCTTTTTATTCTACTGCCTTCCCTTTATCGTTTCCTTTTTATCCTGTATGTAGCTTATTTGTACATATCTGTTTGCTGGTTGCCTCCCCTGTTAGATTGTGAGTTCCTCAAGGGCAGGAATTTTATTTTGCCTTTATATCCTCAGCACTTAGTGCAGTGCCTGGCACATAGTAGGCACTTAAATGCTTGTTGACTGACTGTTCTGACTAGACCCTTCCTTTCTGCCCACTGGTATTCTCAGACCTCCCTTTCCACAAAAAAATGATCATGACCCAACTTTCCCTGGAAGGCATTATCCCATTACCCTCTTCTTCATTGCCAACTTTTTAGGGGGAATAATTCACACTCACTGTTTCTCCTTTATCCCCATCCACATGCTCCTCAGCTACTTGCAACTTCTTGAAATTGTTCTCAAGGATCACCAATGACTTACCCAGTCAGTAAGGCCAGTGGTTCTTTTGCTGTTCTCATCAGCTTTTGGCCTCCAGGATTTGAAATTGTTTATGAATCCTCTTCTTACTATTTCCCTTCCTTGACTTCTGTGGCACTTTTTTCATTCTCTTCTTGCCTTTTAACATCCTACATATTTTTCATGGCTCGAATGTTACTTTTTCCTTGGGACTTTCCCTGGTTCTTCTCAACTAGAAGTGATCTTCCTCTGAACTTTCGTAGCACTTTGTAACTTTGACCAACCACACACCCACAGTATCTTTTTTTTTTTGTATAATTAATAGTAATAATACCCGACATAATTATGTAGTACTTATTATTAATTCTATGATATTATATTAATAATATTATAGTATTAACATATAGCTATTAATTATTATTTTCATATAATTATCTTATTATAATTATTAATAATATATTAATTAATATATTAACATATAAATACTAATATTACCTGACATAATTATATAGCTTTAAACTTTGCAAAGCTCTTTATGTTATCCCTCTTAAGTCTTACAACAACCCTTTAAAATAGTCACAGCTTTTATTCCCATTTCACAGATGACAAAACTGATTAAACTCTCCTACCAGATTCTTCCTTCACTGGAGCTCATTAACTATATGGAACATAAATAGGAAATAAATTAGAGGATACATTTTTTGCAAGATTCTCAGATTTGTACAAGAATTCACTCTAAGGTTCCTTTAAAAATTGCGTTCCATCTCCATTAAGTTATTGTCAGCAGGACTATTTGATAACTAGAGATATGTAACATTATATTGTTTGGGAGCTACTGCCATTGGATGATTAACCTGAAATTAAAATAATGCATTTCTGGGTTCCTTTCTCTTTACAAACTTATGGAAACTACTTGGGCATTAATCCTGTAATCAAATAAATAAGAATTATATTTATCTCTAATTCCAGATGATAAATAGCTGAGATTACTTGTTTTAAGCAGTTCTTTTCATCCACTTATCACATAGAGAAAGCTTATCATCATATGAATGGGGAATCATTTTACAAAGCTATTTCTATCTATTCTATAAAGAATACACTACTAGGCGGCTAGGTGGCACAGTGAGTAAAGCGCCGGTCCCAAAGTCAGGAGTACACGAGTTCGGTTCTGGCCTCAGACACTTAACACCCAACACACAAAAACTAGCTGTGTAACCTTGGGCAAGTTACTTAACCCCAATTGCCCTCCAAAAGGCAAAAAAAAAAAAAAAGAATACACTACACCTAAGAAGTTTTAGGAAAAGTGTCTAAGTCATGAATATTCAAGATGACTATAAACTAACATGAAAAACATAGCCCTCTTTTAATAACTGTGGATGGGTTACCAATATGCTGTTTCCCCCTTTAAAAAATGATTACTACTGAAGCAAAAAAGATAGGTCCTCTTAAGCTTTTTAGATAACTTCCTCTTTTTAATGGAGTCATAAAAAGGCCACTCCTTGTATGCAGAGTCAAGACTGAAACTTCCTGTTCCTGGGCTACTCAGCTACTTTACTTCTTCGGAACTGTTTCCTAGTTTATAATCCAGATGACCTCTGTCGGTCATTCAAGTACACAATTCTACGATCGTATGCTAATTCAATTTTTAAAAAATTTTAAACAATGTCAGGAAGTTATCATTTCTCCTTTACATATATGCTTTTACAAGGATCATAGAATCATTGATTTGAGACCAGGAGATTGTAGAGATCATGTGTGTAAATCCAGCCCCATCATTTTACACAGAAGGAAAGTGAGGCCCAGAGAAGAGATAAAAGGGGCCTGCCCAAGGTTACATAGGCATTAAGAACCCAAATCATTTGACTGGCTTCATAATGCCTCTAACTCCAAATCCAGAGTTCTTTTCACTGCATCAGGGATATGATTTGCTGCATTCTTAATGGTGATTTTTTTGTTGTTGTTACATCTGGGAACCAAATGTTTTCTTGGGTATGCATCTCAGAAATTGTGTAAGTTAAAAGGAAAATATGGTTCAATCTATAGAAATTTGGTGTACAGGAATTTTTTTTCCAAGAACATATCTGTTGCATAAAGTGTGGTTCACCTCTTAGTCAAAGATGAGATGATTATGTAGCTGGTCCCTTTTTCAAATTTACATTTGATTTAAAGGGTTATGGGAATGTGTTGGTAGTGAGTGAAATTATACATCAATTCAACTAACAGGAAATCTAGAGGCAGAAAGTCCAGTAAGAAGAAGGTTACAATAATCTTGACATGAATTAACCAAGGTCTAGATAATGGCTAAGGGGATGTATATACCAGAAAGGCTATATCTGTATACTGTTATAAATTAAACCACCAAACTTGAGGAATTATTAGGATCAAAAAAACAAAAAAGTATGGAAGATCACCCTGATGTATGAGGAGTGAAAGACAAGTAAAATGGTGACCTGACTGACCCACAGAAGTACAATCAATCACTTGCTTTTAAGGAGAAGATAAACTCTTTTGACATATTGAGCTTAGGATACTGGGCAGACTATTGAAGGCATCTATACCCAGTGATAGCTGCTAGTTAGAGGAACAAAGGTAAGAGATGGAAGAAGAGAATATGATATCTTCATTAAAGTTCTTCGACTGTTCCTCCTCAACCTTCTTAACTAGTTCCTTTTTCTCTTGCCCCTATTTGTGGACTTTTCTTCAGAATTCAGTCTTTGGTCTCTGCTTTTTTCTCTCTACATTCTTTCCTTTAAAGAACTCATGTATATTATCTTTTTTAAGCTGACTCCCAAATAAGAATATTCAGGCTTGACCCCTGAGCTCTAATCCCACATCTTCATTGGTCTATTATCTACTTTCATTTAGGTGACCTGCTATCACCTCATACTCAACATGTCTAAAATTATATTAAATACCTTCCCAGTAAAACTAGCTTGTCCTTCTAAATTCCCTGTTTTCTGTCAGTGATACCACAAAAGCAAAGAGTGTGAAGTGTCTTACCAGTCACTTATACTTACTTAAAACATCAAACTTATGGTTGACTTCTCCTTCTTAATTTACCAAATCTAATAAGTCACTGAGTCCTATAGTTCTTCCTTCAAAATCTTTTTCATGTATTATTTCCTTTCCATTCCCATTGTTATCCTCTAACTTAAGCTTTTATTATTTCACACTTAAATGACCAACTGAATTCTCTGACTCCAATTCATGTTTGTCCTATATAAAGCTTTGGTAAACTCTTCCAGACTATAGTGATGTCACACAGTCACTGAATTTCAGAACTGAAAGGGACCTCAGCAGTCATCTAGCCAAACTTATGTAAAAAGTGATCTTCACCATAGCAAACCTAACAAGTTGTCATCTTACCTCTGCTTCAAGCCCTCTAAAGAGGGGGAACCCATCACCTCTCAAGGAAGCCCATTCTAGTTTTTGGATAGCTCCAGTGGTTAGAAAGTTTTTCTAACATCAAGCCTAAATTTTCTTCTTTTCAACTTTTACTCATTGCTTATTGTTCTATCCTCTGTGACTAAGCAGAACAAGCCTGATTCTTTCTTTACATGAAAGCTCTTCAGATACTTTAAGAGAAGACAGCTATCAGGTCTTCCTTGAACCTTCACTTCTATAACTTGAACATCCCTAAGTTACTTTAGCCTATTGTCATATGATATAAACTGAAGACTCTTCACCAGTTCTGATCACCTTGCTCTGGATGCTCTCAGGCTTATAAATATCCTTCTTACATTGTGGTGCCCAGAACTGAACACAGTTCTTCAGGTGAGGTCTTACAAAGGCTGATTACAATATACTATCACTTCTGTATTCTCTTAATGCAGCCCAATATCGCATTAGCTTTTTTGGCTACCACATACACTCCTGACTCATATTGAGCTTTTGGTCTCCTAAAACCCCCAAATCTTTTTCAGCACAACTGCATCCTAGCTATGCCTACCTTATATTGTACTTATGAAGCTGAGTCTTTGTACACAAGTTTGTAGTACTTTATATTGATCCTTGTTGAATTTCATTTTATTAGATTAAGTCCAGTGCTCAAGCCTATCACGATCTCTTTGGATCCTGATTTTGTCATCCAGTATCTCTCCCAACTTTGTGTCATCTGCAAATTTTATGAGCATTCTTTCTATGCCAATTAAATATTAAATAACGCACAGCCAAGCATAGATTCTTGAGGCATTCCACTGCAAACCTCCTGCCATGTTTACACTGGACTATCAACAATTATACTTTTAGCCCTTTCTTTCTAAACTCATAGTACTTACACATAACCCTTTTGTTAAATTTTGCCCTTATTAAAAAAAAAAAGAAATTGGTTGTGGATTCTGAAAACTAGAGACATTTATCTCTTTAAAATTTCCAGAATTGATTATTAAACAAAAGATTTCTTAACACAAAAAAGGTATGTATGGTTTCCCATCTGCTCTAGTGGAGATGAGATCATGTATCCATTGAAGTATTGGTAAAGGAAGAAAAAGTCATGATATCCAGGAAACAACATTCATCTCTGAAGAACAAATCATGCCATTCTAACATTATTTCATTTTTATGGGGCTATTACACTAAAGGCAGCATGACTACCTGCTACTGGACCTAAAGTCGGAAAAATATGTTTAAATCCTAACTCTGAAGTTTGCTAAGCAATGCTGGCCTCTGAGTTTATGCAGTTCTCTATTTAGGTCTAGACAGATTTTGCTTTCCATTGATGGAGGGAGTTCCCATACCAATGAAATTACAGATCCTCAGCACATCAATTGGACTGGCAGATGAGGAAAGTGACATAGACATGGTCTATTTGGATTTCAACAATTCATTTGACTAAATCTCTCATTTTATACATGTAGAAAAATGCAGAGATATGAACTGGAAAAGATTATTGCCAGATGGATTTGTTAAACAACTGTACCAAAAAAATATTGATTAATGGATTGAGTTCAGCCAACAGGGAGGCCTCTCTAACTAATGGTATGCTACAATACTCTGTTTGGGTCAACATTTTTATCAGTAACTTGCATGTAGAATGAAGACATAGAAAGCTTATTTATACAGTTTTAAGGTGGAGTGAAGCTGGGCAGAATAACTAATGTATCAGATGACAGAATTAGGATTCACTCAGCAATTCAGCAACCATTTATTATGCTCTTACTATGTGCAAAACTTCGTGCTGGTTGCTGCTAGGGGAGAAATAAGATACTCTTCCTGCTCCATGAGGGCCGTGCCAGCAGGATGAAATTTAACAGGCATAAATGTAAAAAGCAGGATTAGACTTAGAGAGAGGAACAGAGAACCCAAAAGAAACTTTAGGGAACAGGCACATTGAGGAAATAGTGAAAGAAACAGGGAGGATGATTTCATAAAGTGAGAAATAGAACTAAAATTTAACAGTACCCTGGAAGCAAGATCTCATGCTGGCAGAGTAGCTACCCTGGGCTCTCCAGATCAGTGCCAGCAGACTAGGCTATATGCTCTAATATATCCACCCAGCTGTCGAAGCATCCAGAACAGGCCCAATTTTAAGCCATGCCTGCCATCTAAGTCAGTGTGACTTGAGAGACTCTTCACCTTAGGGTGTGCTATATATTGGCCAAACCAGAAGATGTCATGGGAGCAAGACCTTGACTTAACAAGCACTTGTTAAGTATGTTAAATGTGCAACATGCTGTGTTATGAACTAGAAATAAAAAGACAAAGCAAAAATGCCTCTTGCCCTCTAGAAGCTAACACTCCACTGGTAGAACATTATCTCCATGTTATCCTCACTGCATCTTAGTTCTTTGCATGTTGTCTTTCCTTAAATCGTGAGTTTCTTGAGGTCAGCAACTATTTTTTTTCTTTCTTTGTATCCCAGACACTTAACACAGCACCCGCCATCCACAGAATAGACAATGAATAAATGCTTGTGGACTTAATTCAGCAGGTACACAGATTAGGAAATGCAAGACCATTTGAGGAAGGAAGGAAGCCCAACAACAAGGGGTATCAGAAAAGTCCTCAGAAAATGACTTATAAGAGTCAGACATAAGGAGAGAGTATGTGTGTTAAATATAACTAAAATTATGGATCCATGAAGGATCCATGGATCCTGGCCAGACCTGACCTCAGTTCCCACAGATTTCTCTGTGTTGGCTTGGGCAGGAAAAATTACTTTTTTTGTTGTGTATGGGTTTTTTTTTTCCCTTGGATTTTCCACTAGGGTTCGACCTGGTGCATATTCCTAGATCTGTTGGGAGGAATTTGGGGGACATGATGGGAGCTTCCTGTACTTTTCCTGCTGTTCGATCTTGGCTCCTCTAAATACAGGAGTTCTTAACCTAGGGTCTGTGAACGGGTTTGGTTTTTTTAATACTTTGAAAGCTTTCATCATAATTGTAGTTTTCTTTGTAATCCTATACATTTTATTTTCTGCATTTAAATGAAAACATTCTAAGAAATCCATAGATTCAGATTTTGAGGGATATCCATTCCACAAAAAAAAAAAAAGTTAAGTGCAGATTCTAATAGATCTCTGTTTCCATTTTTTCCCACTTTAGTCCATTACACAGCTGCTACTAAAGTAATATTATTTAAGTGCAGATCTGACCATTATGTCCCCTATTTAATCAGTTCTAGTGAATTACTGCCACCTCTTAGATGAAAGTCTCTTGTTTTAACTTTTAAAGCCCTGTACAGCTGGGCTTGCCTCAATCTTTCTAGTCTCATTACTCTACTTCCTGCATTCTACAACTCAATCAAACTGATTTTCCCTCTGTTACTCACTGAACACTCTGTCTCCTATCTCTGTGCCTTTGTCTTAACCATACCCCATGCCTAGAATAACTACTCCTTTACCTCTGTCTCATAGAGTCCCTCTGTTCTTTTAAGATACATCTCAGGCACCATCTCCTTCCTGAAGCCTTTCCTAGTTCCCACAATTGCTAGTGCCCTCCTACTCAAACTACTTTGTATTTATATTTAAATACTTTGTATATATATGTGTATATATATATATGTATGACATACATATGTCTTCATTAAGTTTTTATTTATGCCACATGTATTTCATATGTATTTGTTGCCTCTTCTGTTAGAACATAAGCTCCTTGTGAGTGTATTTGTTTTCTTCTTTGTACTTGTGTACCTGTACCATGCTGCCTCAATAAAAAAAAAAAAATGGCTTATGTAGGGATTAAACGCCCCAAATTAGCTTTATTATTTGTTGTTGTTCAGGTGTTTGTTTTTCAGTCATTGTTCAATTCTTCATGACCACATTTGGGGTTTTCTTGGCAAAGATACTGAAGTGGTTCACCATTTCCTTCTCCAGTTCATTTTACAGATGAGGAAACTGAGGCAACAGGGTTAAATGACTCACTAGTACATTCCTCAGGCCAGGAAGAGGAGCCTTCCTAACTCCAGTGCTAGCACTCTATCCACTGCACTGCTTAGCTACCCTATTAATAATATTAAACCCATTCTATAACCAATTGAACTAATGCATTTTGCTTCAATTTTCCCTATCAGTTTCCCTCAAATCAGACTGCACTATTCACTGTTCCCTATTATGTTCTGTACTTTGTAATTCCTATGCCATTGTTTATTCCATTCTCTACACCTAAAATATCTTTCCCTAATATCCATGGTTATCAGTATCTCACCCATCTGTTTTTATACAATCACAGAATTTTAGAGTTGATTGAATCATGGAATTTAGGAAGAAGACGAATAAATTGTCAAAAGTATCCTTAATGTTATCCTCACGGATTTTTAAGTCATTCAGAAGAAGGATAATAAGGGTTTGAAAGGAGAGAGGGTGAAGAAAACATCAGTATGTTCAGTTAAGTTTTAGGAAAGAGAAGTTGAGTCCAGAAGTCAGTGGGTAACTGCAGTGCAGAGCTGAGGCAGATGGTGCATGTGAGTGGAAGAGCCTCATGCTTCCAGTTTGACATGTGAGGCTGCCAATGGCCTTGCTTGCTTATACAAGGTAGGGCTTTTCAAAATACAGAGATTGTCTTATTCTTGTTTAACAGGTGGTAAAAACTAACCCACAGATTTTTGTTCAAATTCTTTTTTCATTGTTCAGTCATTTTTTAGTCATGTCTGACTCTTTGGCAACCAATTTGGGGTTTTCTTGACAAAGATACTAGAGGAAATAGATTGCCATTCCCTTTCCATTTCATTTTTTTTTTTTTTTGCTTTTTTGGAGGGCAGTTGGGGTTAAGTGACTTACCCAAGGTCACACAGCTAGCAAGTGTGTCAACTATCTGAGGCCGGATTTGAACTCACGTCCTCCTGACTCCAGGGCAGGTGCTCTATTCACTGCAGCCACCCCAGTTTATTGTTTACTTTTTTTTTGGAGGGCAATTGGGGTTAAGTGACTTGCTCAAGGTCACAGGCTAGTTTGTGTGTATGTGTGTGTGTGTGTGTGTGTGTGTTTTCTCCATCTCATTTTACAGATGAGAAAGCTGAAGCAAACAGGGTTAAGTGATTTGTCCAAGGTCACACAGCTAGTATGTGTCTGAGGTCTGATTTGAACTCAGGTCTTCCAGACTCCAGGCCAGGCAGTGTGCCACCTAGTGCCTATCTTTTTGCATATCATTGAGTAATTTGCAAGTCATATGAGTAAGCCAAATTTTTGTAGCTGTCTTCCTTCCTAATAAAAAAGTGCTTTTGAGTAAAAACACAAGCAGCCTCTTTTTAAGGACCCTAAATATTCCTTAAAAGGAAAGAAATTAAGTATTATCACTTGTGGAAAAAAGAGTTTCATGCAATATTTTAGCAGTAATTTCCCTAAACCCCATGGAAGTAAATCCAATGCCATAATCTACATAGTACCCTAAGGCAGAGGCATATACTCTCATTAATTTTAGTAGAAATTGTTCATGCATAAATAAGGGCAAAATTGGCTCTATAAATATTATTCCTTGTTTATATGGGAAAGTAAATGGGTAGTCTAAAACACAAAATTTCAGTAATGGAAAAAACAGCGGTACCACTTTATTCAACAAAAGCTATTAAAAGTTAATATGTGTGAGGCGGATATGGCCTGCCTTATATAGGCCTCACCAGTGGGCAGGCCATCATCCAAATCTGAACTACAGTACTCACAAAGCCAGATGCTTATCTAGTCAATGAGGTGTGGATTAAGCTAGTAAGGAAGTTCCACAAATGTACTGAATATCAAGCTGTGATTGTGTTACCAACTGAATATTATCACACAAACGAACTACTTTTAAACCTCAGTTTCTTCATTTGTAAAACAAATATAATGCCTAAAGGAATGATCTCACAAAATTGTTAAGAAGTTCAAATGAGAATTATGTGTGTAAAGCACCTTGAAAACTATAAATGTCAGTGATGACAATAGGGATGAATTGTATCTTCAGTGAGCCTTAGTTTCCTTATTTGTAAGATGGAGATAATGTGTATCCTGCCTACTTAACAGAATTACAGGGAGAATCAAATGAGGTAATGGATGTGACACGGCTTTGTAAAAGGGAGAGTGATAACCAAATGACATGTCAAGGTCCTTTCTTGTCTCATGATTCTTGCTTTAATGAAATAAAATAGGAAAAGAATATGGGAATATGTATATGTGTGAATTCTTTATGGCCAAAATACAGGGAAAGTTACAAAATACAGATGTCTGTCAGGCATGGATTCCAAAGGGGGAAAAGAGGCAAGAGTAAAAAAAATAGATATATTGTTAAATAAAAAAAAAAATTTAAACATAACAGGCTCTTAACTATAAGAAATGACTTGTAAAGACTTGGATGAAATTCTTAAGTCATGGCATCTAGTGAAGGTGAAGGAAGGTCCTATGGTGAATGAGGATATACATAGTTTAAAAAATCATAATTTATTATATTTAAGGGAACAGAACCTAGCTTTTAGTTTTTCAGAATTGGAGACATATTCCATACTTTAGAATTGAATAAAACTCTAATGCCCTTGGAAAGTCCCAGTATTCATTTTATTCATTAAGTGAAGATGAGGAACTTTTAAATTTTTTACAGTTAAGTAAATTCAATAATTAATTCATTTCAGTTCAACAAGTATTATTGACTACTATGTACAAGGCATTATGTACCAAAGATGCAAAGGTCTCTTCCCTTTAGAAGTTTACGTTCTTTTGGGGGAGACTCTGTGTGTGTGTGTGTGTATCCAAAATATATAGAAAGTAATTTCCAAAGAGAGGCCACAGGTATGATATGAAGGGTAGTTTGTTAACATTAGAACAAAGATTCTAGAGACATCAGAGACATAGGGTTAACTTGGATTGAAATGAGGGAGCAGGGCAGGCAACTTCAAGCTAAGGAAAATGCCAGGGATTCTTAGTAGAGCCATACAGAGAAGACAGTCTATTCTGATGTTTTTCACAGTAGCAAGGATAATATTCATTTGATTATCTGCCCCCTGACAAAGAGGTAAAAAGAAGGAGAAAGGGCCCCACAGCAGGCAAGCAAATGAAATTATTTGGAACACGTCTTAAAATAAATTGCAGTAAGCTGGAATGAAATTCTGAATTGTTCATTTACCATAGCCCAACTATGTGTGTATTCTCACCTTCTTCTGGCCAGACTTAACTGGAAATTGTGGGTTGTGGACCAGGATAGTTAAAGGAAAGTGAGACATGCTTAAGGAGGTCACTTTCAGCTAGGTCACCTCTACCGCAAGATTCATTTGTGGGTTGCTTAGATTATGTCACTCTTTTTTATTTAAAGTTTCTTGAAGCAATTATAGTAGTTTAAAGGGTTTTAATAAGTTTGATATCGATGGGAATCACCCTAGGTTACCCTAGTCACTATAAAGTAGAAAATGAACCACTTGGAGAGAAATAAGTTAGGTTTGATACGTTCAGGAAGTTTCACATAGTAGGCACTTAATGTCTGTTGAATTGTTGAGTATATAAACAGATGTATTTTCTAGCACCTTGTTGGCTTTTCAGTGGTGCTCAGGAAATAGAAGTTTGGAATCATTCATATTAAACTACTGCAACTCATTATTTCAGGAAAGATTTGATCTGACAGTCAACAGGAAAAGAATTATGATCAATGTCAAAGGCATTCATTTTTTCCTTTTAATGGCGAATATCTCATGTTTGGCTGACTGTCTCCTTTCTGTTTTGCGTTCTCCTTTGGGGCTATAGTGTTGAATTAGGCATTTGAGAATTGGGGAAATGGTCTTTTGGAGAAACCACAATTTTTGCTCATGTTCAGATTTATTTCTCACATTTCAGAAGCAAATGTTTTAAATATCCAAGTAATTTGTGAAGTTTTGTGAACTAGGTTTAGGTTTTACTTGTCTGACATGTTCATAGCAACCAAAAAGTAAATGTTTGCTTTTTTATACTCTGGATTCAAATATGATAGCTGACTTACATCTGACCCAATTTTAAACATAATAATATAACAGTGCAATATGAATTGTATTTGGTGTTAATACCTTTATTGCTAAAATGGCCATGTAATAATAACAAAAACAATGTTAACACTAGGTAAAATACATGAAATTTTAAAATTAAATCAAATGAAATTATCCAGGTAGTCTTGCTTTTCAGTGTAATACATTCCTGGTGAACACATCTTTAAAACAAAAGTTTGCAGTAAGTTGAAATGAAATTCTGACTTGTTCATTTACCATAGCCTAACTGTGTGTGTACTCTCACCTTCTGCTGGTCAGACTTAACTGGAAATTGTAGGTTGTGTTTGTCCTTTGTTTTCGAAGAGGACCATGGCATCAGGGAAATGATGACATGACTTGCAGTTGACATTGATTTGAGTGAGAGAGGGCTGTGCCAGGTCACCAGCCTTACTCTCTCCTCTAGAACCATCAGGATCCAGTGACCAGATATTCATAGGGATGACTGGAGATGACCCAGGATGCAGTGAGAGACCCTGGACTAGGCTAAGGCTTTTTCAGGTACTCATTTAGAGTGAGGTAAACTCCCATTCAGTGAATAGGACTCTTTAAGAAGTGGCTTCTTTCTTCTATCCTCTCCTCTCCTCTCCTCTGCTCTTCTTTTCTCTCTTTTCTTTCTTCTTTCACAAAACCTTAAACCCAGTTCACTCTGAAGCTCATAATGATGGACCACAATACATCACCGCCCAAGCTCCACTTTAATGGCTGTATTTTGGGCGCTCCAGCTTACCGTGAACATCAATGGTAACTATTTCTCTTTGGAACAGCAACCCTGAGGGTCTTTCTCTCCCCAGCTTGATTTTTTTTCTAATTAAAGGGGCTGTCCCTAGACTCACTTCTTAAAGGAAATTGTAGAATAACTAGTTAGAAGTGGCATCAAGTGAGCCATGGTTTCTAGGAAGAGATTAACAACAGGTAAAGTCCTACATAAGAGGTTATCTCCAATGACAAATCATTATGATATCACATGAGATAATTTTTGTAAATCTCTTAGCTCTTCCTCCCCCCACCTCATTATTATAATGTAATTTGTAACTGAAAATTGTTTTGGAGGACTTGTAGAAACAAGTGACCATTTTAATTTACCACCACCACCTCCATCCCCCCCCCCTCATAGCTCTTTATTGTACAGCATCAATGAAGAGAAAATAGAAAGGAAAAGCAAAAAAATTAGAGATTGCTTATCTTCTTTGAGAAGTAGACATAGACATGAAGGAATGAATGCCCAGAATTGATATTCCTGTACAGTTAATATCCTTCACATAGATTCCATGCAATGGCTTTATGCTATAGGCCTTCCTCTAGACTTTTTTTTTTTTGCAAGAACAAACATATAATTTCCCTCCTCCCCACCAATTTAAGGGATATACTCTGCTCTACACCACTTCAGTTTCTAGGGAAGGAGGCTCAATTGAGCTTAGTTCAATTCCTTAATAGCAATGCTCCTACCAAGTTCCTGTCTTGATGCAGTCTAACAGATGAGTGTAGAGTCCTTATGGTCACTCCCAAAAATCACTCTGTGCTCTTCAAGGTATTGAGATTTGGAGGCTTAGGGATGGTCAAGACCCCAAAATACCGACACACAGGCCAAATGAATTCAACTCAAGCCTTCTCTCAGCCAAAGTAAAACAAAATTTATTAAAGATTCACCATCATGGGTACACTCTTAAGGAACCTAAGTATTTGTGATGCTTGTATTAGACAAGTGGGCCAGAACAATCTGACATAGAGTGAGTCTGTTCTAGATTGAATCTCAGTACCTTCATGGAGGCAAGATGAATCCTATGTACAGAAAGACTTGGGAGGGATCTAGGGAAGATTTAGAGGAGGGGATTGAGGAGGGTCTTGAGGCCAAATCTAAGGAGGATCTTGACTACAGAGGTCAGACTCCGGGAATAGAATTAAGGGTGGGAAATAGCTAAAGGCTACCTGGACATGACAGACAATGGAGGGCTAGGCTAGTTTAAAGGTAACAGATCTGTGTATAGATATTTTGATAGGATCAAGAGTGGGAAGTAGCTGGACAATGGAGGGCTAGGCTAGGTTAAGAGTAACAAAGATTTGGGCCTAGCAATAATGAATGGCTTATTATCAAGTGGGAAGATTCAAGGGGGTTTCTAGAGCCTAAACCCCATCAATTCCAAAACCCAGCATGGATTCTTCCTCCCAGATTCCTGTGGCTTGCTGTCCCAGCCCTTTGAAGCTCCCCAGGCCAGAAGCTGTGCTCCTAGAAGGTAAATGAACAAAAGAAAAGGCCAAGGACCAAGGACCATTTATCAAGAACCATGGGACCTCACAGGGAGAAATACCTAAGACCTCTTTCCATACCACATGGACAATCATTGGACACCATGAGCACAAGAGTCACCAAATGTCCCCCAGAAGGATTGAGGCAAACAGAATTGCCCCAGACTTTGTGATATTGCATAGTTATCAATGAATTACTTAGGTGTAAACCTATTTTCTTTGTTGAATGAGGGATTATCATACAACCAGTACACCTTCTTTCCTGGTTGAATACCTCTGATGATTACTATTATGCCACTTTCCCTGTATAGTTTTTCATTGACAATAAGTTTCAGACTATTCATAACTGCTATATGCTTCTCCATTGCTCTTTTGGTGACCTACAACTTGAGTTTTTTGGAAATGGTGTCTTTATGATTTATAGTCCTACAGCATCCCCCAAAGAATATTGTTGTTACAGAATAGATCTTTGTTAAGAGATGCTTGGGGTTATTAAAAGCACAACTCATTCTCCCAAAGACAATCTACCTTGTTCTTCTTGTGTTGTTTTTTGTCCCATCTGCATTATCTTTAATACATATATTAAAATATATGTATTGACAGAGCAACTCTGATTTTTTTCTATCCAACTTCATATCATAGCCTCAACCAATAGAAAGTCTTTATCCACTTGTTGGTGTTTTTTTTTTTGCATGGATTATCAAGCCAAATTCTTTTGAGTAATCTCATTTAGTAGGACTTACCGTTTATAAGGACCTCTTCTTCCCTTTGGTCTCTATGCTGGGCTTCCTCCCTGACAATGGCAAGTACCTTTAGAAAAAGACAGACTATCATAAAGGATATTCTGGAGCAGATTGTATCTTTACCATCATACAGTTGAATGAACAATACAATCCTACTGTGCTTATTTTTTTACTATAAAAATTGATTCCAGAAAATCAAATATTACCTTAAAGCCTCTCTTCTAGCCAAGTGTCATTGATATATGATTCTTTGAAATTTGCAACAACAGACATAAGTTTGTTATATAACCCTCTAATTATTAATATCAAGCCAGTTGTAAAACAGGTAGGTATATACTTATCAAAGGTGTTTTGCCACATAGAATGCATTAAGCAAAAAATAGAGAAATATATTAGTTCTTGTCATTGAACATCCCTCATACATCATCCTTCCAGACTTTGCTTTTGTAATGTGTCATTTATTGTATTTTGATTCTGCATGTTGAAAGATCACTTAAAGATCCATTCATTTAACAAATGAATACTGAACATCCATTCCATGCCTACAGCATTCTCGGATTTTTAGGAGATACAGAAAATAAAATATCATAGAATGTTAGAACTGAAGGGAACTTTAGAAATCTCATCTTTCTTCATTTTACAGATGAGGAAACTGAGGCCCACAAAAGTAAGGTAGTTTTTCTAAGATCACACAACTCTAAGTAGCCATCTTATTGTGTTCTCCATCATTCTATCTTTTTACCCTATGTAGGCTATACTCTGTGCCCTATGGGGTTTTATATTCTAGTAGGGAAGACAAGCCACGATAAAAAATGTCTACATAGCATTTTGACCCAAATGAGCAATTCCAACATGAAGTGCACTCGTTGTTCAGAAGACAAGTAACAAGAGTGATCTGGGAAGCCCTCCCAGAAGAGTCAGCAGAAATGCTTCTTCTCTAGCAGAGGGAATGGCTTAAAAGAGAGAAAAAGCAAAGATGTGTTTGGAAATAGACTCAGGAGACTTGAGCAGGTCATCCCAATAAGGGAGTACTAAAAGATAAGGAAAGAGAAATGAGATGGGGGCCAGAATTTGGACATAATTCCTTAGAGGCCTCAATGGAAATTACAAACAATTTCACTTTTCCCACGCTGAAATTTAATACATTTAATTACCTTGATTGACAGAGTCTAACTCAGGTTACTGTTTTGAAAACTTTGCACAATATAGTCAATTCACTTAATCAAGTTGTAATTATACAGGTTTATTTTTAAATTTTTCATACACTTTTACCATTTTGTCCTCCTTAGTGTCTGTCTACTAACAATTTTTCTTCTCAGCATCTTTTAGTTAAAATCACATTAGACTAGTAGCTCCAGTAAAAGATTCAGTGAAACAAGAAGTTAAAATATTGTCTTATGAATTTTATCTCTTCAATTCAGACTAATTTGAAAATGTTTATTATCTGGGGGGTTAGAGTTAGTCTTTTTTTTTTGAAGGAAAGGGCATGTGAATCAAATTAATAATGTCAGTAAGATTACTGAGAAAAATTACTTAAGACATCCTTACCTTAAGTACTTTAGGAAGACTTATTCTAAAAATAATTGCTATGCTCAGTACATATTGTTCTTATGCATGGTTATTCAATTCAAACAACATTTATTAAGTGCCTACTACTAAGCAGAATGTTTGTCACTAAAGGAGATAAAAAAGATGAAATGGACAGGATCTTTAGCCTTTCAGAAACTTGTAATCTATGAGGGTAATGAAACAAGTATCTATGATTCAAAACAATGCAAAGGGGAGTGAATAAAAATTTATATTGTGCCAACTATGTTCCTTGCTGAGTGTTTTGTAAATATTACTTCATAATAACCCTGCAAGGTAGATAGAGTTATTCCCATTTTACAGTCTTGAGAAATTGAGGCAAGCAGAGATCAAATGACTTTCCCAGCATCATACAACTGGTAGGTTTCTGAGGCTAGATATGAATCCAGGTCTTCCTAACTCCAGGTCCACTGTGCCTCCTACTGGCCTCACAGTATGTATATTGCTTTCACGGTATAAAGCAAAATTCTTGTCGTTACTAACATCAAGAATTAGGGAATACTTCATGGAGGCCATAGCATTTGACTTGAGTCTTAAAAGATAGGTAAGGATTCAAAAACTAAAATTAGTTGTTAGTTCTGTACCTCATGTGAGCACTGGAGCAAATGCCATGTTAAATGTAATATAAATTTTTTTTAAACTGCATATAAAAAATCACAATTTCCTATACAAATCCTCCTTTTGGTTACTTTTTGTAAACTGAAATATTGTGTGTTGATAGTTAAGCTCATAATAAAAAAGAAAACTTAAAAAATAGTGGGAAAATATAAGAGACTAAGATTGGGAAAGTAGAGTTAAACCAAATTTTTTACACTTGTGTAAAACTTTGAATGGCAGGCAAAGAAATTTGAACTTTACATGAAACAAATAGAAAGCCACCAAGGATTTCTGAGCAGATGAAAGCCATGAGTGCCTATATGGATAAGGAAGGTCAATCTGGCAACATTTTGAAGAATGGATTGAAAGATGTGGAATGGATAATAGAGCAAAGGCAGGACAATCTATTTCAGTACTCAAGTGAGTGATAATAAAGGGCTGTAACCAGGGTGACAAGGGTGGAAATAGAAAAGAGAAACTGAATATGAGAGACATTTGCATTGGTAGAATCTAGAGGAGACTTAGTTGAAGAAGCTGCAATTGTTTAGTCTTGAGAAGAGGATTTAGGGAGGACATGATGGCTTCCAGGGGTTGTGTTGGATTTCCTCTTTTTAGAAATTTTCAAGCACAGACTAGAAGACCGCTTGTTAAGTATATCGTATTAGGCATTCTTTTTCAGATATAGATTGTACCAGAACCTCAGAAACTTTTCATCTCTAAAATTCTGTGATTCTGTAACTAATGAACTATGAAAAAGTTTTATGTGAGAGAGTAATCAAAGATAACACCAGAGTTTTGAACATAGGACAGTAGATAGTTCCACTAACAGAAGAATCCGAGAGAAAAATACAGTCAGTTGTAACATATTGAATTTGAGGTAGTACTTGGACATCCTGATAGAGATGCAGTTGGCACTGGAAATGCAGGCCTGGCACTCACAAAGGGGATAAGAGTTTTGTGTGTGTATGTGTGTGTGTGTGCATGTGTGCGTGTGTGTGTGTATGAAAGCAAGCCCCCCAAAAGATATCCAGGCAGAACTATTTTACCATTTTGTTCCAAGTTCTGTGTGTTCTTTAAAGTATTAAACTTATTTATCCATCTTTTAAAATATTCTATGATTCTGACTTTAATTTGTACTTAATTTTAATTGACCCCTTTCTGTTAGTACAAATTAATGAGGTTCACTGTGTCTGTGGTATAAATGATCATAATCCAAGTAGTCTGATGTATGTTTTTTTTTAGATAATCAGATGATCCTACCTTTAGAGCTGGAAATTACCTTAAAGATTCAAAGTCATGGTGCTAGAGCTAGGAGAGATCTGAGAGGCCATTTAGCCTAAGTCTGTCAATTTGCAGATGAAGAAACTGAGAAGCAGAGAGGTTAAGTGACTTTCCCACAGTCTTACAGCTAGTAAATGTCAGAAGTAAAGATCTGAACTTTTGACCTCTATTTCCAAATCCAGTCTGTAACTGAAGTGCCATTGATCCCATTAGCTAATTTTCTAACAAATAAGCCCTAGGTAGCATAGGTGATAAGTGATAAACTTTCATCTTAAAAACCTCTTGAAATCATCTTGTGTAGCCTAGCCCTCTCATTTTAACAGATGCAAAAACAGGCGCAGAGCAGTTAAGTGATTTGCCTCTATTCACTGGGATAATTGTTTCTCCTAAGATCCAGTCCAGCATTCTTTCTGCTGCACAATGTATACTCGATTGTCTTTGTCACAGCTTGGTAAAACTTTCAAAAGTAGGAATAATACAAAGAGTATCAGGTGATTTTGGAATTTGTAGTTTCTTTGAAATATATTTTATGAAAGTTTTCCTTTTCTTCACTTTAATTCTGATTAAAAAGTTATTTGTTTAGATTATTTCTTTTAATGGGGAAAAATCTCTTTAAAGATTACTTATGGGTTACCCACCTGTATTTGCTCTAAACCTGGTAGCTTGATAAATTGATAAGATAACTTAGTCACATGTTTAAAAAAACAAAACAAAATATAAGTCCTAATAAAAGAATGTTATGTATTTCCTTTAAAAGGTTAAAAAGTATTTCTCAGGGCTCTTAAATTACCATATTCTGATACCAAGGGAAAATAAAACCTGGACTCAGAGTCTTGTTTGTACTTAGAGGGCTTTCCGGACAGGAAGGCAATCTTGATGCAATGCAGTAAGCCACAATACCAGTGGGGCATTACAGGTGAAAACTCTGCAGCTGGACCCCTTCACCACAATGTCGTACAACTGTACACTGGAATATTTCCTGTACAGAAATAGGGTTTGGTTAACTTTGTTTCCCAAGAGTAGATCACATTAAAATGTTATAAAATCATGATTTCCTGCATTTGAATACTTGTGGTTTCTCCACTGGTTCCAATATTACAAAGGGGTTTTTTATGGCTTCTATTAGTTGAAGATGTATAGAAGCCTTTTTTTTTTCTTCTCACAAAATCAACTAAAAGGCAGATGCATGTAAAAAGAAAACATTTTAAAAGAAAACATTCTGATTTCAAGCATGTTTGCCCTTTATTTTATTGTTTAGTAATTGGTTTTTACACTGAGGGGGATGTGCAAGTTGGACTAAGCCAGCTCTTTAACTACTCCATGAATATATCCTACATATAAATTTTAGATCTTGGCATGTGTTGCTGCCAAATATGCGTTAGCATGTATGCAGATGTGTGTATACTTATAAACAATTTTGAGAAAAATTATTTCAAGTTTAAAAAACAAAACAGCAAATCATTATTAGAAAAATCCTATCTAAGATGGGGCTATGGGATCATCTTTACCATCTTTTTCTAAAGATACATCACGTTTTTCTGGCATCTGTATTTTTGGCAACTGATCTTTCCTCTTGTGTCCTCCTTACCTTCTTGATCATCCACACACTATTCCCATGTCTTCCATTCAGGCTCCACTTTTTAATCACTTTATTTTTTTTCTCCAGGTCCAAAAACTCTCTCCCATCTACCCATCTAGTTCTGTGATCCTAATCATTGGATCCAGATCTAGAACTAGAAGGGATCTCATGAGCCCTTTGAGTCCAACCCCTTCATTTTATAGATGAGGAAAATGAGTCACAGAGTGGTGAAGGGATTTGCCCCAAGGTCACACAGATAATGAGCATCAGAAGTAGGATTTGAACCAAGGTCCTTTTACCGGTGTTCTACTGCTGTACCATATTATATATTTATGTCTCATCAATTTGAAGTTTGAGATAGTGGATGGAGAACTAGCCCCAGAGGCAGAAAGACCTGGGTTTGGGTGACTCATGTGACTTGTACTAGCCCAATGACCCTGGCAAATACGTGACTTAAACTCTCTGAAAATGAAGCAACTGTCTTATGTTATAAGTGAATCATTTCCTGCTAAAGTTTCCATACCTTACATATTCTTGGTATACTAACATAATTATTAGGTACTTATTTTAAACCTTTCCTCACATATCATTGGTATCAGGAATTTACTCTCAAACAGAAAACTTCTTCCATTAATAGAACTTGCTGCTTGATTTGCAGCTTACAGTCTTAAAAAAGTTGCCAGGGTCATTGAGAGGTTAAATGATTATGTAAGTAATGTGATCATTAAAACACTGACTTTGACCTGGTGACTGATCATTATCAAGGACGATTCAGAATTATTTTCTAAATTCTAAAAGTGCCACGAAGACACATTTTCCAAATTGATATGAAGAGATTATCTTTGCCCTTGGAAAAAGGAAATTTAAAATTTTTGCAGGTGTAATTGATCTGTGTCACTTATATGTTCAGCTTTTACATATGAATCTTTATTTTTTTTACCTTTTTGGAGGTCAGTTGGGGTTAAGTGGATTGCCCAAGGTCACACGGCTAGTTTTTTTTGTGTTAAGTGTATGAGGCCGGATTTGAACTCAGGTCTTCCTGACTATTCACTGAGACAGTGCTCTATTCACTGCACCACCTAGCCACCTCTGTATGAACCTGTATATGTCATTGAGACTCGTGAATGGTGAAGGTCAAAACCTATCAGGTTCCATAAAATCAGCTTGTATCAAATGATGGAATTGTAAGCAAAAGTATTTAATTTTCATTTTGCTTTACTCTGTCAAACTATAAAGAGATTTTGAACTAGAGAACAACATGAGTAAAATAGATATTTGAAGATTTTAAAAATCAGCGTTAAAAATTAAATGCTTTATAGATTTGTAGTGTAATATGCCAGAATTTTTGGCTATGAGTACAATATTCCTCCTAGTTCACCTACAAGGAAAATTACATTCTAAGAGAATGGGCTTTGGAATAGAAAATCACCCCCATACCAAGATAGTATAATCATGAAGCCAATAGTTTATTCACACTCAGGAAGCTAAATTTAAAATCCCAGCATGGGTTGGCGTCTGACACACAATATGAGATTATATTGTATTCTGCCTTTCTTTCACTTAGGTGGCCTTGTTAAGAGATGATAAAACACACGTGTTTCCTGATTCTGAGTGCAGGGAGGTGTAGGTAGTTGTTTCTGGAACAAGAGTGACTTGATCTCCAAGGGGAAGCGCCCACCATGTGAGAAAGGGAGCTTCAGGAATTCCATATTGCATCTCAAAAAGCAAAAAGGCTTTTTGTGTTGTTGTTTTTTTTCCTTCCCAAACTAAAATTAAATAAAACACAGAACTAAGAAAACAAGAATGTAGCTCTGGGGGCAACCCTGAACACATTATGCTCTACTCCAGCTGTTCGTGCCTTTGTCTTCCTTGCATTTTGTCTAGAATAGTCCTGTTCTCCTCAACCTTGTAGCAGGTGGTGGAAACTTGGTGTATTAAACAGCTGATTCCATGCCAGGCCTATCTTATGTTTGTGCTTCGTATTTTACTTTGTTTCCTTATGGTAAGATATTAGAAGTGCTTTTTTCTTGATGATGTTGGAAGACTGTTTCTCCTTGATCTGTTGATCTCCTGAATGGTTTGGTTTCATTTAGAGTAAAGGAAGAGAAAATGACTTTTCTCAGATCCTAATCTTTGTTGACCTACCACTTACTTTAGGGTGGAAACCATGACCTTAATACTAATGTGACATCAGTGCATCCCCCAAAGAAGGAAAGAGTAGTTTCTGTTCCAGAAGTCAAATGCTCATCACCCTGTCTTCACACAAGCCAAGACAGTTCTGGAGCCACACGGTTCCTAAGATAATTCTAACAGTTTTAATATGGACTAGATCAAGTACAGTGACTGACTAGGACTACAGTAGGTAGTAATTCCAAATAACCTCAGGCTGGCCACAGTTAGTCCTTAAGATCCTCAAGAACAAACATCATTTCCAGAATTTCCAATCTCCTTCACCCAGGGATTTTTATTCTTGATCTTGTATAGAGAATCTTTATGTGGGTAGAAAAATTCCATTTGTACCATAATGTTATAAAAGTAATCATATAATTTATTTTCTCTATGTTTTCTTTGTCTTAAGTATAAAATGACAATGGTAAAGCACTTCATAGTCTTTGTAATGTCTTCCTTGCATTCTGAAAAATGAGTACATAGGACTCACAGAATCAATCTTATTTACAAAAGTTTCCACATTTTCAAATGTTGTTTATGAGTTATGGTCATTAATTAGCTTTGTATTAATCCTAAGTTTTCTCATACATTCAAATCTTCTTTAAACATGGCTGTTTAACCACTTAGTACTTCAGACTTCCATGGGAAGATGGAGATAGACAGGCAAGGTGGATGAGGGAACAAGGAAGCAAGGTGCTCAAGAGACAGCTGGGAGGCATCATGAAGGGCTGCTTCCAAGAGAGATAAGGTGAAAGCTCACTTATCAGATCCATGGTGAAATCTAAGTTTCAAGGTAGGATGGAGGAGGATCTGCAGAGCCATGGGCAAGAGATGGGTAGGAATGTTTTGGAGGTCCAGGCCCCATTTGGCAAAAACTCATCAACTATAAAACTATTGTAATAGTCTAAGTGAGAGATGGCTATGACATCTTATGATACCCAAGGGTTTGAATATCTTGCCCAGAAAGGGAAACCAATATAACTAACCTTTGTTTCCAACTGTGCAAACAATAAAAGCCTGTTTGATTTGACTACTGTGACTCCTCAGTAGTTAGTATCTAGTCGGAATACCTATTTAGTTTATGGACAAAACCCTCATATTCCAAAATACTGTTCTCTGTCTTTATCTCTGGCCAACCTAGTCAGTCCATGATTTGGGGTGGGGGTAAAGGAATTGGATAAATGCAGTTTTAATTTTTTAATAGCCGAAATGTTTAAAAACTAGGGTGGTCAATTGATTGAGGATGTATCAGAATTTGTCCTTGGGAAGTTGTCAGTGATAATGATAATAGCTCCCATATATGTGTCCCCTTTCCCACCTCTACCAGAGAACATAAAGCTGCTGATGAAGATGGATGAGCAGCACAATTCTAGTATTATTTTTTTAATGTTACTAAATAATAAGTTCCCCAAATACTTTTTGTAGCAAGACTGTTTTTAAATGGCACTGTACATATACATATTCACATATTAGCCATTGAATGGAACCACGTTGTGAAATATTTTAAATGTGGTTATAGATGTGTTCCTACACAGACTAAATGTGTTCAGTTCAAAGTTCCCATATATACTTAGGGTATAGTTAATTTTATGTGGCTAACTGATTTTTTTAAAATTCTGCCAAATAATGGATAGGAAAAAATGTAATAAAAACATACATATTCTTGACAGTCATTTGAAATATACCATATGTTATATGTAGAATATTTTGCAGTGAAATCAGCTTACTTGTTCCTACTTCCCCTGACTCAGTTCTGGATATCTAACATTTTCAAACTACCTCTTGGCCACCAAAGCTGCCATCTTTACTCACAGTTATTCAGTGCAAGAATTAATAATAAATCCTTTAGGAAGGATAACTATAGATTTTTAAACATAGAAATTCTATACTAAATAACCAATCCCAAACATAAAGGAATATGATAGAATTCTTTTTAAAAGAGCACATAAAGTAGATCTTGGAGTTCTTAAGAGAATTCTAACATATGGAGGTATAAGGATAACATTAGAGTGCTAGATACATAGTTTCAATATGTTGCACCTAAAATTGAAATTAACTGGGTAATCAACATTTAATGGAAAAATGTCAGAACCTGCAGCTGTATTTCCTTCAGCTAAGCGTTTGGAGGATGACTGTTAGGCCCGCAGGGGCAGCCAGATGGCACCGTGGGTAGAGTACCTGGCCTTGGAGTGAAGACCTGAGTTCAGATACAGCCTCAGACACTAGCTGTGTGACATTGGCCAAGTCATTTAACCCTGTTTGCCTCAGTTTTCCTCATCTATAAAATGAGCTGGAAAAGGAAGTGGCAAAGCACTCCCACTGTCTCTGTCAAGACAACCCCAAAACTCATAAAGAGTTGGACATGACTGAAAAACACCTCAACAGCAAAGTAGGCTCTTGTCCATCAAATGACAAGCTTCTTGCTGACCCCTAAGTAAAGTTAATCTGACTCTATATGCCAGCCGCCTCTCTTGTTGCTTCTCTTCTAGTTTCACTTTTAGCTTATAAATTACTTGTTTTATGAAATCTTAACTATGCTTTCTTGCCTAGCCCCTGTATTTCTCTCTCTGTCTTGTGGACTCTCTTTGGACTTTGAACAATCTTCTAGATTACTCTATTACCACCCCTCTTCTGCTTTCCCTCAAAGGCTCACATAGTCACCTTTAATAACCTTGTGAAGTAGACCTCGATGGAAAAAGAAACCTTCTAGTCCTCCATTCCCACCTATAACAGAAATAGAGGACAACACGCACAGGACTATAAATTTTTCTAAAAATTGTTGTAAGTGGTCATAGTTTAAAGATGACAGAATGGGGCAAAACCAGCTTTCTTGCAACGGAAGGTTGATTGTTGCCAAAGGGTAAGGAAGATATTTACAATAAATATCTACAGAATTCTTTATAGAAAAGAAGTGACATGGCCAGAATAAGAAAGAGAATTCTTTTGAGATGGAGAGTTGATGGAACCAGTGAATCATATATACATACATATATATATATATATATGCATGCATTTCTAGCAAATTTTCAACTGCTTCATTGTAAAGGATCTTTAAAATACTAAATTCTACCCAAAAGTAATTTACTAGGTTTTCTTTGTACTTTAATTTAATCATTGATTTTTTTTTTTTAGCACAAGGGTGTTGGGTTTTTTTTTTAATATATGAAAAAAAAACAAATTAAACGTACAGATTTGGGGTAGGTACTCCTGGTCACACGAATAAAACAAGCATTTCAAAGTTTTTCAGCAAAGTTTCCATTTGGAGTGAATTTGCATGTATTTGTGCAGTAATTAATTTTCTGTTGTTTTACAAATATCCTGAGTAATCTAGAATGTTCCAAAATGAACATATAGCCAAGGGCTAGCCTATAGGCCAAATTGTAAACTCAATGAAACTTGTCTTCAGCATCTCCTATGTCCGATTTGACTGAATTTCTCCCTGCCTACCCCCCCCCTTTTTTTTTTTTTTGCTTTTTGGAGGGCAATTGGGATTAAGTGACTTGCCCACCGTCACATGGCTAGGAAGTGTGTCAAGTGTCTGAGGCTGGATTTGAACTCAGGTCCTCCTGAGTCCAGGACCCGGTGCTCTATTTGCTGCTCCACCTTGCCACCCCATGCCCTAACTTTTCTATCAGGAATGCCCACTGCCTTCACTGCTTAATGGCAGCCTCCTGGCTTAGCTTGCCCTGAATTTTTCCTTCTTGCCAGAACATTGACATTATGCACAAAATTTGTCATTCCCATTTTTGTACCTTTATTCATGCTATTTTCTGGCCTGGACTGTGGTCTTTTTTCTTCTCAGCCTATCTAGTCCTACCTCTCTGATTTAGGCAGAGCAAGCTCTGTAAACCTAAACTAACCTTTACCTTCCATAACATGCAGTAATACTGACTGTATCAGTGCCATGAATATTTGTATGTAATCAGTCATATTAGCTTGTTTGCCATTTAATGTGTGTGAGTTATCTCCCCAATGACTATGAAATCCTTGAGGACAAGGGCTGGTATCATATAACTTTTGTATTTCTCAGTAATAGGCACCCAGTAAATATTCAGTAAGTATATTTTGGATTACATTAAGAAATATGGACTTTGTTAATAAGCTTCAAAAATGAAGGCAGCATAGGATAATTGCAGTGTTCGTTGTGGGGGGATATGCTATTCCTCAGAATTGCAAACTGTTAATAATTTCTGTTGGTTTTTGTGAAATGTTAGCATCAATACTTAGAAGTTAAATTGTTTATTTAGAATTGTGACTATGTGTCTTTAGTTTAGTTGGGTCACTTTTAATCAGTGTAGTATATATCTGAAGTTTCTAAAATCTAAACACCTAGCCTGGCATTAAGTCCCTTTATAATCCACGTCTAGCCTGTGGCTATTACTACTCCTGCCCACACTTCAAAACACGGTCTTAATTCCACCTAAACTCATGAGGATTTCCATATTGCTCCTCTCCTGGTCCATTTCCACACTTATCATATTGGCTATCTTGCCCTGCCAGGCCTCCAACTTGGATCATTCCCACCATTCACTGCCTTCCTCCTACATACGTGCTGCTAAATCATAAAACTGACAGCTGGGTCCACTACAAAGTTATGTTACATAACCTGAGTTTGGCCCTTAATGCTCCTAGACAAATCTTCTCTACCTCTCAAATGAACTCTATCCCACTCACCACAACAGCTCTTCCAAACCTTTTCTTCCATCTTCACACCTTCCATGGCTCCCCTTTCCCCACCCTCTCAGCTGAGAACCTGGCCTCATGTTTACTGGAAAAAAAAAAATTGAGGCCATTTTCTAAGAGCTCCCTCTTCTCACCTCCTGCTTCTCATTTCAATTACCCATATGCCTTCTGCCATTATTTCTTGAGTCTCCTACCTCTTCACCCATGTCTTGTGTAATGAAATAGCCCTTCTCCTTGAAATATCTCTCTATGTGCACAAGTGATTCCATTCCATCCCATCTTCTCCAACAGATTGTCCCCTCTCATCCTCATTTTCTTACTTACCTTCAATCTCTCCTTGTTTGTTTACTGACAATTTCCCTACTACTTGCAAACATGCCCAAGTCTTTCCCATCCTCAAAAAACCTTTATTCTGTCATCCATTCTCATTAGGAATTGTCCAATATTCTCTCCTCCTTTTTGTGGCTCAACTCCTGGAGAAGACCTTTTAGGATCAATGCTTCTACTCCCTTTCCTCTCACTTTCTTCTTAACTTTCTATAGTCTGGCTTCCAACCTCATCATTCAAAGTAAATAATCTCTCAGCTAACAAAGCTAATTTCTCAGTCCTCATTCTTCTTGACTTCTCTGCAATCTTTGATACTGTCAATCACCTTTATCTCCTTCAAACTTTCTTCTTTCTAGGGACTAACTTTTGCCTTTCTTTGTATTCTCAGTGCTTAGTGTAGTGCCCAGCACAAAGAAGGAATTTAATAAATATTTATTGATTACCTGAGAAATGACTCTCCTTCTTCTAAATTCTTAACCACCATTTTTACATGCTATATTCTATTTCGTGGTATCATTATTTATGCATATTTTATCTTTCATACTAGACCATAATCTGTTTGAGGGAAAAGACCATGTTTTCCTCAGAGTACATTTAGAAGGTATTGAAAAAATGCTTGGTGATTTGAATTTAATTTCTAACTTTTTTTTTTAATCTTAATTTAGGTTCCTTGTAGTTTGGAATACTGGGATGAACTCCAGAAAACTTTTGTTGCATTTCGAGAATTCAGTCTTTCTGAAAGTAAAGTTTATGAGCTGCAGTTGCCTGACATCAACCTTGTGAATGACCAGAAAAAATTGGTAGCTTCAGACCTTTGGAGAATTGTCCTGAACAGCAACCAAAATGGAGCTGATGACCAAAGGTAACACAGTGAAAATGAACCAGTGCAATGATGGGTTAAAAACTGTTTTTGCTAGTAGAGCGACATCCAACCCATCCTAATGTCATTGTATTTTGCCAGTCTGAGATGTAAGCTAAGAATCAGGAAAGAAACCAAAGGCCCCCCTGGGGAATTAGAAAAGAGGCTGCAAATGAAACACACACACACACACACACACACACACACACACAGCTTCAGGTACTGAACAGATCCATTCTCAAAGCCAATATTTTCTCCTGGATTTTTTTTTTACATAGAATTCCAGTCAAAGTTCTTTCAACTCCAAATCTAGTACTCTTGCTACATACACATTTGGCAGTAGCAAGAAATAATGGCTTAGAATCTGTCAGTGAAGGAGCAGTCAGAAAGACCAAACAGACCTAGCAACCTGGGTCCATTTGGTAAAGGCAAACAATCCTATAGTCATTCCTTAATAGGCCCCAAGGGCATCAGTGTGCTGTTAATATCACAGTGCCCTCTAGAAAATGAGGGACTTTGACTATATGATCTGTAAGATTGCTTTTAACCCTAATGTTCTGTAATTCTATTACTGGATTTTCATAATAATGAAATTTTCAAGAAAAGGCTAAATATATTTAGTCTACTCTTTAAGTCAAGGAAGCATGTCATAGTATCATAGTTTTCAAGCAGTCACAGGCCATCTACATTTCATTTTATAGATGAGCAAAATGAGACTGAGAAATTAAGTGGTTTACCTAGGAAAACACAGCTAGTAAGTGTCCTAGGCAGGATTTAAAAACACCTTCCTGACTCCCTAGTTCACCATACCATGCTGCCCCCTCCTTGCATATGAAGGGATGCAAACAAAGCAAAGACAGTAGAACCAACTACAACTATATCTTTATATATACATGCTATATGTAGATAGATATGAAAATAAAGTTAATGAAGCTTTACAGTGCATAGTACTTTATAAGTACACAGACACATTTACAAAGAGACACAAAATAAATGAGGTGTTTTATTGTTTTTTTTAATTAGGTAATTTGTAAAAGGTAAAGCACTATATAAATGCTAGCTTTTTATTGTGTTAAAATGTAGTACAATTTTTTTCTTCTTTATATCTGCTTTAGATGTAGATGATTTAAAATTAGGAATTTCCATTAGAGATTAATGGCATATTTGTTTAATTATTGGTTAATCAGTGTTGGTTGTAAAGGATGTCTTATAGTGATAACATTTTCTTAATTGATGACTTGAAAAAGAATGTTGTTCTTTCTAATTTAAAAAAATTTTAAGTTTGTGATTGAAAAGGAGTAAATCCTCAGCTGCCTAGAAAACTTTGCTCACCAGAATGATTGATTCCCTAAGGTTCTGCCTGGCCTAGGTTATACTGTCTTTGACTTTATGAGGATCTTTGTAGCCATATCCCAACTCCAGAGCCAGAAGCTCCAGTATTCTGAAGCATCTATTGGGCAAGATGATTAAATTAGATGTGTATCCTTCTTCTCAAAAATTTTGGTAGCAGAAAAAATCCAGGTTTTTTTTCTTTTCACAGTTGTCCTCATTGCTTTTCCTATTCTCTCAGGGCAGTTACTGACTACTAAACCTGTATTAATTGCCTATTCTGTGTCAGGCACTGTGCTAAAAGGCAAAAACCAGTATTCAAGGAGCTCATAAACTGTTGGGAAGACAACTTCATGTACATACAAGTTGTATACAGGATGCATTGGAAAGAGTCAGTAGTTTGACAGAACAGTAGAGAATGAAGTGGAATGGAGAGAGACTTAAAGCAAGTAAACCAAGCAAAAGACTACTTTAATAGTCTAGGTGTGAGGTGATGAGGGCTTGCACCAAGGTGGTGGTAGTAGCAGAGAGGAGGGGGAGTATATGAAAGATGTTACAAAGGTAGAAATGACCAGATTTGACAATGAGGACTGGGGTTCTTAAGCCAGAGTCTCTGAACTCATTTTTAAGATATTTTGATAGCTGTTATTTCAATGTAATTGATTTCCTTTGTAATCCTATGCTCACCTGTGAAATTAATCTTCCTAAATTTAGCACAAATCTGACCATGTCACCCATGTGTTTAGTCATTCCAGTGACTTCCTATTACATCCAGGGTCAAGTATAAAATCCTCTGTTTGGCCATCAAAGCCCTCCATAAATTGCCCCCTTCCCCACATCTTCCATCCCCCCACATAGTCTGCAGTCTAGTGACACTGGCCTACTACTCAAACAAGATTTTCCATCTCCTAACTCCAGGCATTTCCTTTGTAATTCTGTGTGTTTTACTCATTTAAAAACATTATTCTGTGAAGAAGTTGGTAGGTTTTGAAGACTAGGGGGTGGGAAGTGGGACTAGGGAGAGTTTAGGGTTTAGAGTTTTTAGTTTAGAGTTTAAGCATTTATATAGTACCTACTATATTCTAGATGCTATGATAAGCTTTACATTTATTATCTCATTTGATCCTAACAACAACCCTGAGAGGAAGGTGCTATTATCCCTGTTTTACAGTTGAGGAAACTGAGGCAGACAAAAGTTAAGTAACTTGCTGAGAGTCACACAACTAGTAAGTGTCTGAAGAGAAGAGCACCTCAGCCTCTTCTCACCCCAGGGACAAATGCTGACTGCACTCCCGAATCCCAGGTCCCAAAGTCCACACTGCACTGACCTCTCACTTTGTCCTTAGCATCTATGGGTTGATAATTCTGCAAACTGCCACAGCTGCTGGTGATATGAAGACCCTCCAGCCAGAGCCTGGTCAGGCCACCCTGAGGCTAAAACCTCGGGTTCTCGCAGGGCTGGGCTTGGTTCCCAGAGTGCTGTGCTGTCCTGCCAGCCTGCTGGGCTGTCTTCAGAGGGAGGTTAACTTCTCTCTGTCATTTTGTGGGTTCTGTAGCAGCTCCGTCCAGTCCCAGCCCTGCAGTGATAGGCCTGGCAATGGCCCTTGCGGTTGGTGGGTCCCCGAGTTGGTTATATTTAAATTATTGCCATTGCCATACAAGTTGTTCTCCTGGTTCTTATCACTTCATTCTGCATCAGTTCACACAAGTGTTCCCAGGTTTTTCTACAGTCATCCTCTTCATCATTTCTTACAGCATAGTAGTATTCCATCTCATTCATACATATAACTTGTTTAACCATTTCCTAATTTATGATATCCCATCATTGTTATACTCTACAGTACACTTTTCCTACCTGTTGCGTGGCTTGGCAAAAGATTGAATTTCCATTCAATAGTAAGCATCTGTTGTGTACAGATCAGTGTCAGGTGCTAGGAGAGAATAAGATTTTGGATGAACCATAATCCTTGCTCCAGTGAAGCTTAGAATCAAGTCAAGAAAGATGACAGTAACAGTAATATAAAGTAGTATACAAGTATATAAGACAAAGTGCTGTGTATGTGAGGACCACATTGGGGAAAGCCCATTAAAGACTAGGAGAATCAGGGAGTACTTCGTGGAATTGTTGGTGTTTGAATTGTACTGTAAGGACCATAGCTAGGACTCAACAAGATGAAAATTTTCAGTCTTCTATTTAGAAATTTGACTAGTGTACAAATTAGCTAAAAATAACATTCAGTATTCTAAATGCTTAATTGTCACTAATATTTTTAATAATTAATGATAATGACAAACATTCGAGTTTAGATCTTATCTTAAACACTTACTAGCTTTGTGACCCCTCATCAAGTTCCTTAATATCTTTTAATATCAATTTTCTCATTGGATAAGGCTCCAGTGACATAATATATGTAAAGTGCTTTGCAAACCTTAAAGCACTATATAAAGGCTAGCTATAACATATTCTTTCTATATAACATATCTTTATATAGCAATTTCATAGGCATGATATTAGTGTTATCTTCACAGCAACCCTTTGAGGTAGATACAGTGTTATCTTCATTTGATAGACTCCTAATTCAATGCTTTTTCCACTACAACTTACTTCCTAAGTCATAGCTAGAGTTCAGATAACTGGATAAAATTTTTATATTCAGTCTAGATATTTCCTATTTCTAGATCAGTTGGGCTTTTTTTTTTAATCAATTTCCCAACCCTGGAGATTTAGTAAAAACTGTGCAGAGGTGGCCTGTTTTTCCATCTTTAAGTAATGAAACAGCAAAAAGAACTCTCTTCCTGTTAGGTACTGATGGATTTGCAGAGGGATTTGCCTCATAACTCTAGACATTGGAGTGTAAAATGTTCTAGAAATCAGGAGGAGTCACAAGGTAGGAATATGAATACCTCAATCAATAAAAAAAAGTAAACATCTGGTTTCGATTAATAGTATCAAGTTGGAAATGATTTCTTGATACTAATTGTGAAGGAATGCATTTTCATCATTGAGAAGTTAAGTGTTTTAGACAAGGTTAATTCCTCTGAATGAGGAACCTTTGCCGATTACCTCTGTGGTCAGCTTAGCCCCTGGAAATGTGAGCTCTGGGAACCAGCATAGTAGAGAATGACATTCAGTGGACTCTTTTCATCAAAGTGCTTGACATTATAGTCCCAGGCATCATTTTGTACTCAAATGGGATTTGCAAGTGTAACTAATATTTCACACATTCAGCTTTGTTAAGATGATTTAGGACAAATAGATTTTTAGTTTGAAATTGGTGTTGATGAATTCAGTGAGAATAACTAGTTTAAAAAGTCAGTACCATAAATCACTGCCAAGATATATATTAAATGGGATGGCAGTAAACCACACAGATAAAACTGGATTTCAGTAAAAGCCTATAGAGAAAGAATGCTTTGATTAGGCTCTTGCCATTTAGGTTTCAACATTTTGTTCAAAGAGAAAAATACAAAAACCCTTTCCAAACATCAGCTTCTAGATATACTGGAGAACCAGTTCTTGGAGTAACTGAATGAATATAGATGATCAGCTCAGAAGTCAATTCATCAGTCTTTTGAGGAAGGTGTAAGATCTTTGTTTCTACTTGAGGCTATCAGCTGTTTCAAAAACAGGGATGATAGAATGAACCTCATAATTTAAACAAGCTAGGGCCCAGCACAGTGCTTTCCACACAGCAGACACTTAATAAATGTATGTAGAATTTAATTGAGGTGGGGAGAAGGAATGGAAAGGGTTGATTAATTTTTTAAAAAGTACTTGTTACTGAAAAAAGGAGTAAACCGATTTTGGACCTTGAAAACACTTGACTTGCACCTGTATTATGTGTATACTTCTCATGTTATATTTTGTATTAGAGTTATTTCCATATATGTCATATCTCCTTATTAAATTGAAAATTCATTAAAGTCAGGGACCATTTCTTAGTTTTAACACAGTATTGGGCATATAAATGCTTAATAAATATTTGTTAATTATTGAAAATTTCATACTTAGTGGAAGAAGATATTATAATATTAACTTCCCTCCCCAAATATGATATTTGATTCTAGGCCTATCAAAAAGGCAAAATAAATTCTAAGCAAAAAAGAAAGAAAGAAAGAAAGAAAGAAAGAAAGAGAGAGAGAACCCAGTCCTGTGTGGGAAAAGTGCCATTGCTTTCCCACAATTAAGATCCCACTGTTGAGGATAATTCAATATTGATACCAAAATTATCAAGACCCACATCTAAATTTAATGGCACAACTGAGAGTACCATCTTGAATATTTATGAGAAAAGTAATGTGGGATAATACCAAACAAAGTTTTCAGAATTTAGCAATTCATTGCAGTTGTATATAGAATATCTAGTGAATGCTTAATTAACTTTAAATTGAATTAGCTTTATGGTACATTTAATTGAGACTGACAAAACAACAAATATTAAGTGCTTTAACTTATGCCATCATTTTCTTACCCACTATAAAGATATCTTTTCATGTAGAAAAACTTAAATCCTTTTAGCTTTATTTTGAAAATAAATTTGAAATAATTTTTGTTTATCTTCTTTGTAATCCTGTTTTTATAAATGATGATGGCCCCTCCATACAGTACTCTTTATAGGCAGCTGGTATTCACTAACCTGGGCTAGTCTTGGATTAAAATATTTGGAAGTTTATAAATTGTGCTTATGATATTCTGAAACTAACCTTAGAGGTTTAATCTCTTGTACTTTAAGTGCAGCCCAAGTGTATTCCCTCATATCAATAATAAAGTGAATCCTATTACTTAGAAGAAATTATGAGGCTGAGGAAAGGTGGTATAGATTTAGCTTCCAGCATTGAAAAAACTTTTAGTTTTCTGGAGTAATGTGGTTGGCATGTGATTGTTACATCCTTAGTTGCTTTTATCCTAAATCTACTAGGAAGTTGTGGTAGAAATTGTGTGATGTATATTTGAATAAGGTACTTATCCACTTAGATCTTTGATCTTTTCTCCTCTAGGTTAGAAGAAAAATCTTCCTTACCTTATCCTTTGGATTCTACTGCATGTAGATACTTCATTATAGTAATAGGACCTCACGTTTATATAGAGTTATGAAACACTTTTCTTACAACCCTGTGAAGTAGGTAGTAGAAATGTTATCCCCGTTTTACAGATGTGGAAATTTGGGCTCAGAGAGATTGAGAGCTTCTTATGGTCATAGCTAGAAAGGCTTGAAAAGATTTAAACCTAAGTCCCTTGAGTCTAAATCCAGTGCTCTTTCTACTATACCATGCTGAATCCAAAACAGAATCTATTCAATGATTCTTCTTATTTCTAAGGTAAATTTAATGCATGAGGTACTTATCACCTCTTATTCCTGATATATAACTGTTCTACATCCTTTTCTATACATACATTCTTTCTTTTCATTCAGTTACAAGTTCTTTAGAGAATCTTAAAATTTGAGATTTGGGAGATACCTCACCAACCATCTAGTCATACATAAAGGAATCCCCACTGTAACATACTTGACAAGCCTGTGCTTGAAGATCTCCAAAGAAGGGGAACCTACCACCTTTTGAAGCAATACCTTCCTTTTGTGGACATCTCTGATTGTTAGGAAGTTTTTCCTTACATCAAGCCTAAATTTTGCCTCTCTTCAACTTCCTTCCCCCAAATAGGCCTTCACTACTTCAACACAACTTTCATATCGCCCCAAGCCCTCTTTTCTTCAGACTAAACATGCCCAGTTCTTGCAACTCATCCTCACATGATCTTCATATGCACTCAAGGCCCTTTGCCATTCTGGTTGCCCTCCTCTGGAAACCCTCCAGTTTATCATTGTCTTTCTTAAACTGTAGTGCTCACACCTATGTACCTGATGCTGTATTTGAGGTCTGTAATACATGATAAGTGTGTAAGAGAAGCATAGTTTACTATATGTGTGATAACTGAGTCAGGGAAAGACCAAAGAGAAAAATGATGAGGAGAATAAGGGACTTTTTCACAGAGGAGTTGGTGTTTGATTTGGGCTTTCAAAAGGATGAATAGGCCTTCTACAGCAGAGCAGATTTCCTAACTTTCTTTTTAGGAAGTTGATTAGTCTATAGATTCAAAGAAAATGAATATGATGTTGACTATTCTCAATGTTTAGTTGTCTTAATACTTTTTATGATAATCAACATTAATAAATACCTGTGTTTTAATTTTGTCACATCTGTAAAATGAGGATAGTACCTCTATGATAATATACCTATTTCCCAGGGTTGTAGTCAGGATCAAATGAAGTAACACATGTAAAGCAATTTGCAAACCTTAAAGTAAAATATAAATATTAGTTATTATTATTGTTGTTATCATAATTATTACTAATTTTGTGATTTTGGGCAAGTCACTTTATGACCTTTGGTTTCATTTATAGCTAGAATGCCAATATGTTTATGGCTTAGGTTCTCTAGTAATATGTGATTACATCAGTCATTGCACAAATATTCATATTTAGTGCCAACAGTTAAATTAATGCATCTATAAACATTCTAAGAACTGTGAAATTTTTTTTTAGCACTTTTTGGCTCTATTTTGCCACTGTCGCTGTGGAAGCAGAAAGGGACTTTGTAGGACTGGGGTCCATTTTGTATTTTCATCAACTTTATTGGTCACTATGCCTACAAATTTCAATGCCTCACAAGCTGGCCTTTTGATGAGCATCTCAGAACCAGTTAGACTAGCCATCAGACAGTGGACAGTCTTTTACTAGACCTGTTCTTGAAGTCCTTCCAGTGTTGTGGAGCATGCTAGAATTATATCTCAGTAGGTTAGCCTTCAGTCCAAAGTTAGGATTGGGCAAAGGCATCTAAGTAAATTACTTGTATTTCATCCTCAAAGAAAGCATTTTAGGCAAAATTGAGGTTCTTCATGATTTCATAATCCTTCTTATCAAGAACTTCAGACTCATTTGTTGAAGCACCCAAAAGACATTCCAAAACGACCACTCAGCTTTGAATCAGACTTACAAGTTAAACTTGACCCAGTTACTGTGAGCAACTAGATAACATGTTTGGGCTACTCAGGAAGAGAACTGCTTGGCTATCCTGGGATGACTTTTTGTTTTGCTTTGTTTTTTAAGATTATAGGCGGTTGTGTTCACAGAGAATGAACCTGAGAGATTCCTGTGGTGGGTAGAGAAAAGCCTTCAATCTAGAACCATACTGACAAAGGCTCGCAGTGAAATTATAAATTGTGTATCAGTATTGGCAAGAAGGGTTGGTTAGGTGCACAATATTTAAAAATGTGAATATACAGATAAGGATGGTTACTTATAAAGGAAAGGTTGCAGTGATTCTCTAGAACCATAACAGATGCTGTGTAGAAAAAAGTCAGCTTTCAGCAGACAGCATCATTCTGGCTATATCATTTTGCTCTGGACGTATATGAACCCTGTGATAGCCATGCTTATCAAACCTATCAGCTCACACTCCTTCCCCAGCCTTCTGCAGCCCACTAGGGCAGCATTCATCATTGAGTTTAAAGTGCTAAATAGAACAAGGAATAGATGTGAGGAGCAGACTTGGGCTCTGATGCTCAAGAATCCAGGTTCATTCTCTGGTGTCTGATTTCTGAGGTTGATGGGAACCCTGCTTGTTGCCCCTGCCTCTCCAAAGTCCCTTTATGGATTCGTAGTTTTGACTTCACTGAATTTTCTCCCCCAGTTCTGCCATATGGCTTCATTGTTCTTTCTCGTTTGACTGCTTTATGAGGTAAAATCTAATCTGGGTCCAAAACATTTCACAAGATGATCTCTGAAAAGTAAAACAAGTATAAGTACAGAATAAAAGAAATGCCAAATATTCTGTATTAATTCCACTTAGTTCTGTTGTTCAGAATAAAAATGCCTGTGTCCATTCTTAAGCAACTTGGCTGTGCCAAGTACTATTCTTTATCCTTGGAATTTTTAAATTCCTGCATATTTTAGTACCTGAAATTAATACTTGAATTGTTTTCTCTGAGCCTTCAATGTCTTGAATTAACCACTCCTTCCTCTTGCTTCCACTTGCCCTTTCATGGGCCAAAATTCTCTTCCCCAGGCCTGACCACCACTCTCTTGACTCTTCAGGATCATATCTTCATGACACTATATATTTATTACTGGAAAGGACTTGAGAAGCCATCTAACCTAAATCTTCTCCTTTTCCAGATGAGATGGCCTTTACTGATTAAGCAGCCTCTCCTCCAGACATACTACCTTTTCCTTTATATCTGGCATCAATATTGGTCCTTTCTATTAATTTCCTTTCCTGTCAATAGGCATAATACCTCTTGATTTCAGTGAAATGTTTGACAGTCTTTTAACAAACTAGAAAATGGACCATACCACTGTTAGGTGGGTAAGAGCAACCTGAAACAGGTGGCTGGATCCTGTGACCTTTCAGCATCAAAACCATAGAGATATAGAAGGACAGAGGGGAGTTCCCTTCTCCTGAGGGTACCCGAAAAAGCAATTATACCTCATATAGTTAAAGGGTAAAAATTTGTCCAGCAACTAACTTTATGGGTTTTTCAAATCCTTATGTAAAGAGATGTTTCCTGCTTCTACCTATTTGCCTTTCCTTCAAAATATTTAACTTTGAAGGTCATGATTTTCATCATTTTAGGAAGTCTCTGGAGAAAACCATGTAGTCTTTCCATATGCTACTATTACCCTTTCAAAGACTGCTGGCCAATTTAACAATAACTTTTGAAGTTGCTGTTGCTGGCCTCCTCTCTTTTCCATACCCACAGCTCACCATCCCCCATCCCTTTGCCTGTGTGCAGGCCTTCCTCAGTATTTAACGGGCGCACTCTTTTCCCTGACTCACAGAATCTCTCTCTCCCTTCTGCTCAAGCACTGCCTTCTAGAGAAAGTTTTCTCAGATCATTTAACTGTTTGTGCCCTTTGTCCCAAACTACCTTGTGTTTACCTTTTTAACTGCACTAGGGCACCAGGCCTGGAGTCAAAAAGACCCGAGTTTACATCTGGCTGTGTGACCTGGAGCAAGTCACTTAACCTCTGTCTGCCTCATTTTCCTCAGCTGTAAAATGGGGACAATAATTGTACAGACCCTCCCCCCCCAACCAGGGTTGTTGTGAGGATCAAAAGAGAATTTTTTTTAAATGCTTAGCAAGTGCATAACACATATCAGGTGACATATAAATGTTATTTGTTGTTGTGGTTGTTTATAACTGTGTAGTAGTCCTTTCATGATTATTTGATGAATTGAATTTTTTGAATATAACACTCTTGGCTACCCTTCCTTTTGAATATTCACGTTTGTCTTAGCTTCAAAGATATCAAAAAATAATCCTGCTTTTCTTCTTCTCTTTATAACTGATGTTTCTCTGTTTTCTATTCTGGCTCTTCTTTCCAAACCTTTCCAAGATTCTGCTGTCAACTTTTTCCTCTTCCCTCTCTACATTCTTTCTCTTGGCAAACTCATTTCTCCCACAGCCTCAACCATTACTTCTAAACAAGTGATTCTCAAGTCTCCATCTCCAGGCCTGACTTTTTCCTAAGCTCCAGATCCCCAACTTGATCTTCCTCCAAGGTTTACCTACTAGCAGGATGAACTCAGCTAAGACATTGTCCTTCTCTGCCAAATAAGGAGTTTGGATTTGATCATCTCTACAATCCTTTCCCACTCTGTATGCTATGATTCTATGATCTTTCTCCTAGAACAAATTCATCTTACTTATGCATAGATCTAGTCATTTCTCTCCTTTTTAAAAAAATCTTCTGGGATTCTGTATTGTCTCCATTCTAGTAGGGGTATCTGACACATACACATAAATAAGAAACAAAATAATAGATGTTAAGTACATTGTTGGCACCTTCTTCCACCACTTATTTTTAATCTCCCACAGTATCTTATTTCTCAAAAGAAATATAGAATGCACTCTCTTATTAAATAATTTAATAAACATTTATTAGGTGCCTAGTCTGTGAAAGGCACAATCCTACATGCTATGAATACAAAGATAAAACTAAAATGGATTATCCAGGAAACCCAGCATTGAGAGGAAGCTAAGAGGACATTTAGTCCATCCCATCCCTGAATAAGAATTGGCAAGTGAGTGGCCAGTCCTTTCTTGAATACACCCAGTGAGGAGGAAATAGTCGCTGCCCCAAGGAATTTATATTCTGGTTTTTTCTTGAGGAGCATATACATTTGTTAAGGAGGCAAGATCTAAACATATGAAATAGTTAAGTGTCATGACAAGACAGTCTAAGATAAGTGCCAAAATGAGTATTATAGATAATAATGTGTTAATATGGAAAATTAGAATGGGCAAAAACGAAGAAGAAGCCTTCATGGAAGAGATGGGATTTCCTCCCTGTATTATACTGTTTTGGTGATATAAGCACATGTGAGTCTAATAACCCCAGGTCAGCCTTGCCATTTCAAACCTCTATTTTATCCTGGTCCTTGTTCATAAACCATTGCTCTCTGGGTCACATGCTCATTCTCCATGGGGAAGGTTAAGGTTGTCTCTAGATATTGCTTCCCCTCATTGTCTCCTCTGCTAGCTACAGACCAGGGATTTGTTGAACACTGTTCTTGTCTGTATAGTTTCATAAGCCATTTGGGCAACAATAGTACAGTTCGAAACAGTTCTGTCATCTGAGTTTCTTGTTATTAAAATAATTAAAGATTTTATACTGGAAAATTCTTTCCTTTATAAGCTGGGGTTCTGCCTGCCCGATTTTTTGCTTTCCCTCTACCCCTTGGGAAAGGAATTCTTACAGAGTTTTGTTTTTGTTTTTTCTTTGCCCTCCCAGAAATGAAAACCCTTAAAAACGCTGCCTTACATTTGTTTTCTTGTGGTTCAATATATAGCAGTTGTACTTCTTTAAATAAAAGAATATTTTTGTTTTTTCTCTTACCACCTTTATAGTCTCTATGCTAACTCATCAATTAATTAACCCAGCAGATAATTATTGAATACATACTATGTGCAAGGCACTCTGTAAAGGGATCTGGATGATACAAAGAGTAAAACAAAAATACAAATTCAAAAGTACAAATACAAAAGAGTAAAAGGAGGGTCTTGCCCCCATTGAACTTCCAGTCCAATAAATTGAGAGTAGCTCATCACTATTTTACCAAAATACTAAATGCTGCTCAGCAGCCACCTAAAAATTCCTGAAGTAGCCACGGGGTTACAGAGAAATTCTAATTCTCTATTATGTATTTCCTCCTACTTGGAAATCTTATGGGATTATTCTATTATTTGAATTGGGTATAAAGGGATCCAAGGAGTTTAGCTTTGCATCTGAACTTCTGGATGTTTGAACTAACTACTGAATCTTATGAGATCCATTTATTATAAGTCGAGAGGTCTTGCTTGCATCCAAGAGCCATCATTCAGCATGTTAGTAACCAGCAGCACCAGAGAATACTGTGAACATTGGCAATGGCCCATGAATCTGACCTGTTTTGGCAGTCTGGTGGGAAAAGGGGAGTGTTAAAATATAGATGTTCAAAGTTTGGAGGGTTTGTTTTTTTTTTATCTTTCTGTGCCTGCCTGCCATAATTGTCCCATAAATTCTGTTTCTTCCTTTTGGTGCCTAGATTAGATTGAAATCTATATATAGCTGTATCCATATAAGAAAATTTACAAAAATACGGCAGCTATAACTAATTCTAGCAGGTCCTTCAACTCCCATTTGCGAGCAGTGAACACTTAGTTCCATTCTGCCAGTACCCTCATGTTAAAAGTAAATATGTGTAGGCTACTTTTTATAGTGCATTGTGGTGATGAACAAATTGAAGAAATGTTTGAAAACATATAGAATTGTTTATTCTAAACATACTTAAATTGAGGCCAGAATACATTATATATGTTTCTTATACTTTTAGAATTGTTCATCTGGAAATGGTACCAATGTGTTTATTTTGGGATAATTATTTGGATTTAGGATGGCAACATTTAATTTGGTAGTTGAAAGTTATTGTAGCGTTGTTGATTAGTGGCACAGTTTTTTTTTTTTTTTTATCTGACTTGGAATTGCCAACAAACTTCTAAAAACCCTAAAAAAGGCATCTATGCTTTTTGGCATCATAAGAAAGTCCCAGGGAAGACCCCACACACACAACCCCCACTGAAGCAGAGGGATCTGTGACTAAGGAGGTAAATCCTAGGCATATTAGTTAAGTGACTTAACCTAGGGTCACATGGCTAGTAAGTGTCAGTGATGAAATCTGAGCCAACATCATTCTGACTCTGAGCCCAACACTGTAGCTATTATACCATACTTCCTCTACTTTTATAATTTGATATAAATGAATTTTTTGGCCAACACTGCCTTGTAGTATTTTATCAAGCTTTTGTACTATGCATTCCTATGTTTACTGCTCATAAGAGATGCCAGGATAGACCTTAGAAAAATTTACCATATCAAAGATTGCAGTTAGTAAGGGGAAAATCCATCCAAAGCATACTCCATATTGCTATTTTATGACTGGTCTCATTGACCTCTACAAATTTTTAGATATATACATGTATATACATACATGTATACCTATATATATTTATATACATATGTACAACTATAGTAATAATATTGGTATGTATATATTAAATTTGTAAGTGCTTTACATAAATTATCTCACTTGAGCTTTATAACAACCCTGTAAGGTAGGTGATGAACTTTAAATAGTAATATATGGGAATTCAAAAGTGAAAGTGCTTGTAACATCCATTTTTTCCTCATGTAAAAGCAGTAATTTTGCTTGCTAAAGTGAGTTTTATATTGGGTATCATAAGTAAATTATTAGCAACTTCATTTTGGGATGGATATATTTTTAGGAAAAGGGGAAGGATAGGTTGTTGTGATGTATATATGCCTGTTAAAACAACTATATCCATCTTTGCATCTCAATAGATAGATCAATGGATAGATAACTATTGTTCTTTCTAGATGTAGATATAGATTTGTCTTATCTAGATGGATAGATCTATCATTATAGGTATCTATAATGAGAATTCCTTTTAGGTATGAATTAGACTTAATAGCTACTAAAATCCTTTCCAATTTTTAAGTTCTGTGATATGTGCTTATGTGGATATATGTACAAAAATACACATGCGCATATGCACACACATATCTGTGCTTTTGTCTTATGTTTTACTACTCTGAAATGTAAATTTTATACAATAAAGGTGTCCTAACATTGTAATACAGAATACAAATATAAATAACTTGCATTTTATGTTCTCTGGAGTGTAAGCACTCATTCAGTATTTGTTGAAAGATCTTCCCATGCTTTTTTTTATCCATCCTGTTCACTCCCATCTTTCAAAACCCGATTCAAAATTAAATCCTTTGAGAAGCACTCACTGATTAATCCTACTTATCCCATTCTGATCTGATTTTTGTGCCATGTATCACCAGCACTTAAAGATTCAAAATATTAATTTTCAGTCGTTGATTTTTTTTCTTTATAATGTTCCTAAATCTTTGTGGTGTACATGTTGTATACCTCCAACTAAACTATCAACTCCTTAAGGACAGGAGCTTTCCCTTCTACGTCATTTATAACTCCCATCAGAACTGTTCTGAGAGTGTAGGATCACTCTACTTTGGAGATTAGGCAGTGAGTTTCACGGCAAGTTGGTGTGGCTGAATTTATAGCCATGGGAGAGGGGTTTCAGAGTTTCAAGAGTTGTCAAAGGCATTCTCATCCAACGCAGACTAAATAGCCCAGGGTAATGAGGAAGTGGTGTCAACCAGTGAAGTACCATGACCAAAGAAAATTAGAGTGAACACGTACTGTACTCCCATTCCACTTCTCCCTTCTTGTTACAGCAGCTCCTTTCCAACACCTTCTCAGTCTTCTACTACATATAATACTGACTTCAATAGGATTTTTTCTATATAAAAATGTTGGAGAGAGGAAAAGGAAGCAGCCATAGAGTGTGACCCCTCATCCTCCCAGTCTTGGTGCTGTTTCCCAGGACACCCAGACCAGGGCTTAATGCAGAGAAATACTGATCGAGGGGAGGTCTGGGAAGGTGGTAGGTAATCAGGAACAACGGATAAACAAAGATTCACATTCATTTGGAATTAGGAGGTTCTGTGTTTCTTGCATCAGGTTTATCTTCCAAATCACATTTGGCTCAAACTGACAGGAAAATTAAATTGCATTCCCAAAGCACACATTAGTTAGGGTGACCTCAGAATAGAGAGAGTAGGGAGCCACCCTAGGAAGACGAATTTACTGCAGGTAATTCACAGAGAATAATCAACACATTCATTATCAAGAGATGACTTCAGAATAATAATTATAGAGGATTCTATGACATCATAAAATAACCATAGCTTCTTATTGCTGTTTCAAAAAAATTTAAAAAATCATTTCATTTGTATAGTGACATAAAACTAGAAGTGGTGAATCTTTCAAAAATCCTTTTTTATTTCTCCTAGCTCTGAAAGTGAATCTGGCTCTCAAAGTGCTTGTGATCAGCTTGTGACACCAACAGCCCTGGCTGCCTGTACACGAGTGGACTCCTGCTTTACCCCGTGGTTTGTGCCGTCCCTTGCTGTCTCTCTCCAGTTCGCTCACCTAGAATTCCATTTCTGTCATCACCTTGAACAGCTGGGCACAGGTACTCTATCTTCTGAAATAGAATGCAAACCTTTCTATCTTATTTTGTTTTGCTGGTTCTGAGTCACACTGTTCATTAATAGTTGCCCTGGTAACTTACTTCCAGGAAGTGCAAAGGAAAAGGGTTTCAGTTTCAAATTGATGCCTTCTGTTGCCTGTATTAGGAGCCTTCAATGCCCAGAGTGCTGTGGTTGCCGATTGCCTTTCCCATGGGACTGCCTATTTTTAGAAGTGCCATTCATTTTCACTGGAAGAGTGAGGAGCATTGCCAAGTCTGTCCAGCAGCAATAGCTGTAGCCACATGAGGCAACAGGCATGTCCAGCAGGTGTTCCCTCTACTTTCAAAAAGCTTAAAGATCTTTTATGTTTTCCACCAATACATTAAGCTAGTACATTTTACAGTACTCTTGAAATGCTTTAAGACTTTGGAGCTTCTGTAATAAGGATTTTTGAGAAATCTACAAGAATTACAGGTTTCACTGTTATTCCAATTATAATCTTTTTGAAAGAGATGCATCTGTTTTTGTTCAGTGTGCTGTGTCATTGCATTAATGGCATAGACATTCCAGAAGTACTTCAGGATATTGCCTGATTTCAAATGCAGGAACACTGTCTGTAGGAGATGGACAAATACCTCAGATAACTTAAGCAGTTTTACAAGTTTTGATTTAAATTTTTCTATGATCCAAGAATAGCCTCTGACATACTTCCTAATGTTAATGTTCCCAATCAGATAGTTACTTGTAAATCATTTTTGACTGTACTCTAGCTTTCTAGTTAGTGCATTCTGATACCAGGTGTTAGGACTTTCAACTTACACACAATGGAAAAAGCAAAAATCAGATTAAAACCAAACACAGCTGCTGGTAAGCATGTTGCCTTCTCAGCAAAAAAAAAAAAAAAAAAAAAGTGGGGGGGGGAGGATTAAGCTACTTAAAAAAAAACTTTCTTAAAGAAACTTGTGTTTTTTAGAGTGGTCAAGATGTGCAAGGTAGTTCTATGAAATTCTCCTTACCTTTTGGGAATTTTGCTTTTTGTCGGTATTTCTCTGTGAGAGTAAGGGAATTATTGATTGGCACTGATGGGAGAAGAGAGTCTGCTAACTGCAGCCTCAGTAAGGCTTTATTTTAAAATTCAATTCTAGATTTAAATAAACTTTCTGAAAAGGGAACATATCGTCTTAAACAGTAGGCCCTTATTTCAATTTAGAAAAAAAAATTAAAATTCAGCTTTCTTAAGTGTCATCTAACCCCATATATCACACTGTTTTCCTTTTCCAAAGTAAAGCTTCTTTTTACAAACTGAAGGTTCATATATTTTCCCCCACAATGTATGGTTACCTCTTCTAAATCTGTTTTCCCCCTTTCTTGTTTGTTTTCTTCATAGTGTCACCACAGTACCTACAGCCATTCATCTCTGACAAGAATGTGCCAGCTGAGCTAGAATACATGATTCTCTCCTTTAGAGAACCACATATTTATCTGAGGCAGTGGAACGATGGATCGGTCTGTCAAGAGTTCCAGTTCTCTACTCAAGCTGATTGCAAACTTCTGGAGTGCAGAAATGTTACCATGCAGAGTGTGGTGAAACCCTTCAGCATCTATGGACAGATCGCTGTTTCTAGCGAGGCAGCAGAAAAACTTCTGGATTGTACTGTGATAGTTGATTCTATATTTGTAAACTTTGGGCAGCATGCAGTTCATTCTCTAAACACTGCAGTACAAGCTTGGCAACAGGTACGCACATTCCATAGCCATTTCCAAAGTGACCATGTTTATTGGATGCTATGTCAGACAAGTAAAAACCAAACTACAGTGTGACAGAATGAAGCAAATGGGCAGTGGAATATTTGGCGCCTGGTTCCACACTGGCAAAGCAACCCACATTATTTTTTAGAACTCTAGAGAATATGGGTCCTCTACACATGCATTGGATATTATACCCACATTTTTGTGACTAATGTGCCACATCTGTGTATAAAGTACCCTATTCCCCAGAATTTTTTCCAAGTACTTTATAGTTTCAGTTTGCCAAAGTTCCAATCAGGCTACTTAGTGTAATCCTAGGGACTGTTAAAGGAATGAAACACCAGTGTGGGTCTTTCAGTTGTCAGGCACTTCATGTTTTCACACACACACACACACACACACACACACACACAAGGATGAATTGTATGAAAAAGCAAGTACAGTGTCATTTCTCTCCCTTGCCTTTGTTAACTTTCCATTTTTTCAGTGTATCACGAGGAGGCTGACTACATGAATCAACTTTACGCTCCACTGTTCCTTAATATTTTTTCACTTTTACCCCTTGCCATAAGTCAGCCCATATTGAAAAGAGGTAAAATGTTTGTGATGTCTGTCACATTTAAATTTTAATGGAAATTAGGTACCTTCAGCTCCCAGTAGCATGTAATTCATATAACTGCATCATGTGACAGTAACACAAATTTCAGAGTAGTTTTGTGTCCTTTAGTAATTTTTAATGTAATTTTAAAAATAGAACTTTTTTGTCTCCTTGAGACCAGACAGTCACTCCCCTAATATTTTTTGTATGCAGCATTTGGGGTTTCATTCCCCAAGTATAAGGTCCTTCTGTTTGTCATCGACCTAAAGAAGTCCTTCAGTTCTCTCACCATCAAATTGTCATGGGAGCAAATCATTCTATTTATATGCATGAAGACCTATATAAAGCTGAGGAATTAATTACCTAACATGGCACTACAATAGCAAAGTAAGAGAAGATAAAACATCTGCTTTATATTAAAAATTCTTTTTTAAGGGCATTCCATGGTTTTCTTGTTGCAAAGGACATGCGTAAAACAAGAGCTAGTGTGATCTAAATCTTTACAGCTGGTTCAAATAGCAATGTGAAAAAAATCTTTGTAGCTCCAATTTCTGGGTTTTTTTGTCATATTCTGAACAATGCATTTAATAAAAAACAAAAATAGAAAATATAAAAGAGTCATTGATAGGGCATTTAAACCCAGGATTTTTTTACTTAGCATCAGTGCCTGTTATAAGAAGACCCATGTGTGGCAACTACTGCAAAATGGCCTTCAGAAATATCAGTTTCCTCCCAGGGTAAAGAATTCTCTTAGACACAGCTATACATATAAATAAAATATGGTGCATAAATATTTAAATGTTTTAAACCACATCAGAGTGTGAATGACTGACTGACTAACACGGTGCCTGGAAGGAGTATTCTGAGTTGGAAAAAAATTGAATTGTATATTTGATTAAGTAGAGCCATATGTCACGTAGTATATTGCTGACAGGTACATTCTATGAATAGTTGGTTCTGATTTATACAGGGATTTGGCAATGTTAACATGAGCCACAAGAGGATATACTTCTGTAATTGTTGCTGTAATTTTCTCGTTTCCTCCCATGTCAAGGGTACTTGCCACCATGTTCTAATGTGGTGGGCATCTAACCTTATGTATTCTAAAGTAAATTTAAAATGTACTCTTTTGAAATCACAAGATATTTGACATGGAAATAGACTCATGAAAGGTTCTTAAAGTCATGGTTTCTAAGATGTTCTGTGTATGCTTTACCTGCATTAGAGGGAAAGTACAGTTTCCCAATCACAGAGATTGTTGTGCAGCCATGTTCATTTACAGTGATTTTGCTGCGAACCAGAACATGAACTCAATAAGCAGGAGACACGATTTGAGTTTCTGCATATTTGTACTGGATTGATATCTCAGATAAATAATTTTTTAGATAATGCAGATGGGCCAGACAGTTGAAGCATGAAGCCATTTGGCCATCCACATTCAGGTCAGGAGTTCAAAATTAACAGAAGCCTTCACCAAGTCCTGGTTTTTCTAGCTTTGCCTTCCTTTTCTTCTCTCTGTTGGCAAATGATATATGTTTCTGATACAAGATTAAGGTCCCAGAATATCAAATGCAGTTTGCTTTGTAACTTCAGGTGAAACCTGAGCAAATTAGCACTCAAGGGGTGTTTTCATTCAGTACTGTAACCCTGTCCCACTTAGTTACAAATTAATCTCTGACACTCTAAACTCTACCAGGAGTATTGATGCTATGGTAAATAATTATCAAATTAAATTAATATCAATAAATTATAAATAAATTATCAAATTAAAGTAAGCACCCTCAGGTTCATTCAGAGTATGTGATGTCACATGAAATTCTTTTAAAAATGTTATCCTATGTCCAGCATTCCAAGAAGTGTTTACAGTTGTTACACTTAAAATGAACTTCACAGATGAAGAGTCAGTACAGTGAAACAGTGCCCCAAAGACTTTCTGTAGTCTTTAGAAAAATGTAAATAACCCCCTTGTGTTCTTTAATTTACATTTTTTCCTAAACCCCTCATCATTTATTAAAAGGTCAATTGTAAAGACAAGGGAAGCAAGAGGTTTTTTCCCCTTTTTTGTTGTTGTTTTTTCAGAGCCCATCTGGTAGCTTAACCTCAGTGTCACTAATAAATAGATCACTAATCATTACTAAAAAGAAGTTTTGAATCCCAGGACTTTTAAGACAGCTAAAACTTGGAGTCATATTTGTTTTCTTATGTTAGTATTCGAGACATTAAGGAAAAGGATGAATATTTAATATCAAAAGAACTTGATTAATAAGTTTAACAAGTTCGTAAAAAAAAGATGTGATTGAAAAAGCAAATTGACTGGTCACATGATGTGAGCAAGGGAATGACTTAAAGGGTAGGTTGTGTGCCCTCTAAGATCAAGAGAGATCAATGTGCCCCCAGTGTCCAGGACAAGGAAAGTGACAGTCTTGTTGCATTTTGCCCTGGTCAGATCACATTTGCATTACTGTGTTTGGTTAGTTCTGAGTACCATTTTTTTAGGGAGGATCTTGATAATCTGGAGAACATCCAGAAGAAGGTCATCAGAATGGCAAAGGGGCTCAAGACCATACAACATAAGGACTGGTTGAAGGAATGAGGTATGTTTAGCCTAGATATGAGAAAATTCAGTGTTAGACAGAAGAGCCATCTTTAAGTGGTTAAAAGGCTCTTGGAAAGAAAACAATCTGGATATGTTCTGCTTAGTCCCAGAGAACAGAAACTAGAATAATGGGTGAGTGTTGTAGAGAGAGAAGTTTAGACTTGATATGAGAGAAAACTTAGCAATAATTAGAGCTACCCAAAATTGGAATAGTTTTCCTCAAGGGTCTCCCCTCACTGGAGATCTTCAGGCAAAGACTAGTGTTTGGCACACCATAATGGGGATTTTTATTTATTTATTTATTTGTTAGGTATGGATTATACTAGATAGGTTTGGAGGTCCCTTCCAATTCGGAGATTCTCTGACTCTCTGATTTGCTTGAATTCACAGGGACAGCTAGGTCATCAGAAAGACTCAACACTTTACTCAACACTGATTTGCCAATAACTGACGTCCAACAGTTACTGGACATTGGCTAAAACATATTTATTCATAGGAGTGACATTCTGTAAGACTGGTGATTGCTTTTACCACTTTTGAAAAAAACAAAAACCCTGGCTTTTAAGCAGCCTCTAGACCTGATCAATCTTGTAAACTAAATCCCTGAGCAGCATAAGGAAATCTACAGCTTTCTCTCTGTCTTTCTCTCAGAGGAGGTATACTCACACATTCACACTCTTCCATAAGGGATTGGAGGGCTTCATTATCCAAACAGTCACTGCTTTCGAAAGAGTACAATTTTTTGTACTTTGGTAACAGATCTTATTGTCACATTGAGAAGAAATCAAACTTTGTCATGCTTACTTTTAGAGCACTACTTGAAGAACACTGGCCCACAGAGCTTTTTTTTTTTTCTGTAGCATGTTAATTTCACTTGAAGAAACCTCAAAAGTTTGAGAGATCTCATTGTTCTTTTTATTTTTTTGTGGTGTATGATTTATTTTGCAAAAATATAAATCAAAACATATTCTTGAAACTTTTTAGATCTCTTTAAGGGGTGTGTGTGTGTGTGTGTGTGTGTGTGTGTGTGTGTGTGTGTGTGTGTGTACATCACACACTCAGTGCTTATGCTTGGGATTATAGAATATTTTGTACCAGAGCTAATGACAAAAGATCTTTTCGTGTTTTTGTCTTGTAACTCTCGCCACTGGGCAGACAGCTGCCAAACATCTTGCAATTAATCTGATACACGTCGGCTTTCCTCTTCTTTTCCTTTCAGAACCAATGCCCTGAGGTAGAGGAGTTGGTCTTCAGCCATTTTGTGATCTGTAATGACACACAGGAGACACTGCGGTTTGGCCAGGTGGATACTGATGAAAATATTCTGCTGGCCAGTCTCCACAGTCACCAGTACAGCTGGCGTTCTCACAAGTCCCCACAGGTATTTCAGAAAGTCTCACAAACACAGTGATTGTTAAAGCCGGCTGTTCATGTATTCTGCATTTTTATGCCTGTATCCAGCTATTTCTTTTTAAATCTCCCTGGAAACCACATGGTATAGCAATATCAGACTCAAGCGTTTGAGAAAAAGGATTGAAGAAACCCAGAAATATTAAAGGAATAAAATGAGGTATATGTACAAGTTTATAGAGATTCAGAGATCTAAATGGAACCTTGTTCAGTCTAGGAAGAGCCAACAAACAAGAGAGATAATAAGGAGAGGGCTTCCTGGTAGCTATGGAGTGGTGTCACAAAGACAGTGTATGGGTGGACTCAGTGCATGGCTACGATATGAAATTAATACTTTATTGAGAGGCAGCTGAAAAAAGGACTAACCCTAATGTCAGAAAGACCCATGTTCAAGCCCTGATTCTGACACATACTGATTATGGGAAGGTGGGAAAGGCATTCCCCAGGAAATCCTTGAAGGCCACAAGTTACAAAGGAGATGCTGATCTGTATTCACACCAGTGAAATCACATGTCCAGATCCAAAAAACAAATTATTTGCTTCAATTAAATCAGTACTCAGTGTTGTGATTTGAAGTAAAAGAAGTTTCAGAAAGTACTCTAAGCAGATTGTTTTCTTTGGAACTCCAGTTATAAAAAAAACTATATGTGTCTATGTTTGAAAGGAATTTCTTAAAGGGGTGAGTGAACCTTTACGTGCAACCCTAGAAAGATGAGGAGGACAGCTTCAGACTTTGTTATGCCCTTATCCTCAGTGTAGTGTAGCTTATTTAGGTCATCAAGGACTTGCCAAAAAGGTCACTGTCCAATTTGGAGAAGGTTACTACTCTACCATCTCAAATCTGAGTCAGAGTCACAAGGAGGAAGAATATAAATCTTACCCCCAACTTTTTATTAAAAATACATGTTTAATTAAAATTGACTTAATGGGACATTAAACTACAATAAATCCTTTTTGCAAAGTTCCCATATGATTTGGTCATATAGTTGTATTTTTAGGTTTCATCTATAGATTTTTAATTTATCATCTCCTTTATAACAAGTTTTTCTCTTCTCTTAGGCAAATTAAGCAATTTGCCTCCTGCTAAAGAAAGTTTTCATGTTATTGATGTTTATGATAAAGGAGTATTGGTGGACAAATAGAAAACCTTCAAGCTATGGCTTCAGTTGTTTAATATTGCAATGCAGCTATAAGGTACCCAGCAAGTCTCAGGCGGTGGGCCAGTGAAAAGCCCAGAGGAGGAAGATTTGTTCCACCTTCAATCATTTGGAGGATGTATAAGCTAAGTTTAAATATCCTTCTAAATTCCCAAGTCATCTATGGGAGCCAAAAAGGAGGAGCTAACAAAGAATGAAGAGCTGAGCCAGAAAGACTCCAAATTGATGAAGAGAACAGTGGGATAGTAGGTTAGAAGAAGAAAAAGCAAAAATGGTCGTTAGAATTGTTATACTATTTTACATGTTCTTTTTTTTTTTGGCCTTTTGGAGGGCAGTTGTAGTTAAGTAACTTGCCCAAGGTAACACGGCTAGTTTGTGTGTGTGTGGGTGTGTGTGTGGGTGGGTGGGTGTGGGTGTGTGTGGGTGTTAAGTGTCTGAGGCCAGAACCGAACTTGGGTCCTTCCAATTCCGGGGCCGGTGCTTTACTCACTGTGCCACCTAGCCGCCCCTATTTTACCTGTTCTTAATGCAGTAGACCTTAAAATGGAATTTTACAGTTGCTATCTCATTTTATCCTCACAAAATCTCTATAAAGAATACAGTATTATTCCAATTTTATAGGTAAGGAAATAGATACAGAAAAGTTGGATGTCCAAAGTAAATGATACAGATAGTGATAGAGATGGAACCAGACCCAAGGTCTTGCGATTCTTAGTGTTCTTTTCCCCTCTCTGCCACATACTTTTTCTGTTACCTAATTTTGCTTTTTCAAGTAGGCTGGAGTCAAAGTTGTGAGAGGAAAGCTTCAAAAGTTAAGCATGTAACATTCATTACCTAAGTTCAGTCCAAGTATGGAGCCTTGTGAAGACTCATGGTTTTACCAAAAGCACCAAGTAGCCTCTAAAAATATGTTCAGACAGCACTGAAATGAGAGTCCACAGTTCATCCTTTTTTTTTTTATCTGCACATGTAACCATGCAACTGCACTGACCTGAGTTTCAAGGTACTTGGTATTTAATGTAATGGATGAACTCTATCTGCTATGAATAAGAATTGTGGAAAATAAAAGGGCCTCTTAAAATCTGTATTGTAGAAGGCAATCATTAGAACACAGATTTAAAGTTGAAGAGGACCTTGGAGGCCATCTAGTCCAAACTGTTATTTTACAGATGAGGGAATCAAGGCCCGGAGGGTCAATTGCTCAGTGTTGTACAGGTAGTAAGTGGAAAGGGCCAAGATTCAAAACCATGTGCTGTACAGGCCTTGAAAGAGAAGAGGCCACAATGAATATCTGTAGAATTTCTTACCTCATCAGTTGAAAATTCTGCTATATCAAGAGTTCTTTACCTTTCTTGTGTGTATGCCATAGACCCCTCTGGCACTCTGGTGAAGCCTATGGAATAACATTTTTAAATGCATAGGATTATAAGGGAAATAAATTATATTGAAATAAAGATGTGATTGTTTTCTCCATCCAAGTTCAGGGAACCCTGGAAATCTTTCCATATATCCCATAGGGATAAGTGAATGCCAAGTTAAGGACCCCTATGCTCCATCTTAATGAGATATTGCACTGGGGTTGGGGGAGAGAAGAGAGGAGATACAAGAGGAGAATTTCTTGGCTATTAGTCCATTCAAAATCTCTAAGAAGATTTTTCAGGTTCAGAGAACTTAACTCCACTTAGCAATGTAGCTTATACTCCTGAGGTGTTTTGTTTTTCTTCCAGGAGATCAAGAAAGCATTGATGACACCTGGAAAGGTTTCAGAAGGGTCAGGATATCTTAGAACCACACACACTATTGCTAGCAAAAGGGATGGGAAGAAAACACACTTTAGAAATGTGATCCAAAGCTGAGAAGCCAGAAGGAGAAACCTTTCACAATCGAGGAGCTGTGAAACTCTCCTTGTAGTTTCTCGCACACGCTCTGAGAAAGAACCACTTATAATGCTGGACAGGGCACAACTATTTCTTGCCTAAACAAACAAGGGTGAACAAAACAAAAATGTTTTTTAGAGAAGTCATGAAAATATTCAGCTGGACAAAGTCAGATACCCCATCACATCATATCCTTCTGTATCAAAGGTTCTTTATTAGACTGCAGAGGAGATTGGCTGGAAGTCATAGAATTAGAATGTTAGACCTGAAAGGGGCCTTAGAAATCCCAGTGAGTCCTCTCCCTTGATTTACCAAAGAAGAAACAGAGAGTGGTGCAAGCTGGGAGAAAGTCACTGATTTGCTCATGACCACACTAAACTAGCAAAGTACTTTTCTTCTGAGAAGCTCCTCACATGGCAAAACAACAGATCTGCTCAGCTGAGAGTGAAAGCTTGCATCATTCTTCATCAGAGTAGAGAGTAAATGGTATGTTCAGCTGAAAGGGAAGAGGAACTTAACTTAGGCTATGTTTCAAGGCAAACCAGATACAGTGACACCTCAGTTAATCTGCATGGTTGATTTATGGAATTTAGGTTAATGAATTTTAATGGTTCATTGTGCATCAAACCATTGTTGCAAAAAATCTGGCTGTGAAACTGACATACTGTTATAACCCAGAGCTTCCTGAACTCACAGGCCTGCCTAATTTATACTGCCGAACTGCAAGGGTATGTCTGTCATTTTAGCACCTTGCCTCTGCTGACAGAGAGCACAACTGCTCTGTAACTTAGTCAGCAGCTCTCTATAGCCAGGTTCTTGTTGCAGATCCCCACACCTGGTATTTATACAGTCTAGCTACAACTTAGCTTTCCAGCTCTGTCTTACCCCATGAACTGCGTACCAGCCAAACTCAACTACAAGGCATTTCCCAAATGTGAAATTCCATTGCCTATCTGTATGCTTATGTTCAATCTATGCCCCATGTCTGCAGTACACTGCCTTCTTGTCTCTGCCTGGCAGAATCCTTATCTTCCTTTCATGCTTAGCTCAGGCATCACCTTGGTAAAGTCCTTTTTTGATCATCCTGTTATAGATGGTCTCTTTATCTTCAAATTTCCTTGTGGTTCATAGCATGTAGGATTCATCACAATGGTAAATGGCCTCTAATCTGGAGAAGAAAAGACACAGGTGCATCATAGCTGTATTCACATACGTGGAGGAGGTCACAGACTTGTTCTGTTGTTCCCTCAAAGGACAGAACCAAGAGTAATAGGTGGAAGTCACAAAGAGGCAAATGTAGATTTGATATAAGAAAAAATGTCCTTAGAATTAGAGCTATCCAAGAATGAAATGGACTGCCTTGGAAAGCAGTAAGTCCCCCTCCTTGGAGAGTCTCATACAGAATGGGTATAACTACTTGTCAAACATGCTGTCAAGGGCCTTCTTTTTTGTGTATGAGCTAGATTAAGTGATGCGGAGGTCCCTACCAACTCTAAAATTATTATTCTGTTTCTATGAAGTAATGATAGATTTAAGGGAGGGGGCATAGTAAAAACATAAATCTCAAGTTAATTTTGGGTCTCTTTGCTAGCCATTCAACACACAATCTAAACTAGAGGCTTAATCAGTTTCCTTCAGCATTAGATCTAGAATTTCTGTAGACTGAAAGCACAGGGGGTAAGAAATTTGGGGAATCTCTAGAAAGCAGTTAACCTTTGTACCTGCCTAGTCAATGGACTGTAAATTGATCATATCTGCTCTGTAGCCAAAATTCTTTCATACCGATTTATGATGCTTCTTTCCTTTTTGTCAAAGCTTCAGATAGATCATTTAAAAATATCTCCTGTTCTAGGTCTTCTAGCCAGGGTTCCACTTGCCAGTGTCAGTAACCAGTGCATTACTATAATTCAGAGCTATTCCCAATATACATATATATATAATACGAATATAGATGTATCATTCTTCCATGCCATCATCAGTTTGATTCAGAAAACATTTATTGAGAGAGTAAGAGAAAAGAAGGGAAGGAGAGAAAGCATTTATTAAATGTTTATTATGTGCACGTGTTAGCAAACAAGACAGCCCCTAGAGTTCATATCTTAATGAGGGAAAATAACACATAAAGAAGACCTGGAAAGTATCAGTAAGGAGGGAGGGGTCAGGAAAAGAAGGAAGATTTACTGTCTATGAGTGAGGTAGTAGGTAAGGAGTAGGAATCTGGAGAGAGAGTCTAGGTGAGAGTAAGGTTAAGCAAAGCTTGAATCCTTTCCAAAATAGTGATCTTGGGAATGTTGTTACCAGTCAGATGAGGAGGACCTCAGGACAGATATCTCTCAAGAGAGATAAGTCAGAGAAGAAGGAGTCCAGAGAGAGGGTCCATGTATTATTGAGCCATGTACCCTAACAACATCTAAAAGGAAGGTACACCTAAGCTGGGCCTTAAGGGAAGGAATTTATTTGTCATAGATGGAGATGGGCAAAGGGGATCCCTTCTAGGCATGAAAACTAGAGAAAGCAAGACAAAATGCTTCAAAATAAGGCTGAAAAGGTAGATTGGAGCCAAACTGTAGGGAGCTTTGAAAGTCAACCTGAGGAATTTGTATTTAATTCACTAAGCTGTGGAAAACCATAGAACATTTTTAAGCAGAGAAGTGATATGGTCAGACCTATATATATATATATATATATGTATGTCACTAAAATTTTCACAGCTATGTGGTGGTTTTGAGATTTGAAAAGAATATAGTCCAGTCAAGAAATAATGAGGAACTGAATGGGGCTTGGAGACTAGGAGTAGAAAGAAAGGATTATTGCAAGAAATATTTCAAAGACAGAAATAACAGAGCTTAATGTATACAAGGTGTGTATCAAAGATAAATGCACTCAAATCTAAGTAGCTAGGAGAATAGAAGTAGAAAAGTTAGAAAGAAGAGCAGGTTTTGGTAGAAAGATAATGAATTTTGTTTTATACATGTTGAGTTTGTGGTACTGACAGACATCTAATTGACTTGACTGGTAGCTGAAAATGTAGCCTAAAGATTCAGGGAAGAAGCTGGGGCTTGTAGTACAGCTATAGCTTTGAGAGTATATGGAAGGGATCACTGAAGCCATAGGAGGGAACTAGATAAGGGGAGAGAGTATAGAGAGATTAAAAAAAAAAAAAACGGTCAAAGACAGGACTTTAATAATGCCACTACTTAAGGGGCAAAAGGAGAAAGTGACAAATGAGAGAGACCAAGAAGTAATCATAAGAGAAATAGGAGGGAGCAGTGGCATGGAGAACAAGAGACTATTAAGGAATGTGGGGGTGTGGCGGAAAGTATTCATAGTAGCATTAAATGCCATTCAAAGGTCAAGGGAGATAATGACTATTAGATCCAGCATTTAGGTAGTTGTTTAAGAATCAGCTCAAAAACCACCTTCTACATGAAACCTTTCCTGGTGTCCCCAGGTGCTAATGCCATCTGTACTAGGTGCTTCTACTTCCTTTTCACTCGCTTTCTTCTAAACCCTATGCAGTCTGGCATCTGACCATATCATTTAATGGAAGTTGCCCTCTCTAGAATTACCAGTGATCTCTTAATTGATAAATCTAATGACCTTTTCTCAGTCTTCATCCTTCTTGAAATCTCTGCAGCCTTTGACATTGTATATCACCCTCTCCTCCTAGAGACTCTCTCTTCTCTAGTTTTTTAAGACACTGCTCTCCTCAGGTTCTTCTCCTACCTTGCCCATTCCTCAGACTGCTTTGCTGGTTCTTGGTCTATGCCATGCCACTTAACTTTCAGTATCCCTTAAGAGTGTCCTGGGTCCTCTTCTTTTTTCCTTCTCTCTCATTTAGTGATCTCTTCAACTCCCATGAGTTCAGTTCTCATATGCATATAATAAATTTCCAAATCTATATATCCACCTCTAATCTTTCTCCTAAGCTGCAGTCATGCATATATAAACATCTTCAACCAGATACCTATTCCTATTCAAGCTCAGCATGTCTAAAATGAAACCTACTATCTTTCCCCCATGACCCTCTCCTCTTGTGCATTTCCCTTTTACTATCAAGGTATCCTCACTTGGGTACTATCAGGGAGATATTTGCAGTCACCTGGATTCACAGTTGCATTAGTGTTTCCTTCCTGTCACCCCACAGAGCTAGTCAGTCTCCAGATCTTATCATTTCTACCTTCATGCCATTTCCCATTCATTTTTGTCCCCTTTTCTCCACTCACACAGCCACAGCCCTAGTTTATCATTTCATTCCTGGACTATTGCAACAGGCTTCTTACTTGAAGTCCTTAGCTTAGGTCTCTCTGCTCTAATTCATCCTGTCCTCAGAGACCTAAGGCTCATGTCTGACTGTATCCCAGGAAACTCCAGTGACTTTCTGTTACTCCTAGGATCGGTTCTAAAGTCCTATATTTGTCATTCAGAGCTCTCCCTAATGTGATCCTTTCATACTTTGTACTTTTCTTACACTTTACTTCCTTTCTCTTACTGTACAATCCAGCTGCAGGAGTGTACGTGTGTGTGTGTGTGTGCGCGCATTTGCTCTTCCATCTTTGTGCCTTTCTGCTCCACACGCCGCCAGACCTAGAATATTCTGTCACTTCACCTCGACCTCTTCATTTCCCTGGCTTCCTTTGAGGTTCAGCTCACATCCTACTTAATGCAGGAGGTCTCTCCCATTTCTCCCAGCTGTTGGGGTTTTCCCCTCTAAGTCTACCTTCCATCTAGTCTGTATCTGCATCTTATTGTGCCCATTTATTTACATGTCGCCTCCCCCATTAGAGTGTGAACTCCTTTAGAGGAGAGGCTGGTTTTCTTTCCCTTTTATCCTTAACACAGTACCTGGTGCTTAATGAGTACTTAATCAGTGCTTGCCGACTGACTGGCTTCCCAAAAGGGCCTTGCATTTGTTTTCAGCATTTTCAATGTGTACATGTTGTCACTCCCAATAGACTATGAGCTCATCAAGGGCAGGAATTTTTTACCTCCATGTCCCTTGCAGGACTAAGGTGTTCTTGCCCAGGGTCACACAACCAGTCTGTTTTGGGTTGGGGGATGGAGGGAGGGTAGAGAGAGAGCTGGCTTGCACTGAATTGTTAAAAGGAGTTTTCTCATCCAGGAGGTTCCTATATCAGTGAAAACACTGGTCTAGTTCCTCTTCTTAGCACCTAGCAGAGTGACTGGTACATAGTAGGTGGTTAATAAATGCTTGTTGATTGATCGAATGATCACTGGTGACCTTGAAGTGAGAAGTTTCAACAAATGGGAGCAAAAGACGGTAGTTTGAGGATTAAGGAGGGTCAGGTTAGTAAGGAAACTTTCAGAAGAGAGAAGTTTTGGAATAGCCACTATGGGGAATATCATAGGGGGTTAATAAAAAAATAAGTAAAAGATGGATATACAGTAATGAGGCTCCAATTGAGATTAAATAGCATTAATTTATAATGAGCCCATTCATCATGGTATCATTAGTTCCTTTCATCAAGGTTCTAACTGGAGAGTAGGTGTGGAGAGGGAACAAGAAAGTAGTTGATGGAGATTATACAAGGCCAGTGGAGAAGGAGAGGACAAGAGATTCAAAGGTTAAGAAAAATGTTGGAATGACTTACTGTCAGTATTATAAAGGAATGAATGGGAAGTCGTAACAGGAATGGTCATAGTTAAAAAAAAAAAAGATACAAAAAGGTCAAGTAAAAATCTTGTGCTTCGAAAACATAAACTAATAGGTTGTAATCTTTATAATAGGACTATAAAATGAGGAAGATGGATCAGATTGTCTGGAAGACTCCTGTTTGTTCTCAATTCTATATTCTAGTACTAAAACTCTAACTCAACTGGAATTTCTTAAAAGCCACACTCTGAAGTCCTTAGGATTCAAAATTCCTGCGGGTTCTCTAACCCTTGTTACCCCTATTGGCATGATCTTAGCCAAAAGATTATTTTTAGTGTTAAAAATTGTGATTGGAAGTATCTTTGTCCTCATGCCATGTGAGTCTATGCACAGAGCATCCTTCACTAATCATTTGGTAGAGCATTGAAGAGATATCATAGCATGATATATTTAGACCTAAAAGGAGCCTTAAAAGTCATCTAAGTGGGGCAACTAGGTGGCGCAGTGAATGGAGCACCGGCCCTGGAGTCAGAAGGACTTGAGTTCAAATTCGGCCTCAGACACTTAACATTTATTAGCTGTGTGACCTTGGGCAAGTCACTTAACCCCAATTGCCTACCTTCCCCCTTCAAAAAAAGTCATCTAAGTATCATAGGATCAAAAACTTAGAGCTGAAAAGGAACTTGAAGGCCATTGAGTCCAATCCTCCTACCCATCCCCCAATTCTTACTTATGAGGAAATTGATACTGAGGGCAAGGAAGTAACTTGCCCAGGGTCACATAACTAAGTCTTGGCTTGGGTAGAGTTTGAATTCAGAGCTTCCTGACCCCCAAGTCCACTGCGCTATCCATTGTGTTGCTGCCTCCAAAACATGAGGCCCCAAAACCCAGAACAAGGGCAGAACTTGTCCAAGGTCACATAGATTGTAAGTAGCAGAGCTAGGACCAATGGCCCTTTCCTCTCCAGGACATCATTTTACTTTCCAACTTGACTATAATTGGGCTGCTTAGTGTAGCACATGAATGCATTTTAAGATTTTGGATAGTATTTTGATACGGTCAAAGGAAGTCATGGTTTAGGAGTTCTTTTGGTCTGGACTTGTGATCTAATGAATGTGGGGGACTTCTGTGAATGGACATTCCCTACACCATGAAGATAAGCAATTCCTCAATAACATATAGCTTTAGACCATTGCCTGGGGCACTGAAAGGTTGTTTTTCTATTATCACATACACTAGCTAGTATGTGTTATAGCAAAGACTTCTTGAGTCCAAATTCAGCGCTCTATCACATTCATATTTGAGGTGTCCCAAAAGTCTTTAATAACTTAAAACTGCATTAAGACTTTGGTAATACTAGATATAGTATATGTGTGTACCACTGCCTATATACATAACATGTATATCTTTTGTGTGTGTGTGTGTGTGTGTATGTACATATATATATTCATATTGATTTTAGCTTAACCTTGGCCTAATTAAGTCATCATAAAATAATGATGTGCCTTTGGAGGCCACTAGAAATATATTTTAAATGAGAAACAGGCTTTTAGGAATACTTACAGTGTTCAGCTGCTGAACTATTCACAAAGTTTATGATCCTTTATCACAGGCTATAGATTTATACCACAACTGGTAAAATTATGTAACCTGTACCTTTTTAAAAAAACTTTATTATATGTAAAGTTTACCATAAATATTTTCTTCTCAAAATTATGGAAATACTTTCCCAGAAAGCTACAGTATCATCCTTATTATTGTATAGGTCACAGCTGTCCACAACCAGTAATTCAGTTGTGGAGAAAGGAATTTATGCCTTTGCTCCCCAGTGGCAGTAACAAGCTTCTTTTTATTGTTACTGACATTAAGATGGCCAAAATCAGCAATGAGGCAAACACTTCTTCGGACCATCTGGCAAGGATTTTAATCTAAAATATTCTGTAGATGGAGTCTCTGTTGAAATGTTGCCGAGTTATCCTCCATTAGTTAGTAATTGGGCGGGGGTGGACAGGAGTCAGGAAGACTTGGTTATGGTCTTTTGGGTTTTTTTTAATGCAGCACACAGGCCCAAGCACTTTTCCTCCCTCTCTTAAAGTGTCATTATTAGCATCAGGGGGATTCTGGAATCATTTGTATTCACTTTGACTTCCTAAAGGATAAAGAGTTCCTTTAGGTTACATATGAAACTCAAAAGGAAAAATTGTTTTCCTAACAGTTTTGGTCAGTTCTTTACTGTCTGTCAATCACTCAGTCAGTAGGCATTTATTAAATGCCTATTATATTCCAGTGCTGTACTTGTACTGGTTTCACAAGGACAAAGAGTGAAGCTTTACTCTTAAGGACCTTATATGCCAACATATTGTTCCCTCTGAGACCTGAGATCCCCATCCAAGGAGAGGGGTAAAGTCACATTCACAGCCTTACGATTAGAAAGTTAGAACTACAAGAAACCATTGAGATCATGTAGTGCAAGTCCTTTATTTTAAAGGTCAGGAAGGGCCCTGGAAAGCTGTGAGCCTTTAATTCCTTTTCCTTATTCCTCATCCCTTTTTAATCTCAGTTAAACCTTTTACTACTCCCTATTTGTATTTTACATTGGTAAATGGTGAATTTGTATAATGCAGCTTTCCCGCTCCCACGCCTTTCCCCCCCTCCCCCCGCAGCTTAAGGGTTTTTATGCCAAATAAGAGGATGAAAAATCCCCATGATGTTATCTGTGTTCCAAGTATAAACTGATCTACCTCCAGAAAGAGAAGGTAAAGAGACTAGAATGCCTTTCCACACTCTAGATTCTTAGGGAGAATGAAAGTTTTCTAAAGGAAACACCAGGAAAGTTTCATTGAGACAAAAAAGAAAAAAAAAAGAATTCTGAGGTTGAAAGAGGAAGACTTTAGCTTTTTTCAGGTGATAGACAAGGGAAAAGAGTTGCACAGAGGAAATAGGGAAGAGAAAAGTCATCTGTACAATTAAGAACTTAAAAAGAGCTTTGAAGCTTTTTTCTAAAAAGGAAAGTGTTGGATGCCCTTCGAAAGAATAAGCTGCTTGTCTCTAAAGCTACAAAAGTCATCAGGTAAGGGGCAGGGAAGGAAGAGAGGAATAATAGTAGTGGGTGATTCACTGCTTATGGACTTAGAGAAAATTATTTTTGACTTGATAATAATAGACAGGCCCTATGGCATATATCCAAAACAAGACAGAGAAACCTCTAAGACATATCAAAATCAATGACAAATATTGACTTTTGGTGATTCGTGTGAGAAGAAATGATACTTCCAGAAGGAACCAAGAAGTATTGCCAGTGATTAGAAAGTCATGGGCAAAAAACAGAAGAATACAAGGGCACCAGTTATGTTTTCCTCAGTTTTCCCCTCTGAAACAAGGGATACAAAAGATAAAAAGTAATTTGGGAAGTGAACAGCTAGTTAAAAATATGTTATCTGTATTTCTAAATCAGCTTGCAATTGCTTATAATGTAAAGTTGACATTCCCAGCCAGGGAGCCACTTAGCATAGGTTGATAAGAATGTAGTTGCCAGGTGACTTGCAAATGTAATCAAAAGGGCCTTAAAATAAAAAACGATGGGGGAAGAAATCTGCGTCTGTACATCCCCAGAGTTAACTTACCATTAAGAGTACACACAAAGAAGGAAGAATAGCATTTGATACCCCTATAAATTTATGGGAGACATATCAAAGAAAGGAATCAGTAATAAAATCCATGGTCTCAAGTGTCTATACACAAGTCAAGTCAACAGGCATTTTAAGTATTTCCTATGTACCAGACACTGTGCTAAGAAGTGGAAAAAAAAAAAAAAACAAAGGAAGGGAGAAAGAGGGAGGGATCTCTTGCACTGGACTTCAGGTAAAGAAAGTCCAGAGAATCAGGACTAGAGCCAGAGAAAGAATGAAGATCTGTCAGGATTGAGTGTTTTCTTTAAAATGATGGTTCTTGGAGCAATCAGCTGATTAGCAGGAGAGACCAAAGGGGCAGAGAGTATTTCCAGCATAGGAAATCTAGGAGTGAAGTGAACTTCCAGGGTGAGAAGGCTTTCAGGGGAGGTAATATTGTCTATTAAGAAAGTATACTCATGAAAATAAACATATGAACCAGAAGGAGAAATATGATGGAGAGTATTTGGTTGAAAGTCAAAGGAGAGAGAAACAAAAGTGTCTTTGTCAATATTGCAGTCCACCTAGACAGAAAGAAGAAATAGAAGAGGAGCTGAGGAAACATTACAAATCTGGTGCAAAAGCATGAGTCAGTCGTACTGGGGTACTTCATTTATCCAGACATCTGCTGGAGTTTTCTCCCTCTGCCAAAAACATAGCAATCAATGACTCCTTTACTTGCCTTAGTGATAACTTCATCTTTCAAAAGGTAGAGGAAGCAATAGGGGAGATTCTCTTCTGAATATGATTCTTACTACCAAGTATGAACTAATTGCTTGGAATGGGTGATTGAGGAAAGCGACCATCTGGGTATAGTCTGACATGCAACCTAGGCTTTGGGTGAGTATGTTTCAAAAAGTTTAGAGGAAAAATATGTAGAATCCCGAAGAGTAAAATATTTTTGGGGGGTAGTCAGCTCAAGAGAGATAGGACATAACTCAGAATGAAATTCTGAAGACAGGGAAAAAATGATAGAAGAAAAATAGGATTTGTCTAATGAGACCAATGTGGATTCAGAAAGAACTTATCAACCATATTAAAATTTAAAAGCATGGCTCTATAAAAATAGTAAAAAAAAAATCTTAAGACTCCTAATAAGCCAAGGTTGGCAAGGAAAGTAAGGAGAATGAAAAAAGGGATTGGCTTTGTTTTGTTTTGTTTTTAAACTATATTTTGAGGGGAGAGTATCAAAGATGGCATGTGACTTTTGTTTAGGGTAGATGGGATGTTAATAACCAACAGAGAAGGAAAAGAACTACTCAATTTTAATTTTCATTCTATTTTTTTCTGCAAAGTAGAATGGCTTTTACACTGGAAATAAAAGAACAAAAATGACTAATGGGGATTGATAACAAAGATAAGTAAGGAAATACTAAAAGAGCATCTAGCTGCCCTTGATGAATTTAAATCATTTGCTCCAGATAAACTAAATCCTCAGAGCCTAAAGAAAGAGTGGCAGATATGAGTGCAGAGCCACTATCAATGATATTAATGAATCAGAAAAAATGGGAGAGGTACTGCGAGGTTGGTGAAGGGTAAATGTTCCTATTTTCAAAAAGGAGAGAGACCATAATAAACTCTAGGCCTGAATTCAGTTCCTAGAATAGTTCTAAAATAGATAATAAAAGAGATGATTGTCAAACATACAGAAACAGAAACTGATTGCAAAGAGCTATCATTGCTTCATCAAAAATAGATCATGTCAGACTAGCCTGAGTTCCTTTTTTGACAGAATACCAAGTCAGTAGAGGAAGAAAATGTTGTATATATGGTTCACCTAGATATGGGCAAAGCTCTTGATAAAGTATCTCAGACTATTCTTCTGGAAAAGATGGAAATATGTGAACTAGATAGTAATATAATAAAATGGATTCAGAACTAGTTGACTGGTCAGACTTCAAAAATAGTTGTTAATGGTTCACTTCCTTCATGACAGGAAGTCTCCAGGAGCATCACCCAGAGATTTGTCTTTGGCCTTGCGCTGTTTAACATTTTTATCAGTGATTTGCCTAAAAGCATAAGTGGTATGCTTATCAAATTTTCAGATGATAGGAAGCCTTGGAAGGGATGGCAGTCTGGGTTCAAAAGCATCTTGACAAGATAGAGTATCAGGATGAATCTCATAACAAAGTGAAATTCAGTGGGAATAAATGTCAAGTGTTGAATGTTAGTACAAACAATCAGTTTCAGAAGTATCAGATGGGAGAGTGTAATATAATGCCAAGGAAAGGCAACTTCCCAAGGTTCAAAATACCAGCATAGGTGCTCTCCATTTTACTCAGTGACCAACCAAGAACAGAGAAGATCAAAACATGACATCATTCAAAATACAGCATTTACTAAGTGTGATTAAATAATCTCCAAGTACTACCCCACCCCAGGACCTTCCAATCATTCAATCAATTACAAAGTCCCTGTTCTAAATACTACTCCACCCCTAGGCTGTACCTTCATTTAGTCCACCACAAAGCCCCTCTTCTCAAATGGAGATTAGTTTCCAATCATAAGTAAAGTACATTCACTTGTTCAACCATAGAACACAAAAAGGTCAAAAGTTCCCCACCCCTGGATCACAATTGAATCTACCCCAGAGTTACATCAAGTTTAAGCACAGCACTTAATACCCAAATGGAGGTCTTTTCTTCATCTTGACTGGAGGCAAGTTCTCAGCAATCTTAGTTCCTGGGGAGACAAGGCTTAGCAAGGCCACAAAGATACATTGCCAGTCCCTTCATTAATTCATCCTCTGTCTGTAGAACAGTCCTAGAACCCCTGAAAACATTAGCAAAACCCTCTCCCAGGATTTCTTTAAACATACAACAAGAAAATCCTTCTTCAGGGCTTCTGAACCAACAGAAAGGTTCCCAGACCCCTGCAACAACAGCATTGTCCTTCACCAGTGGACAGTATTCATTCTGTCTGCAGGACAGTCTCCAGACCCCTGCAACAACAGCACTGTCCTTCACCAGTGGACAGTATTGACTCTGTCTGCAGGACAGTCTCCAGACCCCTGCAACAACAGCACTGTCCTTCACCAGTGGACAGTATTCACTCTCTGTCTGCAGGACAGTCTCCGAGCTTCTTATCCAACAGCCAGGTTCCGGGACTTCTTCAACAGGACAGTCTTTCACCAGTGGACAAATCTGGCAAAACAACATCAAAACAGACAGACAAAGTACCAGCAAAACAGCCATGTCTCCTCAGTCCTTGGCAGCTCAGGGGGCAGGTCTCAAAAGTCCAGGGCGATTCAAAGTGGCCCCCCAGCAATTCTCTCAGTCTCTCTCTGCCTCCAAGAGGGTGCTGCTTCCAAAAAGTTCTTCTGCCTCTCTCTTGTCTCTCCAAATGTACGTCACCAGCTCCTCCCAGTTCAGGACTCTCTTTTCACATCAACAAGTCCATCCCACAGGTGGGATTAACAAGCTCTGGGTTTTAACACAATCAATTTGAAAACCAAGCCAATACAGGGGAATCTTTAAATGCCATTACTATCACAGAGAGGCATGGATAGAGAATAGTTTTTCTGGAGGAAAAAATCTGGACAACAGGATCAATATGAGTATATCAATGAAACATGGCAGTCCAAAAAGCTAATGCAGCGTTGGGCAGCATTGAGTGGGGGGAGACTTGCAGTAATCGTCTCTCCATACTCCACTCAGCTATCAGATTGATCTTCCTAAAATGCAGGTTTGACCATAACCCCTGCCACATCCCTGTTGCATTCCACTTTAATGTAATGTCAACAAACCAGCCATAAAGGAGGGAAAGGGACAGGTGAGCTTCAGAGTGCAGATCATGAGGCTGCCATGCAGGCACAGGATAGCTGTGATTTGGGGCTTCAGCTATCCATATCCCCAGCAGAACCCTTTCCTTTGTCTTGGCTTGCTGATCCTTTTTGCTTCTAGAAGCTAGAGGAGGTAAAGAGCAAGCCTGATACTGTGTCTCATCTAGCTCTAGCAGACAAAGAGAAAATGCCCAGCGAGGTAAATGAAACCGCCTTCTGTTTCTTTAACATTTTCCTCATAACAACCCAGGGAAGTATAGTATTATCCTCATTCTACAGATGGGGAAACTGAGGTTCTGGGGGAGCAGTAAGGCCGAGTTGAAAGAGAGCTGGATTTTTGTCCAGATGGAAACATGTCCTGGTTCTGCTTCTCTATGGACAGCCTCAGACAAACCCCAAATATTTCTAAAGTGAGGAGATTCAAGTAGATGACCTTTGGTGACCCCTTCACTTCCAGGTCTGTCATTTCTAAAACCTACTTTAGCCTTCAGATCCCATGACCTCATAATAAATGTCCCAGCCAGAATTCAAACCCAAGTCTCTTAGCTCAAGATCTACCACTATTCCCATAATAATACATTGCCTCTAAGATTGCCAAGGAAACAACAGGACCCTTGGGAGGAAATGACACTGCCATCTCAAAGGCTGCAAAAAATAACAAGGAGGATGCTGGACGTTTTCTCACATGTACCCTAAACTTTTTGCAAGTCACTTTCTAAATGTTTAGAAAAATGATATGTAGTCTTCCCTGGCACAGTAACTGGAAAACTCTCAAGAATGAAATTTGGCAATACAGACACAGTTGATTCTGATAAGGAAGAAAAGTAGGAGTAATTTAAAGTGATAAGTATGACTGTACAGGGAACTTGGCAATTAGTTCAGATTTTAAAAGGAAATTTTCAAGAGATGGTAGTAAGGGCAGGTAACAGAATGATTACAAAGGAATAGCATAGTCCTATAAGAATAACATTAGGTATACTGAGACCTAGAATGAGCTTTGAATGTGATACACATGAAAAGGAAACCCAAAAAAGGGGGGGGTTGGGTCTTTTAGCCATATTTGGAGTAAGAAGATGAAACAAAGGAGTATAACCCCTACTTAATTTGAATGGGAAAATAATAACATAGAACAGGGAATCAAGTCCATAAGCATTTATTACACCCCTATTAAGTGCCAGGCATTATGCTGCGTACCCTTTCCCTCCCTTCTGGCTGGTTTGTTGACATCAGAAAATGCAAGATTTGGACTCAAAAGAACCTGGTTTAAGTCCCAACTCTGCCACTTATTAGCTAGATGAATTTGGACAGGTCACTTCAAAGAATTCCAGAATTTGAGAGTTGGAAGTGACCTTGGCCTCATCTAGCCCAGTTCATATAGGACAGGACTTGCCATAATAACTGTGTAGGGAAAGGTATCATCCAGCCTTGTTCAAAGAACAGTAAGGCCCTCAAGGATCTCACAGTGTAATGGGGGAGACAACATGCAAATAGCTATGGATAAATTGAAGATAATCAGTGGAGGTACACAGTACCTGTTTTGCTTCTGTTTTCTGTATGAAGAAAAATTATCTTCAAACTTGGAAGGATCACATAGTTCCTAAAAAATGGTATAATAGATAATTAATATTTGTTAAAACAGTTAATAGGGAATTGAATTTACTTACCCTAGGTAAGTAAAGATAGAGCGAGAGAGTACCTAGATGCCCTCAATAAATGTAAATGATCAGAACTAGATAGTATACTCCCAGGCATATTAAAGGACTGACAAGTATGATTGCTGAAAAAATATTGGTGATCTTTGAAAAATCACAAGGAGAAAGTGTTATAGGACTGGAGGAAGGCAAATGTGCCAGTTTTCCAAAAGGGGGCAAAAGGTAGATTATTCAAACCTCAGACTAGTAAATTAGATACCAATTCTTAGAAAATCTCAGATTGCATTCTGAAAGGGATCATTTGTGAACCCTTGGCAAGGGGAATTGATCATCACTTTGAAATTATTAAGAAAGTCATGCCAGAAGTACTACATTTCCTTTTCTGATGGTGGTATTAGACTGATAGATCAAGGGAATGACATACACTGAGTATATCTAGATTTCTGCAAGGCATTTTACAAAGTCGAGTCTTGTCCTTATAGATAAGATGAAAAAATTGGGTCTGGATCATAGTAAATTTAGGTGAATTTTGAACTAGTTGGAAGACTAGGGCAGAAGACTAGTGATTAATGAATCTGTGTCAATATAAATGGATCTTGGGAAGTGATGGGTTCCTTGTACTCTTTTTCTGGTGTGATCACATCTAGAGAATTGACATGTCTTGTAAATGCTGTGTTTTAGGAAGCATATTAAAGACAATCATGATGATGACCATGGAAAGAATAATGATGATTAATATTCATATGGTGCTTTAAGGTTTGTGAAGCTCTTTACATAGTGTTACGTAATCCTCAACAGTCCTATCTCATGGAATCCTCATTTTATAGGTGAGGAAACTAAAATTGAGAAAAACTTACTGACTTGTCCACAGTTGCATAACTACTTAGTATCTAAAGTTGTATTTGAAGCCAGGTGTTCCTGACTCCTATAACAGCAAGCACCCTAGCAAACCCAGGATGAATACCAGCATAGGTTCTTTGATCTGCTTTTCTAAAGGAAAACAACTCAGAAAGGGTTAACAATATTACTTTCATCAAGCATATTTATCATTTGCTTAGTTCAGGGGAAAAAGTCATTACCCTGAACTTCAGAGAAAATACTAACAGAAATTATAAGCAGACAAAAAAATACAGAGAAAATAACACAATTCAACAGACCAACAATTCTAGCTGTCTGACCATTACATGCATACATAGTTAGTTACCAGAGAAAGAAGCACCAACATCTGGGTTTTCAAAGCCAGTGGACTCAAGCCCAGTGTCTCATCTGGCCAAATCACACAACTCTTCCCATAAGTGAGCCCCAAAGCAAAACCTCACCTCAGAGTATATATAGCCTTCTTCAGGGTCAGAGGATATCACCACCTGGATGACCCATTGCCTAATTACAAAGTAACAAAAAGTGTGGGCCTTCCTGAAAAACAAGCCTTCCCCCCAATCAAGCCCTTCCTGTTGAATACCAATTGAGGCCCATTAACAGGCAGGGAAGATCTTTAAATTCCCTAGGCCTATCAAGGGGTAGGGAAGATCTCAAATTCCCTTACCATTACAACTCCCAGCCTAACACTTTATCTACCCCATTATGATTGGAGCGTGGATAGTAGAAAAGATGACCAGGACAGGCAACCATGCTATAGGAGTATTAATTGAAGGAACTAGAAATGTTTACCCCCAAAATTGAAAACTTACATGATTTTTGTTCAGTCATTTCAGTCATGTCTAACTCTTCGTGATCCCATCTGGGGTTTTCTTGGCAGAAATATTGAAGTAGTTTGCCATTTCCTTCTCCAGATCATTTTACAAATAAGGAAACTGAGGGAATTAGGGTTAAGTGACTTGCCACGGGTCACACAGCTAGGAAGTATCTAAGGCCAGATTTGAACTCAGGTCTTCTTGACTCCAGGCTCAGCACTATCTACTGTGCCAACTAGCTGCCCCAATGGTATATGATTGCTCTCTTCAGATATTTGAATGGAGTAGTGAGGTAGCACAGTGAAGGAAGAGCTGAGGTCAGATATGATCTCAGACACTTACAAGCTGTGTGATCTTGGGCAAGTCACTTAACTTCTGTTTACCTCAGTTTCCTCATCTGTGAAATAGGGGTAATAATGGTACCTACCTCCCAGGGTTTTTGTGAGGATCAAATGAGACATTGTAAAGCTCTTAATGTGCCTGGCACATCATAGAAACTATATAAATGTTTATTCCTCCTTTCCCCTTCTCCCCTAGAAGAGTTATATTAGACTCCTTTGCTTAGGCCAATTCTGTTGAAATCTTAAGCCAGAAATCTCAATAGACTAGAATGTTGACTAAACTTCATAAGATGAAACCTAATAGGGATAAATGTAAAGTTTTGGACTTGTCCAAAAAAAATGATTTCATTAGTAAAAGGGTATAAGCAGGGCTAAACAGCAGTTCATGTGAAAGGGATCTAGAGGTTTTAGTGGGCTGTAATCTCAACGTGAGTCCAAAGTGTGATATGATAGTCCAAAACAAGACAAAACTACTGTACTCTCAGGAGAGGGAAAGTTTCCAAGACTAGAGAGATGACAGCCCCACTGTATTTTGTCCTGTTCATGCTCCACCTAAAACATTGCACATAGTGGTGAATAACCTTGATAACTATCCCCTAGGAGGTTGGGAGACAGGAAGGGGAAGGGACACAGAACTATGACTTTGTGTAGAAGTTAACAGGAAGTTAATTTTGACTTAGAGAAGAAACTGCCTAACAATCAGAACTATCCAAAAGTGGAATGGGTCCCTTCTATCTGCTCATGAAAGGGGAACAGAGTTACCTTCTAGCTCTTAAAGTCTGTGAGTTTAATACGTTTTCCCCCTTCTGTTTTAATTTTAAAATAAGTATCATTATTTCCCTGTGGAAATTACTTGCCATTTGGCCTATTATAGACCCCAAAAGTTTTTTAAATGAAAGTTCTGGGTGGGAAATTTCGTCTTAAATAAACTAGATAATTACTCCCGGTATCCATAATTCCCTGTGAGGCCACATGATGTAAATGGTTGTGAATGATTTCCACAGCAGAGTACCCTGAGGCATAACTGCTGGTACCACAAATACTTCCTCTGTCCCTCTCCCTTTTCAGTCTTGAAATAAAGCTTTGAAGGAAAGCGTACTGAGGATTCCTCAAGCTTTTTAGGGACCACTCAAAGGCTTCTCATAAGCCAGCTTGCTCGGCAAATGCAAAATGTTGACGTCCAAGCACAAAGTTAGTTAACTGGAATAATTTTAACTGTGACCCTTAATACCACTGGTTTGAAGAAAGAGAATGCAGCTGGATAAGTTAAAACATGATTTTTCTTATTTTCTTTTTTTTCCCCTTTGGTTGCCATTTTTAGATAATAAGGAATTTGGATTAAGAATTTTAAAGAGACTCCAGTTTACAGAATGCAGTTGTCTTCCATCCTGAAATCTTATCACAAGTGTGGGTAGTGATAGCACCAACTCAGTTACAACAGTATCCTATCTATTAGGAGTGCTGGGGCACTTTTTAATTGTTTCCAGGCTGAAGTCAACATTTAACAGCTTATTATCTAAAGGTCAAAATAGTGCCCAAGCCATCGACAAGCCCTATAAGTGTCAGATTCATGGAATGCTAGATGACTTCATAGTTATGAAATTATTTCATTTCTCATGATAATTCCCAACTTGCCAAGTTAGTGAATTTTAAGAACTATGAGAGCAGATTTGAAGATAAATGTGAAATAATCCATACTTTTTGGAGTCAGGGACTTCCCTCCAGGCATTATTTCATACTTGACTTGTCTGACTTACACTTGGGGATAAAATGAGTTAGGACAAGGTCTTAGATACCACATTCTCTTACTGGGAAAGAAAGCCAACTTGCACAAGTTAGGCTGGCTCATGTTTCTTGTTACACAGGCACTAAGAAGCAGCGGTTGCCATGAAATACTTTATTTAACCTTTACAAAAATGTTTTCTTAGTATGGCAAGGCAGTTCAGTTAAATAAAAATAAATAACTCTAAGAAGCTTGGATTTCTTTTATACACATATCTATTAACGTCTTGATTTTCTTTTGCTAATTAAAAATTAGAGAAGATTATTATAATTACTCTAATCAAAATGTTGAATAGGAATAAATTAAAAGAAGGCCACAAAAGGACTTGATTTAATCTTAGAGTACATTTTTAAAGACTTTATTGGACATTAAATTAAACTTTACTGCATGAAGAATATTATACTAGGGAACAATTTAATTGGCATACTATGTTCAAGCTGTTGGGGATGTGGTTCTTTCTTGTTTGTGCAGTTGTTTACTGGGCCTTTAAAAAAAAGACTGAAACTTTCTGAGTTCAAAATCTCAAACTCAGAAAACTTCATTCTCTTAGCTATTGGAATTTAGATTGGGAAGATGGCTTAACGGTCATGTGTTGCAGCCACCTAATGTAAATTGTATATGAAGCCTCAAGAAGTCACACAGATAGTAAATTGCCAAGTTCAAATTTGAGCCCAAGTCATCAGACTCCTGATACAATGTTCTTTCCACTACACCATACTAATCATCATTAACCACTACACCATCACTAACCATTGAGAACCCCTGGGAAAACATTCAACCTTATCTGTAAAGAACTACCTCCATGTAGACCCCACTTTGGCCTTCATAATGACTATGATTGAAATGTGCTGTTCATTAACCTATTCAGTAGAAAATTGGAAAGGAAAAACTCCTATCTGTTTGCCTGCTCATTAATAGCATAAATAAATGCTCAGTAAGAATAGTAACAAAAATAATTCATTAAAACATTCTTTGGAGATTAACTGTATATTTCAGTGTTACATACCATCCCTGCTTCCTGCATCCAGATTATTGGAATGGGATTAGGATTACAGGGGTTCACCAGATACCCAGGAAATTTTAATGGGAACCATCTTCTGCTACCATCACCACCCCACATATATACACTCAAAGGATAGATATGAAATAATACAAAGAAAAATATGAAATATTATAAGTACATAAGAAGTATGCACTGATTGGCCATCAACTGCAGCATTTGGAAAGATGTCTCACCCTAAAGCCATTGTTAGAAGGCCTGGCTTTGTCAAGGTGCTAATGGGTAAAGAAGTCTAAAAACTTCCTGCTGCAGGAAATTTCCCCAACCAAAGGTGGATACCCAAGTAAATGGCCAATTGAAGGGAAGGTTTTGTGTAAGAAAGGGAAGAGGTCATGAACTGAAAGAAAGCTGATGGATTTTTTCTGTGCATATGAGTAGTTTCTAATAGTATATGACATCCCATTGGTGTCAATACAGCTAAACTGGGTTTAATGCAATCTCAGAACCACTCCTTTAGGAAGCCTTAAAAAAAAGGAAATAGAGCAGCATCAGTTACTCTAAAATTAACTAATGACAAATACCATAAATCTTAAAATGGAAGATTATAAGTTGTCCTTAAGTTCATGACTTTTATAAATAGTCTTTCTAAAGGTTGCTCTTTATTAGAGGTGGTCAATGTCCACTACATCCATTTGACATATACCCTTTGTTTGTGTCCTGGCTCAAGTTGAATGGTAGGTAATGAGAAGCTAGAAACCAGGGCATAAATATCAGGAGTGTATGGTTGTCTTCACCCTAACCTTGTAGCTCTTTTGTCCATGTAAGTGGCAGAGTTGTCTTCAGTCCTGCTAGTTGCATAGGTTATAAGTCCCAGGATTGTGTCTTTCTACTAGGCTCTTCTCATTCCCAAGGGATCTAAGACCCTACCATCTAACTTCTCTAGGCTTTCTAGTGAATGAGAAAGATGAAAACTTCTTAGCCCATAAGTTCTGTGGGAGCAAGCCAGAATTTTGGTTTCACCCTTCCCCCCTTCTTTACTACAGTCACATCAGCATTAGGCCCCTTCAGGAGTCTTTTGACCTCCACCCTTGTATGCCACACCCTTATCAGCATTAGGCCCCTTCAGAGGTTTTAGGCTTCCACCCTTGCTTGTAGCCTTTTTCCCTCCCTTGCTTTAGCATCTACCAAATAAGGACATGAAAAAATACCTTGGCTCCCTGTCCCCCCTTCCAGCCAACAGAGACAGTGGTGGCTTCTTTGTTATCTGCCATTGGGTTAGAGCCCACCTCCCAGCCAATGGGAGAAGGGACAGGGAGGGAGGGGGTGGAGGAAGAGGGCTTTATAGGGTATAAATTCTTGTTCTGTCTTTTGTAGTAAGGCTCATTCTGCTGGTTCTTACTGATGGAAGAGATACCCTCTTCTCGTGAGAACTGAATAAATTTCCTGTTCCTTCCTCAAGATACGACTTTTAATTTTTGGATTTTTGGGGTCCCCATAACCCACACACTAGGCTTCCTTCTAGGTTCCCTCTGTTTAACCAATTCAAGGTTTCCTTCTTCACTTTAGTAGCCATGTGTTCAGCTAGGGAGAAGAGGAGCCAGCCTCAGAAGGGTATTATGCTAGAACTTGGGCGGTGAAGGGACAGGGCTGCTTAGGATTTATCGGACTCTTAGTAACTTAACCTTTCAGCCAGACACCACCACCCTGCCTTATCAGTCCCCTTTCCTTTATGTCTTACCATCCCTCAAACTGACCTATGTATTTACCTTTCCTTCCAGCACACTCTAACATTTACTCTCATCTTTCTCCACATGACAATTTTCAGTCTACCCACCACCAGCCAACTGGATATATGAATATGTAAGCAAAACAACCTGCCAATTCAGTCAAACAATCAGCCATGAGTGAATTTTTCATTTTTCAACTTATGTTTGTATTGCATATGAGACAACAGTTGAGTCTAGAATTAAACTAGTCACTGTCTTCACTGGTGATTAAAAAAACTGTTCTGCTACTTGGAATTCTACTACATGCACAAAACAGGAAAACATTAAACATTCATAATTCTGAAGTAACCATAATTATCTTGTCAGCTCCTCTTTAGAACAATATTTATTCCCTTTCTTAATTGTTTTTTCCTATATGTGGAAATAGAGAGTTTCAGGAAAACTCATATGCCTAACTTCAAAGTATATGTATTCCTGAAAAATTATGCATAAAAAAATAAAATCCTGTTTTAAATATTTTAAGAGTAGCTTACCATTTAAAATAATCCTATTGTGAGTATTTTGTTTATCTTCCTTTAATTTCTCTTTTGTGTAAATTTGAATTTTTACATATTAGGTTTGCTTAAAAAAAAAAACCACAGGAGTACTTGCATATATCTCATTATCATTTCCAAAATGTGCAATCCAAAAGAACCAGTGTTAATTCACTGCACTTTCTTATGATTACTTTGGCTAACCTCAGTTTTTGTTATTTTGGTTTGGTCCATGTGTTCTAGCCAAAGAGTGAACAGAGGTTGATGTCTGCAACAGGAAGGAGCCATTAGAAAATTCTTGAATTAGAGTTGTTTATTAGTTCTCTCTTGAAGGATAAATATTCTTACTTTGAGAGAAATTCTGTGCCATTATTTTAGGTATTATTATGTAAAAATATTGGTTGAGCCCCAGTCCCTTATGAAAATAAAAGATGTGAAATTCTAACCTTACTCTGGAAATTCAAATGGATGCATTCACATTCATTCATTCATCAAATACATAGTGAACACCTCCTATGTACAAGGAACTCAGTCAGGCACTAAAGAAGACTCAAGGGTGAATAGAACATATTTCTGCCTAATAAAACCTTTGCCCTCAAGGAACTTACTCTAGCAAGGAGTGACGATATATACATAAACAAGACTGTGCTCATTTTTTGTGCCTCTTGCTTGTTTTTTTTTTTTCTTGGCTTATTGATGACCTTTGTTTTTACAAGACAGCCATTTCCTAATATATCTCTCCCATCACCATCACAATTGAAGCCCATCTCTAGAAGAAAAATGACTAAACAGATGCAACCCAAATACACACTGCATCTGAGAGCATGCGGGTAACATTTTACACCCACAGAATGAGACAATGTGGCATGGTGGATAAAGAGCTGGCCTTGGAATTAGGAAGACCTACATTTAGATTCCACCTTAGATGCTTCATTATAGTTGGATTACCTGGGGCAAGTCATTTAAACTCTCTGAGCCTTAATTTCCTCATCTCTAAAATGGGGGTTAGAAGAGTACCTCCTTCCCAAAGCTGATGTGAGAATAAGATACAGAATATGTTTAAGGCATTTTGCAGACCTTAAAAATCCATATAAATGTTTTCTGTTACTGTTATCATCATTATTATTTTTGTCCCCTTCCACTCTTCCAAGAGGAGAAGTATATTTTATCATCTCTGCTCTGGTGCTATAAATGATCATTACATTTAATAAGAGTCCTGTTTTTTGGTGTTGTTTTCAATTATAGTACTGTAATCTCTATAGCTTTGCTTTTATTCCACTCCATCAATTTGTAGAAGTCTTTCCATGTGCCTCAAATGTGTAATTTCTCACATTGCAATAATATATTGTGATATACACATATCACATTCTATTCAGCCATTCTCCATGATGATTAGTTTCTTAATCGTTCTAGGTTTTTTCTTGCCACAATATGAGTATAGCTATAAATATTTTTGTATATATGTATATGTGGCTGGTGTTTCTGTTTTTTACCTCCTTGGAATATGTACCAAAAAGTAGGATTGATGGGCCAAAGAGTATTAATAGCTTAGTTGCTTCTTACATAATTACAATTTGTTTTCCAGAATGGTTACGTAAATTCACAGTTCTACCAACAGAATATCACTGTGCCTGTCTTATGGCAGCAGTTCTAGCATTGATTATTTCAGTCTTTTATTATTATTTTCCACTTTAATGAAATCTCCTAATTTTCTAGCTGAGAAATTTGAATCTCAGCAGGATAAAGTGACTTACCCAGGTAGGCAGGAACAGAAATGAGAATTAAACCCAAATCCAAACCCCTTTAGGTCCAGTGCTCTTTCCATTAATAGTAGTAATAAATAATAGCTAACATTTGTATAGTGCTTACTACATGCACTGTGCTAAGCACTTTACAATTATTATCTCATTTGATCATTGTGTGATGTGGTTAAGGCCCTGAGGGAAGGCAAAGCAACTGGGACACTTTAAAATGTAAGCATTTTCTATACCTTTTGCCAACCACACTGAAAGAGTAGGTCAGCACACACTCCAAAGGCTATTTCTGTATCTGTCCCTTTTCATTTCCATTCAAATCAGCAGATTTTGATTAAGCTCTTATTTTATATGTGAGGGAGCTTGATTCTAAATTAATAAGGCACAGCTGCTGGTCTGAAGGAATTTGTGGTCCAGTTGGGGAAATAAGACAGAAACACAAATAACAGTATGATAGATCATATTGTGAGGTAGCATGGTGGAAACAACCCTGGATTTGGAGACAAAATACCTGCGTCGACTTTTTATTCTGTAGTTGTGATCTTGGTCATGTGATCTTGGACATTTAATCTGCCTGAACCTGTTTGCTATCTGTAAACAAGATACATTAATACGTGTACTGCCCACTGAACGGGTTGTTGTGAAGATCAAATGAGATAATGTGTGAAGTCAACTTTATTCCATGCTAAATCAAGTCAAATGATGATGCTCATAGGAGCATTTACAAAGTGCTGTACTCTCCCAGTATCGTGCAGAGTTCTGAATTGTTGGTAGTGTATTAATCCTAAGTAACTCCTTAATTTGGGTTATTGTAATATTAGTCCTTGTGGCTTCAACTATTGAAGGACGTAGATGTCATCGATATGTAGTCAATGAGGTCCTGTACTCTGACCTGACAGAGGCAGCACTGAGTCAGGGGTAGCGTGCTGGTCTTGTAATCAGGAAGACTTGATTTCAAATCCTCTGTTTACCAGCTGTGATCACAGACAAGCAACTTAACTTCTCTCAGCCTCGGTTTCCTTATTGGTAAGGAGAATAATAATATTACAAAGCCAGAGGGTTGTAGTGAAGCACTACATAGAAGTCAGTTATAATTATCATATAATTTCCATATTTTCATACAACTCTGAGCGTGGCTTCCTTCCCTAGAAGGCTTGAAATTGAGTTGTCTGGATGGTTTAGATTCCATCTTCTGATGGAGTGGTCATAGTGTCAATAATGGTTTGGAGTGTATGTGCATGTTTAGCACCTCTCATCATCTGAGCTGTCTTTCATGACCCACTTTTGGTTGCACACCTCCCTTTGTGTTTTGTTTTATTTTGTCCTGGTCTTATTACATGAGTATATCTGTTTTTCCCTCTGAGAGGCAATGGGGATTAGTGGATAGAGCATCAGCTTCTGAGTTAGGAAGACCTAGGTTCAGGTCCTTTCTTGTGACATATCCTCTCTGTAGGATCCATGGCCAAGCACTGACCCTCTCAGTGCACACATGCAGCTTTCTAAGACTGTCAGTTACAAGGTCATTTCCTGAACTTTCTTGGTGGAAAGAGTTTTCTGATAGGGAGTTATCTACATGGATGAAACCACAGATCCAAATAATAGTAAAGTATCCTCCTTTGCTAAATTATAAGCTTCATTAAGAAAAAGATTGTATCTTAATCATACTTCAATCTCACCCTGTCCTGATACTGAGGATACTTAATCAGTGTCTAATGAACTGAATAATTGTCACTGGATAGATCTCCGATATGCTGATAATGGTCTCTTATTTGTCGGCAGAGCTTATGATTATGCATGTGCACTATTCAGTGCTCAGCAGCCTCACTGAACAGATATTATGTAAGCAGTTTTCCAGGCAGCAAGGTGGCTCAGTGAACAAAGTTCTGCACTTGGAGTCAGGAAGACCTGAATTCAAATTTCACCTCAGATACTCACTATTGCTGTGATCCTGAGCAAGCAAATTTCTCATCTACAAAATGGGGATAAGAATAGCATCCATCGCACAGGACTGTTGTGACGATCAAATGAGATAACATGTAGAATGCTTTGCAAACCTTAAAGTGTTAAATTATATAAATGCTAGCCTAGCTATTATTATTACCAGAGTAAATGGTTTTTTTCTGTACTTTGGCAAAACTATCTATACATCATTGAAATTCCCTCTGAAGATTGACTTATTGAACATTAGTACATCTGATCCTGATAAACCTTTTCTTGATTATTGTTTATCCTAGCCTGTAAGTGTGTGCTGATAATGTAGGCATTTATCGCAAGTACTCAAAAGTAGGTCTAGGTGGGTGGTTCCTGACCTTTTCTTGCTGCAGCTGTAAATTAAGACTTTACTAGACTTTAAGCCCCATTAGGGCAGGAATCTTGTTTAAGCTGATCTTTGTAGTTTTCCCAGAGGTTAGCAAGGTAGTCTGCATAAGTGTTTAATGAATTGGGTTGGGGTTTTGCAACCTTAAGGTCTAAAAAGTAACTAAAATAGAGCCAACTGATGGAACTCTTATGGAACAGTGATTGTCTTGATAAAAAACAAAACAAAACAGTGCTTGAACCTTTAGGCTACTCACCAAGACTCCCACGAAATCTCAGAAGGAAGGGTGAATGCTGATGGCAGTGCCGGCCCATGTTAAGCTGGTTTACCTTCTTAGCATTGTCACCTTATAGCAAGATCATCTGGTCCAGGGCTTCTTGACCTAGAGGCCACCATGTTTTATCACAATCATATTACATATTCATACCATTTCCAGCAACACTTATCATGTTTACTTTGGGGTTTTTTTAGATATCTTTTTTCCTATGATGGTCATTTTCATTGTAGGACACTGTACAATCATCACATGTGCTTTTCCTGGCATGCCCAGATGTGTGCTTTGTCATAGGCCTCTTGGGACCTTCACTTTGAGCCTTAGTCTTCATTTGTAAAATGGGAAGAATGATATTTCCGTGGTCTATCCTGCAAGATCATTATGAGAAAAAGGTGTTGCTATCTTGAAAGTGAGCTGTTATCATTATCATTAACTCTACACAGTATTGCTTACTGACTAATCAAAAAGGCCATAAGATTACAAATTTTACTGAAAGACAAACATTCCCATAGCCTTGCATAGTATTAACAAAAACTTAAACTTTATTTGGTCTTTAAAGAATGAGCATTTCACTGATTTATAATTTTACTTCAAAACTCAGTTTATTTTTCCTCTTCTATTACCTTACCATAACAAACTATAGGAAAGTGTAAGTTATGTAATTGAAAAAGAATTCATTATTATTCATTACGGAATTATCATTTGTTTATATTAGGTTGTGTCCTGTAAATGTAAAAGGATCTTTAGGGCTTTGGGCTTCAGGCTTTGAAACCCAAAACATCAAGCATCAGCCATTTTCCTGATAGGTTCCAACTTAATTTTTTAGAGATGTTTCATATTCTCTGAATAGTTTTTGAAATTTAACATAATCCACTCAGGGCCACTTAATAAGCAATAATAAGCAAGATAAATTTTTTTATTTTATTTTTATGCTAATCTAGTGGTGTGAAACATGTCAGTTTTGCTTGGGATCGGCCATTCCAAATATATGACTTCACCTAAATCCGCTTAATTTGCTTTCCAGATATTATCTTATATAAGATAAGGCTTTGTATTACTTTTGAAACATTGTAACTTAATTTTCACTGGGAATGCTCATCTGTTATATTATGCTGCAAGTCTCCTTGATGCTTCTGCTTTCACATCCAAATGACTGAATTGTGGCCTGCAGGGAACATATTAACTTACAACCTAATCTGAAATATCCTTACACATGTAAAACACATCAATGTATTAAAAAGATTATTAGAAATGTGAATCTTTACAAAATATTTGGAGCTTTTCCCCAAGTGATCCTTGGTTAAATACCCAAAGATCCTAGCATGTTATCCACAAGCATTAATAGAAAACATCAGGAAAATATGGTCTTTTAGAGTTGCCCTATTTTTCATTAGGAGTTGATAAGAAAGACTCTGTGTAGTACAGAAAGAGGGACAGCCTAAGGTCAGGAAGAGCCCAGCTCCAATCCGGTTGCAGTCACATAGTACCTTTGCTGTTCTGGGAAATCTTTTAACCTCCCAGTGCCCCTAGGTAATTCTCTAAGGCTGTCAGTTGCAGAACAATTTCTCCAGTGCCTTGCTAGGGGAAATTTCCTCTTGGGGAGTTCTTGACACAGATTAAGTCACCTGCCTGGACCCTCTCCTCCAAAAAAGTATTTGATGTTTAATCCTTGGAAATTTAGAAAGCTGATCCAGTTAAATCCCACGTTTTTTCTTTTGTGTTGATTTTTTTGTGTTGATTGATTTACTGAATTTGAGTTGTTTCTGACAATAGTTTTGTATAACTATTATTTTCTAAGTCTTTCTGTTCTTAGAAAATATCTATTACGCATATGTATAGGATCATATTTTCCCTAAAGGTTGAGGGTAAGGGATTTGAGTGAGGTATTTGAGATTGTTCTGATTGTTAAGTTCTTGTTTTTAAAAAGAACGTTGGACAAGTATGTTAGCATTATATCATTGTAAGTTATGGGAAGTTAGTGGAGAGTATAATAATAAATTAATGGGCAAAATGAGGGTGGAAATGAAGCCAAATTTCTCGTTGTGATCATAAAAACAAAATTGAGGCAAGAGCGATTTTAAAGACATTTTTAAAAAGACTAGAAATATATTCGAATTTATAGACATTTATCTAGTGCGTTGATCATTTCATATTTTAAAATACTGTTTTTAAAATATTTACTTACTCTACCTTTTTCTATCCTCTTCCTTAATGTCCCCAATTTTCATAGTTTTGGGTTTTGTTTTTCTTTTCTTCTTATTCTAACCACTCAGGAATTCTCCCCTTGGACATGACTGTGGGTGGTCTTCACTGCTGGTATCCCCAGGCCCACAATCAGCAGTTCAGCTTTATTTTGTATTGAAAAACTGAGTTGAAAGCTGCCTATGCTCCCACTTGAGTTTTTCAATGGAAAAACTACAAGTCTGTTCAGGCTGCCAGAGGAACACTGGAGGTGGGGAGAGGGATGCTGGGGAGGGCTGCTAGGAAAAAAAAAAAAAAAACATAACCACTTGGGACCCTGCAACTAGTGTGGCCACCGTAAACCTGACTTATTGCTTCTTTTGGTTCCCATTGAAAAGTTCAGACACAAGAGTGACTCTTATTTGACTATTTTTTGCAATGGAAAATTTAACACATCACTCTAATAGACCAAAGAGAAGAAAAATTCTGTCTAAAACAAGTAGATGGCAAAGGGTGTAAATGGATAAGAAATGGAAAAGAAAATTCCTTAAAAAAAAAAAAGTACTAAGAAGACACAAAAATATATTGGAGCGGGGAAGAAAGCAAAGTTTTCCTTAACTCTGATGTTCATCTCTTCAGTTTTCACTACCTCCACCTTAGCTCCCTTTTCTTGCATAGTCTCTTAGCTAATTCCCATGCAATGAGTCTATTTCCATTTCCAATATATCTCACATACCAATTCCAGATTAATCTTTTAAAAGTAATTTTTAAATTATATCATATATTTTGAAGAAGCTCAAAACTCTTCATTGGCTTCCCATTGCATGTTTAATAAAGTATATAATCTCCTCAACCTGGCATTTAAAACCTTCCATCATTTCTAATGCCATCTCTTACTACTCTTATTCTGTTCTCTAACCCGACTGGACTACCCAAGATCCCAGATGCACCTTGCCTCTTTCCTACCTCCATACCATTGTCCACATTATTTCCTCCACCTAGAATGCCTTTCTTTCCCACATACATGTAATTAGAAATTCTACTCATCCATTAAGACCCTGTTCACATGTTTTTACATAATCTTCACTTATCACTCTAGCATGAGGGTTCTTAACTTGACTCAACTTTTAAAACAATATATTTTAAAAGTTTCATTACAATGTAATTAGTTTCCTTTGAAATCTTATATTTTTTTTATGCAATTAGAACCATTATTCTGAGGAGCCCATAGGTTTCACCAAACTGCTAGTGTCCACAGCACATACAAAAAGTTAAGAACCCCTGCTGTAATCAGAATTGATTCCTCTCTCCTTTGAACTGTGCCGACCCTTGGTTTATATTTCTTTTTTGTCACTGACTTTGGGCTTCCTTTTTTTTTTTTTTTTGGTTACTTGGCACAGTGGATAGAGAGTTAAGCCATGAGTCAGGAAGACCTGAATTCAAATCCAGCCTCAGAAACTTACTAACTGTGCACCCCTGGGCAAGTCACTTAACCTCTGTCTCTATTACCTCATCTGTAAAATGGGGATAATAATAGCACCTACCTCCTAGGGTTGTTATGAGGACCAAATGAGATAATTATAAAGCACATGATAAGTGCCATATAAATGTTAGCTATTGTTGTTTTTATCTTGTGTTATTTACCTATGTACATCTCTTTTCCTAAGTTCCTTGAGAATAGGAAATACTTCTTATTAACTTTTCTGTCTCTCTTAGTTGCCCTATGAATGCCCCTACTGAAGCTCAAATGAATGAATGCATGAATGAATGAATGAATGATGTGGGTGAGTGAGTGAATGAATTTTCACTTGAACCAGTTGGTTGAACACAATTTCTAAGAATGTTAATCTTGATTTTATGATTGGCAAAAGTTGGGGGTGGGGGTGGGAGGTGGGAATGGAAATGTATTTGTTTTTTAAATGCAGACATTTCAGTGACTATACAAAATCTAAGAGATTTATTTGCAATAAATCCAGGGCCTATGTCCAGCAACAACAGAATTAATTTCACAACCTCACTGAAACCTCAACAGAAGTAAAAGCAAAGCTCTTCCCTTTTCCCCCCTACCACCCCAACAGCTTCACCTGTACTCTAGTGGGCCCACCAAAGACCCCAAATGTACTTCATTTTTTGTCATTTAAGTGCAGTGGTCACCATTGTTGTAGTTGCAGTTTGTGGTAAATGAACTGGGTAGATAAAGGATTGTAGCTTCTGAATTTCTTTTCCTGATCTCTTGAGATTTTTCCAAGGAAAAACAATAGAGGTTTCCTCTTTTAAGAATGTATGAGATTCCTTAAGTGCTTGGATAAGTCTCACTACAGTAGAATTTAGATGCTTTTATGAGAAGACTGAGCACTACAGAAACTCAGTTAATGGCACATTAGGGAAGGAGTGTGACAAATATGTTTTCTTCACTTTGTTTCTTTTCTGTGGGAACTGATTCCAAAGGCATCTGAATTTTCATAATTCAAAGAATAGCCATTGCTGTGCCAACATTCTGATAATGAGTAGCTGCCAAGCAAGAGCTGACAGTCTATTTATTCCTTGGTGACATTCAGTCATTGAGCGAGTTGGTCCCACATGGGGGCTATTGAAAACTGAGTTCATATGCAAATACTAACAGTCTTCAGTCCTATCTCTTCTCTAAATAGTAAATCTGTCTTTGGAGCACATGGAATTTTCACTAAAATATAGCTGGAGTTGACCCTTAAGTACCTTGCCTCATTATTTCTTTGTCATTTCCAGCTACTAGTCTCTCCAAAGTAAACAGCTTTCTTGTTTCTTTTAGTTTTGTGTGTGCTCTGAGCTCTATTCCCAATTGCCACTATAAAAAAACTGAAACGGTTCCAACCGTGGCTATTGTTTTTTTCTTTTTTCTGTAACTAATATTTAAACATCAAAGACACTCTGGGCACTTTTATGTCGGGGCATATGTATATAGAACCATATTTTCCTTCAAGGTATTTGCTTTCCTAGATATTTTTATAGCTGGTGAGCTTGCATTTAACAGTCATTTGAAATCTTAACTATCTTTCCTCTAGGGCTCCAAAAAACACCTACTGCTGGAGACTAATTTAATTTTGTACTAACATGGAAAAAAAAAATCACCCTGTGACAATGATCTTCATCATTGCACTTATGAAGACTTTTTTTAATCTTAAAACCAGATAATCTTTCAAAAAAATTTTTAACTGACATTTTTATTATATTAATTCCTAGCTACTGTAATTGGTCTTTATTTTCCTTTTTTTTTTTTTTTGCTTTCTGGAAGGCAGTTGGGGTTAAGTGACTTGCCCAAGGTCACATGGCTAGTAAGTGTTAAGCATCTGAGGTCGAATTTGAACTGGTCCTCAGGGCCAGTGCTCTGTTCACTGCACCACCTAGCTGCCCCTATTTTCCCCTTTCTTACTGTCATTATTTTTGAGTACATTGTGACAACACTTTTATAACCCTTTTAGGAAGAACTGCTTTTTGCATATAAATAAGGAAAAGCATTCATTTAAGAGAAGATTATCCATTTGAGACACTGGTTATTTTGATGTGGAAGAAAACATAACAAATGGGATTCTGTAATTATTGTTTCTTTGTAATAATTCAATTTAACAAAACTTTATTAAGCACCTACTATGTGGAAGACAGTTTGCAGTGGGGTACAAAGATAAAAATGAATAGTTCACACTCAAAAAGCTCATGTTCTATTACTTCTACAAATGCTCTACAGCTACTAACACTAATGACACTAATAATATTAACTCATTTTATAACATCCACGTTACACTAAATGACTTTGTAAAGTAAGCATCACCTGTCCATTTTATAGATAAGGGAAGTCCTGAGAGATAAAATACCATTCTCAGGGTAACACAGCTAACAATTGGGAGTCAGGACTCAAACCCAAGACTTCGGATTGTAGAAGCAATGCTTTCCCCATTATACCATTGCTATTTGTGTGTTTTTAAAATTTATTCATCACATACATAGTTTTATGCATTTTAATTTAAATATACTTTCTGAAGGAACAATTGTTTTGTCCTTTCTCTACCCATATTCAACTGAACTAATTTTCTTGTATTTTATAAGCAGAATAGGGATGGTTGTTGTAAATGTTTGAAAGACTGACCTTGAAAGAAAACTAATGACTATGAAATTGTGGCTTAAGGTGCCACATTCCACTGGTATTATTTTTCACCCTTTTTATGTTAATAAATTTTGTCTTAATACATCATATAGTATTCTACTGAGTTTACAGTTGAAAACCCCAGAATATACAATCCCTGAAAATAGTTAAGCAAGAAAAAGAGTAATTTTAATTGTCTAGTATATGCTGCCTTAACAGTGTAAGAGCTTAGCATTTGTTGAAAGAAGCATCAATGTGGTGCCTTGTAACTTAGTACCAACATTATCTACTGAGTTTTGTTGTTCTCTAAAACTATTTTCATTGATGTAGTTTTCACATTATATTAGTTGATCTTTTGGTTCTCCTTTATTCTGCATTATTTCTTATAGGTCTTTCCACAGTTCTTTGAATTCTTCCTATTCCTTATTTCTTATGGAACACTAATAGTCCAATAACTTTATATACCACAATTGACTTCCCTGAGTCACTGGTTATACCCTTTGTATCCAACATTTTCCCATTACAAATAGTGTTACTATGAATATTTTTATACAAATCAGTCTTTTCTTCATGTCGGTAACCTCCTAACCCCTTAGTGATTTTTCTGAATCAAAGGGCATGAACAGTTTTATCACTTTTCTTGCACACTTCTAAGTTGTTTTCCAGAATAGTTGGACCAATTCACAGCTGCACCAGCAGTACAGAGTTAGTGTTTGTTTTTCCTTGCCCTTGACAACATTGAATTTTTCCATCTTGTGCTAGTTTTGCCAATTTGATGGATATGAAGTTTTGATTGGAGTTGTTTTAATTAACATTTCTCTGATTATTAATGATTTTGAGCACTATTCGAAGATGCCTTTTTGCATTTTACACTTCTCATGAAAAATGCTCATGTTTTGACCACTTTTTCTATTGGAGACTTTCTCTTAGTAGGAAGATAGTGTAAGATACTATTCTAAAACATCTTCTACCAGACTACTAGCCAACTTCCCCCAATGGTTCTGGCTGAATAAATTGTTCTTTTCTTTTTTTTATTGTTAACAATCATCAACCATCAAGAATATTTCAGTTTATAAAAGAAGACTTTGTTCCTACTTTTTTCATTATTTTGCTAGATATTCTTGACCTTTTGTTCCTCCCTCTGAATTTTATTAATATTTCATCTGATTCTATTAAATGTCCCATTAGTAATTAGAGTTGTGCAAATCTGAAAATTAATTTAGCTGGTATTATTTTTACTATATTAATGTGACCCAGTCAAGAAAGACCTTGAAAATCTCTGCACTTATTTAGATCTTCCTTTATTTCTATGAAACTTGTTTAGTAGTATAATTTTATATACATTCTGCATGTGGTATTGTAGGTTAACAGATAATTAATGCATTTTGTTGTTATTTTTGATGAAATTGCTCTTTGTCTGTCTTTCCCCATGATTTGAACAAAATTTAACAGCAATTAACAGAAATTATTTTGGTGGTTCATTTTGTATCCTGCTACTCATCTGAAGCTTTTAATCATCTCATAATTTGCTGATTCTCTAGAATTTCCTGTGTACCATCATATCCTCCAAATATATGTCCAGATTTGTAATTTCATCAGTGTAGGGAGTTGCCTGGTGAGGAAATTACTTCCTGCCAATGCAGATCAGCAACTATTCTGGAATTTTTCATCTTAGCAAGTTGCCTGGGACACTAGGAGGAGATTTGTTCAGGGTCACACAGCAAATATGTGTCAAAGACTGAACTTGAACTCAGGTCATCCTGACTGACGCCAAATCTCTATGCCATCCTGCCTCATTTTATCACTCAATCAATCAGCTGGCATTTGTTAAGTACCTACCATGTTCTATACACAGTGATAAGCACTGGGTACATGTGTACAAACAAGCTCTACGTGAAATAAATAGGGGGTAGTATTTTAAGATTAAGGAGGACTGGGATAAGCTTCCTGCAGATGGTAGGATTTTAGCTAAGACTTGAAGGAGGCCAAGAAGCAGAGATGAGGAGGGAGAGCGTTCTGGGCATGAAGGAAAGCCAAGGAAAACACTTGGAGTCTGGAGATGGAGTGGCATATGCAAGGACAACAAGGAGGCCAGCACCACTGTGTCACACATGGAAGAAGATTGGAAAGGCAGGAAGGGGCCAGATAGTGAAGGCCTTTGAAAGGACTTTACATACGATTATGGAGGTGATGGAGAGTCACTGGAGTTTATTGCATAGAAGGGTGATGTGGTCAGACCTAAACTTTAGGAAGATCAATTTGACAGCTGAGTAGAGGATGGAGTGAAGTGGGCAGAGACTGAAGGCTAGGAGATCAGCAGCAGTCTATTATGATAGGCCAGGCATGAGGAGATGAGGATCTGCACCAGGGCAGTGGCTGTATCAGAAGAGAGGAGAGGGCATACGTTAGAGATATTAGGAAGGCAGAAACAAGACTTGATAATTATATGTGAGGAGTGAGAGAAAATGAGGAGTAGAGAATGATACCTAAGTTATGAGACAGAGTGATGGGAGAATGGTGTTGGCCTCCATCATAAGAGGGAAGTTAGGAAAAGGGAAAGGTTTGAGGGGAAAGACAATGAATTCAGATTTGGACATGTTGAGTTTAGAGTGTCTATGAAACTTCTAGTTTAAGATATCTGAAAGGCAGTTGGAGATGTGAGAGGAAGGTTGGGGTGGGTCAAGAAGACCTGTAAGTTATCTGCATAGAGATGATCATGGAAACCATGGGAGGTGATGAGATCAGCAAGAGAAATAGTATGGAGAAAGGGGAGAAGAGGGCCCAGGACAAAGACTTGAGGGACTTCCATGATTAGTTAGTGGTCATGACATGAATGAGATCAGCAAACAGAGAAGGAGCAGTCTGATAGGTAGGGGAAGAACCAAGAAAGAATAATTTCACAAAAACCTAAAAAGAAGAAAGTATCAAGAAGAAGATGGTTAACAGTGTCAAATGCTGCAGAGAAGTCAAGACGGATGAGAATTGAGAAAAGTTTGGCAGCTGAGAAGTCATTAGTGACTTTGGAAAGAGCCATTTTGGTTGAAGAATGAGGTCAGAAACCAAATTGCAAGGAGTTAAGGGAAAAGAAACAAAGTGGAGGCAACTATTGTGGAGAGTCTTCTCAAAGAGTTTAGCTACAGGATGGAGGAGAGAAATAGATAGCTAGCAGAGATAGAAGATCAAGTGAAAGGCTTTTGAGGAAGGGAGCAACTGGGGCATGTTGGTAGGTGATAGGGAAGCAGCCAATAAACAGGGAATAATTGAAGATTAGTGAAAGAATAGAGATGATATATTTATTCTTTCATTTTTATAATTATTATAGTTAATATTTCTAGTCAACAATTATTTTTCCAAATAATTATTTGGCAAATAATTAGTAGGTATTTTTGCTTTAGTCTTTATCAGGAAAGCTTACAATGCTTCTCCCTTATAAATAATGATACTTTTTGGTTTTAGGGAAATACTTTAAATCAGATCAAATAAGTTGTCAGGTAAAACCTTGTAAATCTTAACGCTGCTATACATGTGCTCTTACTTATTGTTACTGTTATTTTATCAAGGAAAGATCCTTTAGTTCTCCTCTGAGATGACCTGTCTACTTTTTATATATCTTGCTCACACTTAATTATGTTTTTCTCCCTGGTTAGAATTGAAGCTTCTTTAGGGAAGGAATTCATGTTTTTTGTTTCCTTTTGTATCTCCAGAGCTTAGCACAATGTCTTATAAAATGCTTAATAAATACTTGTTAACTAATTTACTGTTCCTCTGCTTGTTAGTATTAACATAAATGAGCAATGCATTTTAATAAAGGATTTTTTTCTATATCCATTGATATAATCCCTTGATTTTTCTTGGTTTTTGTTATTAGCGCTTGATTAGCTTGATTAATGCCTATTGACTTAATGTGGTTTATTAGGCTAATTGTCTTCCTGTTATTGTTCCTATTTACTTTATTGTAATCATGACCCAGAACCAAGTTGCCTCATTTTGTTCAGTAGTGTGCCTTCTTTTTTGTCTTTTTTTTAACATAATTATTTGTTTTTAAAATGATTAATAAAATTTAATTTTGAATCCATCTGAACCTGAAAATTTGTTTTTGTTTTTCTCTTCAGTAGGATCCATTTGTGCTTTATTCAGTTTCTGTTTCTGATGAGATCAGGCTGCTTAGGTTTATCTATTTCCTGTTTTGTTAATTTTGGCATATTATGTTTTTGTATATATAGCTGTCATTTTTCAGTCTTGTTGCTTTATGATTCAGGATAATAGTTCCTGATGATTTTCTTTATTTCCCCTTATTATTATTGTGAACCTTCCTCCCTTTTCATTTTTACTTTGCTAATTCAATTTTCCTCTTTCTTAGGGATAGATAGTGTTTAGGGATATAGATTTTCTTCTGGTTTAATTATATCCTCTCTAACTCTCTTTCACAAATTGTTAGTGCTTCCATGATTTGGCTTTTTACTTATTGATTATTATGTTGTTTATTCGTTCTCCATTTAGGTCTTAATCATTTGTTCATATTTCATTTATTATCATAATTCTTACTGTATTATATTCTGTAATACCTTATGGCTATAAGGGAAATTTTTAATAGGAAGAAAAGATGGGCTTGTCACTTGACAAGTAGTATGTCCTTGGTGTCTTCATATTGTAAGGAGAAAGGGAAGGCTTACAGAACGTTGGGTAGACTCCCTGTGATTTGGAGTCCTGGAACCTCTATTTTGAAGAGTGATGGAGATCAGACATGCTTTATTCTCTGGACTTTGCCACCATGCCCAGATGCCTTCTCCCTCCATTTCTGTGTCTCCCCTCCCCTGCTTCTCCCCTTAATGAGTTCTTCCCAAAACATTCACTTTGAGAAAGAGCCAATGTCATCCATCTTCATTCTCTAGAATTCAGTGTGGGTACCTTCCCTAAACGCTTTCCTTTTTTATGTGTTGTCTTCTCCCATTAGAATGTAAAGTTCCTTGAAGGCAGGAACTGTCTTTCATTTTGCATATATTTATATCCCCTGAGGTTAGCACAGCATTTAATAAATGCTCGTTGACTTGACTTTAGAGGACTTTGTATTTTATCCTAGAATTATAAGGGGCCCCTGAAATTTATTCGGCAGGGGAGGACATGGTCAGAGCTATGCTTTAGGAATATCACTTTGACAGCTGGGTAGTGGATGGACTTTAGAAGAGAAAGACCAGGCAAGGTGAACATTTAGGAGGTTCTCACATCAGTACAGGTAAGAGGTGCTAAGGCCTTATGGGTCACTGGAAAGAAGGACACAGATATAAGAAATCTTGTGGAAACACATATGACAAAACTTGACAACCATTTTAGCTATGTGGGGTGAAAGAGAGCGAAAAATGAGAATGAAACTAAGGTTGTAGACTTGTATGACCAGAAGGTGAGGGTCGAGAAAAAGCTACCAGACTTGGTCATTCAGACTTTAGAGACAGCAGTTTCAGTCCTGTTATTCCATGCATGTATGCATATGTATTTGTCTATTGGGAGAGTTGGGGGGGGGGGGCGGGGAGCCTTTATTATTTTTTTTAATTTGTCATTTTTGATTTTTATATCAACTTTATTGTCACAGTATATCCCTTCCTCCTCTACCCAAAGAGCCATAGGACAAAAAAGGAAGAGAAAGAAAAAAAATTTTTGGCAAAATTAAGCAATCCATGAACTGAGATGTAGTCATTACTGTAATCTGGTTCTTTCCTTCTACAGATTTCCTCTGGCTTTCTTTTGCCCCTACATTATATTGAAGATTAATTTATGTGCCTTTGCTGTAGTTTTGAAGTTGTACAAGTGAACAGAGCTAAGTCTCCATCACTAAGACTCCATCACTTGCCAACCATGAGTTGTTTTTCCCCTCTGAGCCTCAGTTTCCTCATCTGTAAAATAGGAATAGGAATAGAGTCTGGCATAATGGAGTGTTGTACTTGGACTCTTTTCACATCCCCCTCATGATCACTTACTAGTTGTGTGACCTTGAGGGAGAAGGAACCTCCAAAGGCCATCCCCTCCAACTGATACAGGAACCCAGACCCCCTGGACAGCATTTCCCAGAAGTAAAATACTCATTCAAATCCAAGGCTTTGCCTGAAGGCCTCCAGTGTGGGAGCTCACTGCCTCCTGAGGCCTGCCTTTCATTTTGGGGAACAGTTCTACCTGTTAGGAAGTATTTTCTTGTATAAACCTCTACTTGCTATGTTTTCTCCTTTTTCTTGTGATTGTTCTCTCAATTATCATTCATAATAAAAATGAACGTTTCAATAATTACACTGCCTTGTGCTTCTGAGGCTCAGTTTCTTCATTTGTAAAACTGGGACAATGATAGTCCTGACCTCACAAAGTCCTTATTAGGATCATTTGAAGTAATGTGTATAAAGCATTTTACCAGCTTGCTTAAAGCAATAAAAGTGTGAACAATTATTATAGATATTACTATTACTCCTTATAATAATTCATTCATAGGATTGTCGTGGTATATAAAGTATTCTATAAACTCGAAGTTTAAGTTCTTATATTATTATTATTTCTTATGTGATCTTGGTGTAGTCACTGCCCTTCTCCAGGTCTCTGTTCCATCATATGTAAAATTAGAGTGTTGGAATGCATGTAGTAACCGGTACAAGCTATGTTAAAAAAAAAAAAAGAGCAAAGACATTTTCTTCTTATTTGCTTGAGAAGCATGCAGAATTTCCGATTTGACTCATTACATTCTCTTATAGACAAATGGGCTACGTCCCCAAATTACTTGTCTACCCTGAGGGAAAAATAAGAGAAAATGGCAGGTTGGGGTAAAAAAATAACTAGATACTAAATTTAGCTTTAATTACATTCTAGCTATTAGAAGACTACACTGTGGGCCAAGACCAAAATCGTTTGATCTCACAATTCAACCTTCTTGCCCTCCGGATTAATGAAATGGCCTTTTCTCAAAAGCTCAATAGACCCTTTACAATTTGATAGCACAATTATTTACAAGTTTTAAAATGAGATCTGGAAAACCACATTGGTTCTATGTAGTATGTTTGCTATTCTTAGTATGATTGAATAAACTGAAAGTGGATGAATAATACAGGTTAGAAAGAAAACAGATGCTAAATATTACAAATAGGAAGGTTTCCCAGCAATGAGACTTTCAGTTCAGTACTAGATTTTTGTTGGCAGCTTGGCATTAAGACGATTATTGTTTTTTCTCTCCAGCTGTTACACATCTGTATTGAAGGTTGGGGGAACTGGCGCTGGTCAGAGCCATTCAGTGTGGACAGTGCTGGGACTTTTATCAGAACAATCCAGTACAAGGGCCGAACTGCCTCACTCATCATCAAGGTTCAGCACCTCAGTGGGGTACAAAAACAGGTAAGCACCCCTGTCTCCCTGACACCAGATCCCTCCCAAATCTGTGCTGTGATCCAAAAGAAGCCTAGAACAGATAGAGTATTTCAAAGCCTTACTTTCCTTAGGGTTCCTAAGCCCCTATTGAGAACCTTGGCACTTAATAAGTGCTTGTTGAGGATAATAATGACAATGGCTTCAGCCTTATCCCCACCTCTTTTTCTCAGTAGCTGCTAACGAGCAGCCAAACTTAGTGATGTGAGTTTCACCTCTACCTTCTGTCACCACCCACCTTCTGGTAGAGGTGCAAATGAGCTGTGAAGTGGCCAAAAGATCCATTTGGGGAGAGGAGGACGAGGGGCTCCTGAGAAGCTAGGTAACTGAGAGCTGGGTGTAATAAACTGAAAAACCAATCCCCAAGAAAATCTTCTGGTTCTCCTTGAGGATGACATATAGGTACAGGTCTCAGGTAGCAATTTTCTTTTCTAGGAGTTAATGTTAACCACAGTAAAAATGGATTCCAGTCTGACTCTTGACATATAAAGCCTCTGCTCTCAGCACATATTTTATTTATTTTATAAAACTTCCTTTTGGCCATTTTTTAAGTTCTATGAGTGCAAATGGGGCAGCGGGAAGGGAATATCTGACACTTTTTATGTTGTAAAGATGTGAAAATGTGTTTTTCAAAAGATGTTTTTTCAAACATTGAGCATATGACAGGAGCATCAAGGAAAAGATAGGAAGTATTAAAATCTGAAAACTAGCTTCAGGACTTGCCTAATAACTGGATTTGCCATAAGAACTTTAACGTGTACATCTGTATCCCTATTGTAACAGTACAGTCAGAGCTGGGGAAAGTGATGACCGGCACGCCATCGCTGGAAATAAAGGGGAATATTTCTTATAGCTCAGTGATGGTTTTTCCATTGCCATATGCCAGTGGTTAAGCAGGAAACAACTAGTAAGATGAGCAATACAATGGATGCATTTTACGTGCATGGTTCACACCTCATCTTCAGAGAGCAGAACTTCATGTATACCCTCAGCAAAAGGACAGAGAAGAGCCTCCAAGAAGAACTGCCAAACTCTCTAAATGATCACCTGATAGGTAATAATGAAGACATCAGGTTTAGGGCATGGTCCCTACCGAGTTGCTATCAGTGAAATTTTTAAAAATCTCATTGAAGTGCATGGGATCATAGATTGAGGACTGGCCAGTCTAGGACTTTCTGTTTTCTAAATGAGAAAACTAAAGCCTAGAGGAGTTAAATGACTTTCCCAAGGTCACACAAAAGGTAAGTGACAGAGTGAGGATTTGAACCCAGACCCTTTCTATTGAAACACTAACCTGGCCTGCTCTCCAGGGCTGGTAGCCTGGACTGAGCTTAATATCTTCTCTCCTGTCCCTATTTCTGTGCTTCTTCAAGGTTCAATCAGGTGCCACCTTCTCTGCATGAAATTGTAATGTCAGATTTGTATTTACTTTTTTATATAGATAGTGAAACCCTACAGTAGAATGTTGCTCCTTGAAGGCAGTGAATGGTTTTTATTTTTGTATCTCTTGTGCCTAGCACAGCACCTTACATAATGAAGATACTTGATAAATTAGTTGTTGAATCAAATTGAATTGCATTCTTAGGAAGAGATCACTGTTGGAGGGGTCAGGGAAGGCTTCTTGGAGGAGGCTCACTTTAGTAAATCAGAGACTTACAGAATTAGAATGGATCTGAGAGGTCATTTAGCTCAACCACCTACCCATTCATACAGTAATCTTTTCCTCAGAATATTTGGCAGGTGATCATCCAGCACCTATCTGAACCCTTCCAGTCAGAGAGAATTCATTACCTTATGATGTAAGTTGGGCATTCCTGGCAGCAGCAACAAATAACATTTACTTAACACTTTGGTTTAACACTTGATACTCATAACTCTGTGAACTAGGTAGTTAAAAATATCATTATCCTTTGGGGTGGCTAGGTGGTGCAGTGAATAGAGCACTGGCCCTAGAGTCAGGAGGACCCGAGTTCAAATCTAGCCTCAGACACTTGACACACTTACTAGCTGTGTGACTTTGGGCAAGACGCTTAACCCCAATTGCCCTCCAAAAATAATAAAATAAAAATTATTATCCTTATTTTATACATCATATGAGGACCCTGAGGCTCAGAGAGGGTTCAGTGTTTTGCCCAAAGTTACAAACTACTACGGCAGAGAATTAGGGCTTAAATCTGGGTCTTTCTCATTTCAAGTCCAGTGTATTTCCCATTCTGCCACACTGGGTACTGAAAGATGGATAGGATGTGGAAGACAGAAAAGAATTAGGAGATCTTTCCAGGGACAGAACCGAGTGGTTACAGGAATGCACAAATACTGTCTGGAGAAGGGAAGTGAACCAGCATCATTGGAGTAGAGGATTCAAGTCAGAATCACCAAATAGCAGAGTTAGAAGGGACTTCAAAGGCCCTCTTGTCTAAGAATCTGATTTTTTTTTAAATCTCCTTTCCATTCTTCCCAAGGGTTCCTACTACCTCCAGAGGTAACTCGTTCCCCTTGGAATATTGCTGATTGTTTGGGATTTTTTTTTCTTACACCAAACCTACGTTGTACGTTTTGCACTTTTCTGCCTGTTGTTCCTCTTCCGCCAACTAGGACTAGGAAAACAAACCTAATCCACCTTCCACCTCCCACATGAATGCCCTCCAGATAACTTTAAGGCATCTGTGGTGCTCCCCTTGTGTCTTCTCTTCTCTAGGCTAAACGTCCCTAGTTTCTTCAACCAGTTTTCACTGTAGTGGGAGATAAGACAGGCCACTCACCTCCAACAGTTATTATCCCTAGCTTATGGTACGATGAATCAGTTGATTTTAGTGGTGAAGTAGAGCTTCTCTGCACTCTCATCATGCTGATGAGCAAACTGAGAGTCAAAAAGATTGCTAGTGAAATGATGAAAGACAATTTAAGAGAAACCTGGAAGACTTTTATGAAATGATGCAGAGTGCAGTGAACAGACCCAGGAGAACAATTTGCATAATAACAACAACATTGTAAAAACACATAACTTTGAAAGACTTAAGAACTCTGATCAAGAAAATGACTAACCACAACTCCAGGGGACTGAGGATAAAGCAGATACCCACCCTGACAGATGCAGAATGAGGCATAAAATTGGGCATGACTATTGGGGAAGTTTGTTTTACTTGACTATCCATATTTATTTTGTCTTGCTTTTGTTTTTTCCAATGGTGGGTGGTGATGAAAGGGAGAAAAAAAACGAGTGCTTGTTAATTAAAAAAAATTAATGAAGAAAAAAAAGATTGTTACTTGTCTAAGGTCATCTAGTTAGTGGCAGAGCACTCAGCATATGTCCCCAAATATTCAGCATGTCTAAAACTGAACTTCTCATCATTGTATTTTCTCCCATATCCGCTGTTCCTCCTGCCTTCCATATTTCCATCGGTGGTACCACTATTTACCTGATTACCTGTATTTGAAACTTCATTTGCAAATAGTCTTTGGCTCTTTTCCATTCTTATTGCTATTACTCTAATCCAAGCCCTAATAACCTCTCTCTTAGATTATTGTAATAGTCTCCTCTAACTAGTATCTGTCTCTAAGCCTACAATCTTGCTCCCTACTGATTCAATTTTCACACCACATCCAGATTAATTTACCTATGCACAGATCTGATCATGTCAGTACTGTGCCAGACTTTGAATCAAGAGGCCTGGGTTCAAGTCCTGCTTCATAAACTTGCAACTTATGTGACTATGAGCTAGTCACAATTTCTCAGAGACACCCCCCCCCCCCCACCAAGGCCAATCTCTTAGCTCCATTTCCTGGGCCTATTCTCTTCCATAGTTCAACTCTGAATAGCCAGGGCCAACTCTCTTCTCAACCATCGGATTTCACACTCCTAAGAAATGTCTCTTGTCTCAACTGCTGGAGCAGCTCTGTCCTGGGTTCAGTGTTTCCTGCTAGGCAAGTTGCTCCATCGTAAGATACCAAGGCTGAGGGGAAAGAAAGAAATTTCTCACACAAGACAAAAACAAAGAATGATTCCTTCTCAAGGGCTGGTTTCTTTCTTCTTCCCTAGATGACTATCTTCTCTGTGCCAAAGGTCATATTCTCCAGCTGTTCCCTCCTTCTACTGTGACCTGACCCGTTAGGGCCCCCACATGCATTGCTGAACCTCAGCTAGCCAGTGGCTAACAGCCAAGTGATTCTATCAGTTTTGATCAGAGAAGTTCATGCCTCAAAAAGAATTTTTTTTTTAAAGTAGCAGCTTCTTTACACTTCATTTAAGACAGGAATCTTTAACCTGGGGTCTCAGAACTTAAGCTTTTTAAATATTTTGAAAACTATTTAAACATAATTGACTTCTTTGTTATCCGGTGTCTTTTGTTTTATGCAGTTAAAAATATTCTTTTAAGAAAGAGTCCCTAGGCTTCACTAGGCCATCAGAGGGGTCCATGACACAGAAAGGTTAAGCACCCCTGATTTAAAAGCCTTTATGCCCATTCTGTGTTACCTGCTGCTTATCTCCTTTGATTTCATCAGATGGGTATCCTAATTGTCTCACCTCTGTATAAAGTGTGAATACTAATACTTTTACTATCTGTAACACATAGATGTTTCAGGGGAAATATTTTGCAAACCTTCAAGCATATATATATATATATATATAATAATATCAGTTCACAGATCATAAAAGTATTAGTATCTACTATATGTGTCTGTATTAAATTATATATATATGGATAGATGTGTATATATTTTAAATTACATAAGTGCACGTGTGTATATGTATATACATACATATATGCATACATCTATTTGTACATTAAGAAACCTCACCAATCAGTAAAATGGGTGGACCTGTTTTTTGTGGAAGTAGTTATTAGTGCTCACCCTTGCCATGATAACTCTCTCCAAGGCATGATTGTGGCCAGTCGTATTTTGTGGGAGTACAAAGTATATTCTCCTTTCTGGATGGAAATTATGTATTTTCTAGGGAAAGAATAAATTTCAGCAGCATTTTAATTTATGTTGAGGTTCCTCAATGCAAATGTTACAGCATATGATAATATGACAGAAGTTAAATGTAGTTGGTTATATAAAGAATGTATTTTTAAAATCTCTGCTATGCTTACTTTTTAAAATTACTAAATGTGTATTTGCTCCCTTCAGATTGCCTCAGTTTCTTGGTTTAAAATTATATGCTTTAAAAAATTTCAATATAAATATTGACTTGAAACAGGACCAAGCAAAAGAACTTTTAAACCTTGGGATTTAAAAAAATTTTTGAACTTCCTTATCCCCATCTACACAGATCCTTTAAGTCACCTTCTCTCCTAGTGACAAATCCATATATTTTAAAGGCATCTGGTGCCAGTTCAAAAACACTCCCAGTTTTTTCCAAATTTTATTTGCAGTGTTAAGTATTAGTAATACTTCCCTATGGGAACTACCTCACCCTTTTCTTTACTCTTGTCTTTGACCTGCTCTATCCACCTCTGTAAAATGAATGTGCTTTCAGAAGGTAAAGAGAAATCAACCAACCAGGAAAAGACCTTTTTCTGGCGACTTTAGTGAAATGTTAGCAGCACTCCTATCACACTTACCTTTGAAAGGAAGTACCAAAGCATTAATAAGCACTACAGTCTCCCAGAGTAGTTGTATCTTTACATATCTAAATGTGTAAATGTGACTGAGCTCATATGTTTATATATACACTCCTAGGTCTTTTCTTACACAGGAAGTAAGAAGGAACTGAATTCTTGCCTAGTTTTTAAGCACATTTTCTACCTCCACCCTCATAGAACAAATACACACACATGTGTGTGCATGCACACACACACACACAATTTGTACTTCAAGTTTCAGAATTTCTTGTCAACAGCAGAGTAACAGGGCTATATAATAGCACAAGTTTCTAAACAAAGCAATTCTGTGGAATGCTGGGAGACAGCAGCAGTGGCCGAGCCAGCCAAAAATGGAGCAGTCAGAAGGTGGTTCACTTTGAGCAAAGCCAGAGGTGGAACTGCAAACAATGAAAAGCCCAGAAAACCACATCTGTAACATCAAACTAAAGCACAATCCATACATATAGTTAGTGTAGAAAACACTGCTGGTCATAGAGACATGTCTTTGGCCCTGCCTACACACACACACACACACACACACACACACACCCCAAACTCATTAACTGTCATCTTCAAATGACAATAATGTGCACATCAAATTTCAGTGCCTTTTTACTCCATAAAAAGCTCTAAATTTACATAACCACACATGGTCCATGCTTACAGAGAGCAGTTTTGCATCTCTTCAAGGAAGCAATTTTTAATTACTCTGAAAATATCAGTGTGTGTATGTATCCATGCTCTTTTAGTTATTTTAAAGATAGAATAATCTTCCATTGCATATGAGGTTCAGGAGCTGTTCTTCAATATCTTCTTGGCTCTGATCTTATAAGAGTTTCAAAACCTGTTAAGTAAAATCATATGTACGAATCTTCAATACACATCTCTGTGAGATTGTGGAGGGAAAAGGAGGGGATTAGGACAAAACCTAGAAATATATATTAAGTAGAAACACTGTATTAAAAAAAACACTTAAGTATCTGTCTTCAACTGATGAAATAATTCTGAAGTTCTATCCACAATTTGTGAAATGAAAGCTTGGTGAATATTGCCACTTTGAAGAAAAGCAGACTCTTGCCTCCCACTGAACCCTGCATTGCAGGAGCCATGAAATACCACCGCCAAGATGGAGGCAACCATTTTGGATTTTCTTCTTCTAAGTAGCCAAGTCTCCATGGCCAGTTGTAAAGTTTTCTTTTTATCAAATTTGAAAGCTAGCCTGACAGGCATTTTTAGTTGAAAATGAAGCTATAAAAACCCACAAATGGGAATTTTCATCTTTAAATAAAGTGAGTCCCAGATGGTTACAGATATTCCATGGTTGCTGAGAGACACAGCAGAATTCTGTTCTTAATCTCATGGAGCCCAAGGTTTCTGAAGCAATAGCCCTATCTATGAGCTGCCAGGTCCTAGGCATGTCCAAAATACGAAGAGAGTTATAATATTGTCTCTGAACTTTCTGAATTTATTTTAGCCATTACTTCTTTATAACTTTCTTAAAAATCTACATAGCACTAGAGTGTTTAGCCTACACAGAAGAATTTACCCCCTAATCTAGCACTCCACAGTGCAGCTGGCGCCTCTGCATATTACTGTGAAATCATCATTCACCACTCAACCTTGCTACATACCCTTTTAGATTTATATTGGAAATTGTGCAAAAGATAGCTTTAAAATTGAAGAAGGTAAGGGAGCAAAGAAGGTGTTTAATCAGATTATACAGGTGTGTCCATCATTATATATACACATACATACAATATATGATATAATATATGTATGTGTATGGAAATACAAGCTTCCCAAAGAAAATTAGAAGGTGAATATTTACATTGTTGAAGATCATTTGCTTTGCTAAAGTATTTAATACAAGTTTTCCTTATAATATTATATCATATTTTAGAGTTAGAACTCTGAGTTCAAATCCAGACTCAACGCTTACTAGCCATGTGACCTTGGGCAAGTCACTTAACTCCAATTGCCCTGCCTTCCCACCTCCAAAAAGCAAAAAATAAAAATAAAAGAATCCTAGAGGTCATCTATTCCAATGTCCTCCTTTTATGGATGGAGAAACTGAGTCAGAGAGAAATGACTTGCCCAATGTCATATAGGAAATAGGTAGCAAAGCCAGAATGTGAACCCAGGTATCTGATTCTAGATCTAGGGCTCTTTTCAAAGTATTAATAGTGAATAGGTTTAAAATGTCATATGATTTGCATAGTTTTTTTTTTAAGGAACATTTATATTATACAAATAGTAATACCAAGCCTCAGCAATTCAGATTAATTAGGGAAATGAATTAAGAAAAAGTCAGAATTTGCAGATAGATCAAGTTATAGATTACCTTTTTAAGAAAAAAAAATTGGTTTTTATTTCTTTCCAAAATATGTGGTGCCCTGGTGACCTCTATTAAGTAAATAAAACATTTCTTTGGACTCCTTTGTCATTTGTAAAATTGTAACAAGTAATATTATATGCTTATTTATAAATGAATGCTTCTGAAATGCTTGGAAGCAGTTTGTTTTTTAAGTATGACCTTTGTTATCATATTTGTCCTACTAATTTGTTTAGTAATTCTGCTTAATACAGAGCAAAAGTACAGAGGGTTAGACTAAAGTCAGATCAATGAATGAGTCTATGTAAAATGTTAATCCTGTCCAAATTCTCACTTTCTCACTAATGAAATCTGAATTAATGAGGTTCTTCTTTAGAGAACCTTGTCTGTATAAATAACTAGCCTCTGCACACCTTCTTTTCTAAATGACGGTACTTGGTTTTGTGCCTTATAGATTATCATCTGCGGAAGACAGATCATCAGCAGCTACTTAGACCGGAGCATTGAACTCAAAGTGGCACAGCACGTGATGGGGCCTGACGGGCAGGCTGTGGTCAGGGAGCATTCGGACATCCTGAGAGGCAAACACAAATTACCATCCTACGTTCTAGAAAATCATGAACTCACAGAGCTGTGCGTGAAGGCTGAAGGAGATGAAGCTTGGTCACGAGATGTGTGCTTAGAAGACATACCCACTGATTATAGCCTTGTTATCCAGGTAAGAGAACAAAGGAGTTTGGGGAGAGAGGATTGTGTTCGATTGACACCTTCTTGAGTCCCTTGCTCTTAAGCATATTTATTTTATTTAGATTATTACAAGGGAAAGTAAGTCATTCATATTTCTCTGTATCTTCTGTCACTAAAGTAGGAAAGGCAGAGTGCCAGTCACCAGCCTCCCTTGAGGTATTCTCCAGGCTAGCACTGCCATGTCTCCTTCCCTAGCCCATACGTGCCTTCTGTTCCAGTCTCCATCATGCACTCACTGTTAGGTTACTCTATCCTCCTAGACCTCCCTCTCTTCATCCCTTTGAAAGTAGATGGGCTGTATCCCATGAGATGAGGAAACCTGCCAGGTTCTGCCTAGATTGATGGATTCACTTTTATATCTGAAACTAGAAATGCTTGGTTTTTCTGTGACTTTAGACCAGTTTTTTCTGTTTGTTTTGTGGGCTTTTAAATTCCATCTAGCTTACATTTTATCTCCATGCCTTCCTTTTTAACTAATAAAACGTTTAGCTTCATGGTTAGAAAAATTGTCCTTACTTGGACCTTTCTGTCTTTGTATATACAGGTGCCATCTTCAAACAGTTCTATTATCTATGTTTGGTGTACAGTTCTGACTTTAGAACCAAGTTCTCAAGTGGAGCAAAGAATGGTGAGTGCTTTCTTCATCCTCAAAACTGTGTATGTCTCTGACCTTTCGTGTTCTGAAATAAATTAAGGGCAGAGTGACCCAGAGCTGAGATTTATTGCAAGTTTGTTTCAGCATCAAGCAGCTGGAATACTGCAACAAAGCAAATATGAAAGTTGTTCTGTCCTTTCATTTTTATAGATTGTGTTCAGCCCTCTTTTTATCATGAGGAGTCATCTTCCAGACCCCATTATCATACATTTGGAGAAAAGGAGTCTGGGATTGAGTGAAACACAAATCATTCCAGGACAGGGGCAAGAGAAATCACTGCAAAACATAGAACCTGATCTTGTGCATCACCTAACATTTCAAGCAAGGTACTGCAAATGTGTCTGTATCTTCCTAAGTGACCTCAGTAGAAAATTGACCTTCTCCATCCAAAAAAGAAAAGAATTATGTAAAACTCACTGTTAAAATGTCTTGTTTTTCATGGGAATGCTCTCTTAAAAGTTCTCTGGCCAGTCTCCCCCTGATTACTCTTCCATCTTTTAAATGAAAATCCAGCCAAACAAATCATTTTCTCATAGAAACAGAGCAGACAGGTAGTTTGGATTAAGTGAAATTCACGACTAAACCATAATTCTCTAGTGGACGAACAGAGAATGGAGCAAAGGAGGAGGGAAATAACCCAAGCGACCAGATAATACACAACCAGCATAATCAGTCCCAGAATGATTAGGAGCTGACTCATTCCCCGGCTGAACAAGAATTAACAGAGTATATGAAAAAGAGCACTCAGCTTGGTGTCAGAATCTGAGTTCAAGTCCTACTTTGTCACTTCCTAGCTGTGAGCCTGGGCAAGACGTTTCCCCTCTTCAATCTTCAATTTCCTTATCTGTAAAATGGGGACGATAATCCTTGTTCTTCCTTTCTTTGGGGTTTGAGAATTAAGTGTGCAATTACTCTGCAACCCCGATGCTTCCTATTAAGTTGTCATCATTATTTTTGTTCCTAAGTAAATTTATAATCATAATATCTTGATTGACTATCAAATTTTAGAGGAATCATATAGTTATTATTACTTTCTCTTTCCATTTCACAGGGAAGAGGAGGATCCTTCAGATTGTGCTGTCCCTATCTCAACAGCACTTATCAAACAAATAGCTACAAAGACTCACCCTGAAGGCCCAGTGAATCAGATTCTTGCAGAGTTCTATGGCCCAGGGAACTCTCCCCAGCCTGTGTGGCCCTATAATAAAAAGGATGCTGACAGGTAATGTTCTCCAGCCATCTCTCATCACAAATAGTACATCATCACTTAGGAGAGAGTTGACATTTTATTTATTTACAAAGTTTGTTGTTACAGTAAAGGTAAATATGTCTTTTTCATTTGTTCATCAGATTTTGAGATTTCATCTCCTTACGAGTAAGTTTTTGGAAGCTTAACTGAAAGCCTAGATTATATGCAAAAGACAAAGTTCATAATCTGCAACAGTTATTATTTCCTTCTGTCGGCAAGTTTGGGGTAGGATTATTTGGCATGAAGAGGTATTAAACAAAAATGTTCAGTGTCTGAAATCATTGAGCCTATTTTAGTAATACTAAACTTTTCTCCTTCTATCTCTTGGATGTGGCATTTGGAGCAGTAATGAACAGTTGAGTCAGTGGGACAGCCCAATGAGGGTGAAGCTGTCTATCTGGAAGCCATATATGAAGACATTGCTGATAGAACTTCTGCCCTGGGCCTTGCTGATCAATCAGTCTAAGTGGGACCTGTGGCTTTTTGAAGGAGAGAAGATCATTCTGCAGGTTCCAGCTGGCAAAATTATCATCCCTCCCAATTTTCAGGTACCCACTCTTTCCAAACTAAAGCAGATTGTTTTCTCTCAACATCTGGCATTTATTGTGCTATATCGCCCACATTCTTGCCCATAGAGATTATTTGTAGGAAGTAACATTGTCTTCTGATATATAACAATAGAATGTGAAATATGTTTTGATACTCAAAGATGATGGTGCTGATATTAAACTTTCTTTTACATTTGGCACTTGAGCTAATTTAAACTACAATAACTTGTGCTGATTTCAAAATCTAATTGTCATTTCCACAGTATGTACAATAGTTGGTGAGCATAAGCAACAGGTCTACCTAGAATGTTTGTCATATGCTATCAAAAAACCTAACAGATGTTAACTACCACAGTCTCTCCTGTTCCCCCCTTCCTTACTCCCATTTCCACATACTCCTAGTGAACTTTTTCCTTCCTTAAGACAATCTTTGCTCAGGCTAGAAGTATGTGGGTTTCTCATGGTCCAACCTGACTGTTGATTGGCATGGGAACTTTGACCTGCACAACTTCCTAACTGGGACCTTTCTTAAGCATCCATTCCCATTCCCCAAGGCTCACCATGTGGATGTCAAACATAATGCAGACACTTAATCAACATAGCCCACTGTGGCTTGCAACTCCCAAGCTCAAGAGACTCAGCTGGAATGAGAGGCACTTGCCACCACACCTAGTGTAGCAGACCACTTGATGGGCCTTATAGAACAATTGAAGTTGGGGGTTCTGGATAAAAGTCTGCCAAAATCTTCTTTGCTAAGTCTACTACATAGTCTTGTATCTACTATGTGATTTTATGTTTTGCTAGTGATGGCTACCAAAAATTCTTTGGTACGTAGGCTTATAAATTTGAGCTTCTGTAGCACCAATGCAATATCTACAGCGCCCACAATCACAATAAAGACCATGACTATAAGTATCACATGATGTTTAGTCACAAAATATGCCAAACTCTCCAGATAGAGGATGGAACTGAAACATTTATTTAGACACCAGAATCCCCAAATCAGTAAGCCGATTCAATCGTACCACCAAGGATATTCAGAAGCCATAATAACACTGAGAGACATAGCATCCTTCAGCCTTCCACAAACCAATACAAGATCAATATTTACTCACAAGCCTCTCTATCTCCTTACCTGAGCATCCTCTCTCCCCACTGTCTGGCTAGCTCTGACCAGCTTCCTGTGGGCTCTGCTTCCCTCCAGCAAATTGCCTCCATCACAGGCTCCATGTGATTACATTCAGCCTATTGGGGGCACAGTTTACTTTCAAAGCAGGGGAGGTCTTCAAATACCCCCATAGGTCTGTTAAGGGGCAGGGAAGATCTTCAAATTCCCATTCTCCTTACAGCTTCCAGGGGTCTCAGAGATTGTATAATGTGGCATCTAGATGACATAATGGATAGAATTCAGAATTTGGAGTCAGAAAAATCTAATTTTGAATCTTGCTTCAGATATTGTATGACCCTGGACAAGTCACCAGCTTCTCTCAACCTTAGTTTCCTCACCTATAAAATGGATGTAATAAAAATACCTAGCTCACAGGGTCATTGTGAGGATCTGATGCAATAATTATGTAAAGTGTTTTTCAAACTTTAAAGCATTATATAGGTGTTAGCTATTATTATTCCAGCCCCCTCGTTTTGCAGATGAGGAAACTGAGGCCAGAAGAAGTTGAGTGACATGCTCAGATTGACATCGGAGGTATTATGTCAGTGGCCTATTAGGGATTCAAAGACATGCTAATGTTTTTAGCTGTGCAGGACATTAGAGTGAAGAGAATGCTCAGATCTTGTGGTTCCTGAGTCAGGAAGACCTTCAGAGCTCCCTTCTCACCCTGCAATACAGAAACCTTACCTTTCTATCAGCCTTCAAATGATGGTGCCTCTTAAAAGTGGGCCTATGTGGCAGATGGAAGTAAAGAATATTCCTTGGTAAAATGGGATTAGATTCCCAGTTTTTAAACCTTTTGCAGTTAACAGGATTGGTTGGTTCATAACTTAATACCACTGTGACTCATAAACAGCTTTAATCACAAAAATATAAAAGTCTGAATTTCTAGAAAATCATAACTCAGTTGATCAGCTATCCAAGTATTTATTAAGCACTTCCTTTCTTCCTGGCTCTAGGTGGTGAAGCAGTCCCTGCCTTCAAGGGGTGGACAAAAAGTAAATAAAAGATAAATACAGAATTATTTAGTGGTAAGGAGAGGCAAAGAACTGGCAAATGAGGAAACAGGGAGGGGACTGCTGACAAATACAGGCAGGAACTGCTGCATTGATAAACAAACATTATGTAATCTAAGCAATTTCTAATGCATTATTATCAGTCGAGACAGAAAAAAAAAATCCTTTCTAATTGAATCATTAATTTTCCAGGAAGCCTTTCAAATTGGAATATACTGGGCAAATACAAATACTGTACATAAATCAGTGGCAATTAAATTGGTCCACAACCTGACATCTCCCAAATGGAAAGATGGCAATGGAGAAGTTGTGATATTGGATGAAGAAGGGTTTGTGGGTGCTGAAATAAGACTCGGTGCTTTCCCAGGACATCAGAAGGTAGGATCAGAGTCTGTGTGACTACAGGGAAAATGTGTGACTATACACAGACACACACATACACACACACACATGCACACGTACACGTGCACACGTCTATACATATATGCTTATACATCTATGTATGCACATATATACATACATCTGTCAATATATGCTCATATTTGTATATAATTTAATATTAGTTTACTCTTCTTTGCTCTAATTTGTCTTAAGGCATTAATTTAGAACAAGGAAATGCTAGATTCTTAGGTTCACAGAGCTCTGGTTTGTAGTTTTGGTTTTTTTTCCTGACCAATAAATAATAAAATCTAGATCACATAATTTGTTCAGCTGTTTCACTCAGCAGTCACTTGATTTAGAGAAAGAGAAAAAAATGAGTAGGGGGGGAAGAGGGAGGAAATATTCCAAAATCTCCACACACTGTATTTGGCCTCTTCTCTTTGGGTCAGGAAGTAGAATTGTTCTCCTTGCAAGTAGTAAGAAAGAAACATAGGCAATCCTTGAACTCAGTGTAGACTCTATTCCTAAGAAAAGCATGTAAGTTTAATCTGATTTTCCCTAGAAACAATATTTAACAAGGAATTTTGACCCGGCAATCAGTCAGATGCCCAACTTTTTAACAAAGGTACCTCAATCAAATAGAAAAAATCTGATTTCTCTAAACTGGCAGCAAATTACTAGCAGTGATTTGCACCTAAAAGTGCTGTACCCAGTCAATTGCCAGTTCTTTGTTACCCTCCTTTCTCTGCTTATACACCCCACAACGTCTCTAGTCCTGGCCTTCATCATGTCTCTCTGCATCCAGACTCTACCATTTCCAGTTCATCCTCCTCACAGCTTCCAAATTGATATTCTTCAAACATACATCAAAACATGTCACTACCCAGTGGAAGAAGTTGCACTGGTGTTCTGTTGTCCTTAGGATAAACTATAAACTGCTCCATTTGGCATTTGACACCCTTCACAAGCTGGTTCAGGGCTTTCTTTTCAGACTGATTAAACATCATAGCCCCTCACTTACTTTGTACTTCTGTCATTTGAGGTGAGGTTTTAAGGAAGCTAGGGCTTTTGTAAGGTAGAGGTGAAGAAGGAGTGCATCCCAGGCAGGGAGATGAGATATCTTGAAAATACACATAGACAGGTTGGCTGGGAAGAGGAGGGCTTGAAGAGGAAAGACATGCAGTGTGCCTGCTAAAGTGGGCTGAAGCCACATGGGGAAGAGTTCTAAAAGCCAAATTAGAAAACAGGAATTTCCTTTCATATACTCCCCACCTCCAAAAGCTCCACCCTTTTTAAAAGTACATTAAAAAGAAGAGAGTATACAGAATTAGTGGAAAAATAAGACAGTCTGTTTTTAAAGATGTGTCCTACTCTAACCTTACAGTAATGCTTACACTCCTTGCTGGTAATAATCCCTGCCAACCGATAAATGGGTAGACACATTTTTGAAATTAAGTGGAATGGAAAAGACAGACGTCATTGTGATGCTTTAAAAGGCTGACATTTAATATTACTTTGATGCAGCTAATCTCAGGAGGGGACAGGGAGTGGGCCTTCAGAAATTCCACCAAGAAATTCTCTTAAAGGCAGCAGCATTCATTAGCTTTCTGGAAAAGGAGTTGGGAAAGAGGTTTTGTTTTTTTTTCCCCCCCTCAAGCTTAACTTAAATTCTCAAGTCATCTGAGTCAGTTTCTTTGGACTTCAGTAGAAATAACAGGTAACAGAAGACACGTGTGATGGCAGTTTTCTCATCTTGGGAATGACTGGATTCTTGATGATCTATGTGGAATCACCCTGGATTGGCAGCCAGTTAAAGAATAAAAGTTCCCTGGATTTAGAAAATCTACTCACATCCACCTATTTGAAAGTCCTTAAGAAATGAACTCTTGTGCAAGGTAGTTTCCATGATAACCTAAAGACAAATATATATATATATAAAGTCACTGAATGGGACCAAGGTCTGTAAACCTACCTGAGCTCAAAGGCTAACTGGAGTAGTGAGTGTATGCACCAATCATGACCCATCGTGATCAATCAGAATCTATGCTCAGGAAAAGGATTTTTTTATTTATCATATCGTGGTGTTAAAGACGCTCTTTTTCTTTCATTTTTCTCACAGCTGTGCCAGTTCTGCATTTCTTCAATGGTTCAGCAAGGTATACAAATTCTACAGATTGAAGATGAGACCATAATCACCAATGACACTCCGTACCAAATATTTTGTAAGCCACAGTTAACTGTTCCAAGTCCCTGTTATGGAGAGGAGGAGGTAAGGGATTCCAGGAATGGTTTTAAGGTTAACTTCTGCCATTGGGAAAAATTAACATTCAGACATGGGACTCAATTAGTCTCTAAAAAAAAACTAGAAAGAAAATTCCCTCAAATTAAAAATAGGTGAAGATAATTCCATTGCTTTTTCTTTAATTGCAAACACTGACAGAAGTCATGGCCAGTGCTTCTAAGGTAATTAGCCCCCATCAGAATTTTCACAAAGCAGCAGATTCTGACACAATGCAGGCTTAGCTCTGTCTGATGTACATCTGTTCATAGGCTGCAGAACAGTCCTTTAATATGCTTGCTGTAATCCATAATAGCTGTGGAAGCAGTTCTGAGAGTCAGCTCAAGGTTCTCATGGAGAAGTACATCTGCCTCACAGGCCAAAATGTTTGAGGTAGCAGTTTGGAGAGAGCTCCAGCAACCTGAACAAAAGCCATGGGTCTGGAAACTTTGAAACTGTGTGCAGTTGAAAGGTTAGCCATGAAAATGCATCAACTCATTTATATTAGAGTCCTGGTGACAGAACAGTATGTGCAGGAAATAAACATACAGAAGGCTGCGTACAGGAATGCTCAGAGGGATTGTGAGGCAACCATTTTTACGATTAATAGGAGCGATTAAATTTGGTGATATTAAGGTAGGATTGGAATGAGACTTACAAGCAAGATACAAACTAAGCTATATGTTATTGAAACCATTGTAGAGCACATTTTCTTTTATGAAAATCCCCCTTTTTTCAGACTTTGGGGAAATTAAATGTTCAGGTCTCAGCTTACAGAATTTTGAGTATTAAGTTGCAAGCATATTCAGAAGATTAATTTATTCAGCAAATTTTTATTCAGTGCCTAATGTGGGTGATATGTGATGTTTGGCAGATAAAAAGATAGATAAGACTCTCAGTGAATTTATAGTCCAGCTTATCACTTATTATCTTTCATTGTCTTCGGCCCTCAAAGTTGACATTAAAGCAATAATAAAGGTTGAAAATTTTAAACCATTTTAATTATAAGCATTGCATGAAGTTCATGAAAATTTCATAATAACATCATTTAATCTCGCTTCTTTGAAATGCTACAAAAAGATGCTGGAATGTCCTGAAAGAAGTGTCCCAAGGAGTTGTGTTTCTCAGGACACGAGAAAGTTAATAGTGTTGCTTTTGTTGCATCAACAGGGGTCAGAGGAGTGGTAAAAAAAGGTTGTGAGATCCTGTCATTTCTCCCTGGTTCATAATTCCCCAGAGCTTCCTTGGACATCTGAGGGCCGGATATTTCCCTACAGCAGAGAACCTTTGCCTCACTTCTACCTTGGGTTCTTTCCTAGAGTTGGGGAGAGTTCTCACTCGCCTCTGTGATGAATCCTGTGAAGAGCTGCCTCATAGGAATTCCTAATAAAGTATCTCTGATTAACATAAAGCACTCTCACTTACACTAGATGATGTATTTATGTCTCATAACGGTATTGCGAAGTTAGTCCAGCAAGTATCATTAAACCCATTTTACAGACCAGAAAGTTAGTACACAGCCAGTAAGTGACAGAACCAGAACTGAAATCCAAGTCTTCCCAAACTTGATTCTTCCATGATTCTTCTCCCTGCTGGACCAGCTTGCTGGGGACCAGAGGATTTCCATCTAAAGATTAAAATAAAAGTCCTCCTTTTACCCAAGGGGCAGAATTGTGAAGAAGGAAAAATTTGTCTTTTGTCTATCAACAAGCATTTATTAGGTACATAATATGCCTCAGGCCCTTTTGCAATTTTCCTACGCATTTTTCCCTCTAGTAGACTAGGAGTGTCAAACTCAAATAGAAATCAATCCAGCCAGACACACATTGGATTAGAAAAACACAAATTAACATTATATTTGTTGTATTATATTTTGGAGGGGTGTGCAGCTAGGTGATGTGGTGGATAGAACACCAACCCTGGAGTCAGAAAGGAACTGAGTATACATCATATACTTTTTATGTGACCCTGAGCAAGTCACTTAACCTTGATTGCTTCAGTTTACTTTCTGTAAAATGAGCTGGAGAAAGAAATGGCAAACCATTCCAATATCTTTCCTAAGAAAACCCCAAATGGGGTCACAGAGAGTTGTTTAGTTGGACACAGCTAAAACAACAACAACAATTATATATTTTTTTCATTAAACATTTCTCAGTTATATTTTGATTTAATTCCTGTCCTTGGGTTTCATGTATGCACTCAAGGGCTGAGAGATTGACACCTCTGATGTATATTCCTCAAGTAATCTCCCAAATTTATTCACACAAGGACATAATTGACATATTATATGCTTGTCCTTTATAAAAGGACTTATCTCACCTGTATCAGCCAGTGCTTAACTCCAAGAATGATTGTATGATGGTGGAATGCCAGTCACTGGAACACCTCCATGTCAGAAAAGATTGCCCTCCAATCAGAGCTGTTCCAGAACAGAAAGGGCCAGTGTGAGAGGTGGGGAGTTCTCCCTCTTTGAAGGCCTTCAAGCAGAAGTCACTTGATCGCTTGTCCAGTATGTTTCAGTAGGGATTCCTTTCACAACCGGGTTGGACAATAAGGCAATTGAGGTCCCTTACAGTTCCCAGACAAAAGCAAACTAGGTATGAGACCATGCATCCCTTGCGTGGGAGAATGACTAACTTCATTTCATATGTGCCCCTTCTATTCCCCTCCTACTCAGTACAGATCATGTTGACATGCCTGTTTCCCTCCACCAGAAGAGAAAAAAGGGATCCCACTGTCTACTCTGTAAGGCTTTACTGCCATATATCCACTATATTTTAACATCATCATCATCATTGATAAAATGGATAATGATGATATGAACCATTATTAACGTAATATTTAATGTAATATGTAAGATTTTACAAATGAGGAAACTGAGACTTTGAGAAATTAAATTGTTCATTCATGGTCACATTGCTACTAAGCACTGGAGGTATGATTTGGATCTACCTCTCCCTCCCTTGGCTCTCAGTCCATTACTTTTTCAAACACACTACGCTTTATTTATAAAGTACTTTTCTCACCATAATCCTGAGGTAAGTAGTATAAGTACTTTTATTTCCATTTTGCAGATCAGAAAACTGAGAGGTTAAAAGAAACATAGCAAGGGGCAGAACCAGAACCCAGACCCAAATCTTTCTGACTTCAAGTCCTATGTTCTTTCCATGCTCTCTTAAGTAGTTACATTTAGGAAAAAAAATTTTTTTAAACAAAACTGTTCCTCTAAGCATAAGTTCCCAAAATGGGTAATACCCTGCCTCCCCGGGGGGGTGCTGGAATAACCTGGGGGAGGCCTTTTTTTGTTAAATGATGCAATTAAAAAAAAAAACCATTAAAGGGTTAAAGAAAATAGATTTCCAGGGGCCTGCGTAATTTTTTTTTAAGGGGGCAGTAGGCCAAATAAATTTGGGAACCTTTGGTTACTGAATAATTCTTTTTTGCACCATCTTCTTTCATTGCAGTGTTTGCATGTTCCAGACAGCACAACTTTTAGCATTAGCCCAGGAAGACATCAGCCTACTATGGAATCCAGTTCCCTTCCTTGCTGGGACTTGATGCCTGACATTGGTCCTTCAACACCAGAAATGTCCCTGCTGCAGAAACAAATTTTGCTGAGTTTTTGTCCTGCTGTGGGTGCTGATGGGGCACAGTATTGGAGCCTGCCAGCTGTGGTTAGACCAGAGTTCCCCAGACAGAGTGTGGCAGTACCCATCGGGAACTGCAGTGAAAGTGGATTCTCTACCAGGTATTTTAAATCACTGTGAATGACCTCCTTCTTTTCTTTGCTTGTCAGTGCAGCAGTTAGATAGCAAGATAGAAGCCAGAAAAATAGAGAAGCTAAGAGTTACACGTGCTCACCATGTGTTAAGTTTCAATTTAGGGTGGGTTTTTTTTTAGTGGTGTGTGTGTGTGTGTGTTACTATTGTTTTAAGTCTTAGACACTTTTGTAACTGGTCAAAAGTTATGATCACATACAAATTGAGCAGGTTTGTTATTGTCAGGCTGAGCTGGCTGTAGCAACAATGCCAGTCCTCCTGCCATTTAATGTCAGCACACAAAGAAGTAGAACTGCTTAGTTTCCACAAGACATTAAGCACTCAGGGTCAGAATGATAAGAAAGGACAATTGGGAAACATTTCCTTGAATTCACATTTTTCTTCAAACTGAAGATTTTCTTCAGAAGCCATTAAATGAGACACAATAACATGCTAACCACCATGTGCAAAAGATACCATTCTGTGGTTTTTACTGCATGCAAGTTACTGTAATTACTGATGACCATTTATGTAAATAGCCATAGGATCAAACCAGGGACATGGGATGGTTAGTTCTTACTGGACTTTTCTATTTTGTGGTTGTTTTTAAATGCACTGAATCCTTTCTGCAGCTGTCAGGGATAACTTATGTACGGTATATGGTAACAACTACAAAAGAAAGCATATTGTGACCTTATGAGAGAAGCACCTTATTCTTTTAATTCTGAATTTATAGGCTTGACTTTATTTGGGATTTTAGCCTTCTCAACTTTTTGATGTATACAGATGTTCTGTGGTAGTTTTTTAAAAAGACAATAGTCCAGACATGTTAGCCAAAATCATGTTCCCCAGCTCCTTATTCCCCCTCCCACCAGATTCAGTGAAACTGTTCACATCCTGCCTTCTCCTGCACTCTCTCATAAGCCTTTCTAATCTTCAGCACTGTGGAGAAGTGTCCACTACCCAACTTGGGTTAGAGATACTAATGGATACTTTGGTGAAGCATCTTGGAAAATGATGTGAACGTGAACATTTTAAAACATATTATTAAAAATGATGAAAGAATTTGAAACAAAATATGATTATAAAATTAAAATAGGGTTTGCAACCTGTCAGTACAGTCCTTCAATGCAACTTCCCAAATAAGATACGTAGTTAGCTCTTTCTTGGACTGTAAGAGCCCTCTCCTGGTCCCGGCCCCAGCTTCCTTGGCCAAAGGAGGGGGAATTCTCTGAACTTGGCTTTTCCAGCCCATTTGAAATTAGGCCAGGGAAATAACATTGGGGTTGATCCAAGCACTGTACTCTGAAAGTGAATTAGCCCTCCTACTACAATCCAGATTGATTCAACACCATTTGGTAGTATCAGTAATGTGTTTTCCCCAAATGCTAAGTTGGCAGTTTACCTTGGCATTCTATCACAGAATTACAAACTTGGAAGAGACCTCGGAGAATATTCAGCCCAACCAACACCTGAGCAAGAATCCCTGTAAAATGTTCCTACCAAGTGGGTATCCAGCTTTTACTTGAAGAGCTTCAGGGAGGGGGAAGCCATTTCATTCTGAAGCACACCATCTCCCTTTGGTTACCACTAACTCTTAGGAATCAAGCCTAAATTAAGCCTTAAATAAAACTGCCTCTTGATAATTTCTACTCATTATTTCTAGTTCCCCCCTCTGGGGCAAGGGAGACTGAATCTAGCCCTTCTTCTTTGTTAAGCCCTTCAAATACTTGAAAGTAACCATCGTGGCCAACCTGAGTCTTCTCTCATCCAGGCTGAGCATCCCCAGTTCCTTCAGCCAGTCTTCACCAAGATTTCAAGGCCCTTCACTGTCCTGATCAAATACAGTCTTTAGGAGGAATAGAAAGGGTTTACATTGGTCATTAACTCCCTTGGACTAGAGAGATAAGGATTTTCTAATAAACTTGCAACTTAATTTACATAGTATAAATTAAAGTGAAGATTTTGCAATTAACTGGTTTGTTTGATAGTTGTAAACAGCCAATTCAAGTAATTCAGATCATGTGTGTTTTTTTTAATGGAGGACGGGCTGGGACTGCCTTGCCAGAGACACTTAAAATACTCACTTTCAGAATTTATAAATATAAATTTGTTAACTTTTCCCTACACATTAGTGGGTGACCTAATCATTCAGCAATTATTTAACTACAAGTAGCAAAAGTAACTTTATTCTTGTTTATTGATATGAAAATTGCTGTGGAAGAGGATAAGGATGGGGCAGAATAAGCATTTATTAAGCACCTACTAAGTGCCAAGCCCTGTGCTAAGTGCTGGGGATACCAGTAGCAGCATAAAGGTATTCATTTCCCCTCAGGAGCATATTCTAATGCAGCTGGGTGATATAGTGCACAGAGCACCAGTCCTGGAGTCAGGAAGGCTCATCTTCCTGAGTTTAAATCCAGCCTCAGACACTTACTAGCTGTGTGACCCTGGGCAAGTCACTTAACCCTGTTTACCTCGGTTTCCTCATCTGTAAAATGAGCTGGAGAAGGAAATGATGAACCACTCTAGTATCTCTAAGAAAACCCCAAATGGGGTCACAGAGAGTTCAATACGACTGAAAGGACTGAACAACAGTGGGGAAAAACAAAAGGAGGAGAATTAGGATGGGGGCTGGAAAGGAATTAAGGCGTGTGAATGACTGACCCCAGGGTCCTTCCTTAAAATGGAAGTTCTAAGGGGAAATGACCAATTGGAGTGTTTGAGAGTAAGGCAAAGAGGAAGCATCAGGACTTTCTCCCAATTGTGTTGGAAGGTTTGCCAAGTCCAAAAAAAGTATCAATAAGCTCTCAGAAGGGCAACTTGCAGTAATGGAAAAAATATTCGAATAGGAGCCCCAAATATTCGTATCAGATCTGCCGTTGACTAACTGTAATTTTAGGCAAGTCTCTGTGAGCTTGCTTCTTCACCTTTAAGATGGGTATAATAATACTTGCCTGCCTAGCAGGATTGCCAAAAGAATTAATGTAGAAATCATAAAGTCATATATAGAGATAAGATTTAGAAAAAGAAACTTTTCCAATCATCAAGTACTCACTTTATAGATAAGAAGACTGACACCTACAGAAGTGAGATAATTTGCCCATTCCATTGGTTATTTAAGTGAAAGAGCCAGGATTTGAAGTTAGAGGTTCTGACTTCAAATTCAGCATACTTTCCCCAAACTACACACTTGGCCAAGAAGTGATAAGTACTTTGTAAGTTGTAAAGCACTCTACAGATGTGCCTGATGCAAGCCCTCGTCATTTCCAAGCTCTTACTGTGGGCCAGGTCCTATGCAGAGAAAAGTAAAAACAGACTTTGCCCTCTGGGAGCTCACATTCTAATGGGGGAGACTAATGTGTAAACCAGTGTACACATACAATATAGACATTGTAAATGGAAGGTAATCTCGGAGAGAAGACACTAGGAGCAGGAGGAACCTAGAAAAGCCTCATGCAGAAGGTAGGATTTTACAGCCAGAATCAACTACTTGTTTTCTCAAGTCTAGAGCTTAACAGGCCATGTCCTGATTGTGCAAATCATGCTTGAGCTTCCCTCAATCCTAGAATGTACTTTCTCCCTACTGTCTCTTTCTGGATCTTTCTTTTCCTTCCAGGTCCAACTTCCTCTGTAAAGCCTTCCTGGTCACTGCTCAGATACTCCTCAAGGACCTTTGCTGATCTTTCTTGACTCCCAACCCTTCATTATTTGTATCTGCATTCATGTTGTCTCCACATCTCTAGGAGCTCACAGAGTGCTGAATCTGCCTCATTTTTGTCTTCATAGCCTCAGCACTTAGTGGTATCATAGTAGAAACTGATGAAAGTTTATTGAAGTTAGATCAAATACAAGGCATCTATCATCATCGTCGGCATTATTATGTCATAGCCATTGTGTTGTTCTCTGAAGAAAAGTCCTGATCCTAAAATCCCATGATTGCTATGCAACAACAATAAATACTCATCGTGAACCTATACTGTGCAGGTTTAGATAAGATGTAGTTCCTGCCTTCATAGAAACTACAGACTGTGAGGGAAATAAGATACCAACAGCTCTAATTCACAGTGTTTCATTACAAATGCATTTGGGTCACAAAATGTAGTGCTTTGTGATGTCTGGTCACAACCAATGGGGAGATACAGAGAAGATATGAGAAAAAATAAGAGTGCTTCATCCTTTTCTGGGATTAAAAAAAAGGTCATCTGTCAATACTATCACTCTTAATTTCCAGAAAAATGACTTTGTCAAATAAATAAGTCTATAGATGGACCTTTTTCCTTTTTTTGGTGGTGGGGGGATTGGTGTATGGTAGAATGGGGTGGCAATAGCTATACTTTCATCTAGGTAGGGAACTGTCCTGGAGAAAACTCCCTCTACATAAGCAGGATTAAACTTTGTTCTTCTCCTTCACAATCTTTTAGAGAGATGCCTGGGCCCCTAAGAGCTTAAATGATTTGCCCATAAGGCAACGTTTGTTTGAGGCTGGGCTTGAATCCAGGTACACCTGACTCTTGTTCACTATTTATTATGCCATGCCTTGGCATAATGATAAAAACCCCAGATATTCAAAATAAGTTATTCTTTTTTCTTTTAGGGCTATAGCACTGACTCATCAGCAGTATCTTGGAGTCACTTATTTAACCCTCACGGAAGATCCTAGTCCTCGAATCATTCTTCACAACAAATGTCCAGTCACAATGCTTATGAGGGAAAACATAAAAGGTATTTCTTTATATTTTGCTATGGACATTGTTACATGGCAGACAAGTGCATCTTTTGACCCAGCTGATAAATAGTTGCCAAGGGGTTCTATGAAAGATTATCAGAAGAGTCCCAGACTACATGATACTTGAAGTCTAACGTGGCTATATCTTTCAGTTATAAGGCTACTCATGCAATCAGTTTTAAAAATATAATGGAAGTGTTTTTGAACATTTCAGATACTCCAAAGTTTCAAGTCTATTGTAGAAAAATTCCAGCAGAATGTTCTATTCATCATGAGCTGTATCATCAAATCTCTAGCTATCCTGACTGTAGGACCAAAGAGTTACTTCCTAGCCTTCTGCTGAAAGTTGTGCCACTGGATGACATAACAACTGAATGGAGTGATTTCATTGACATTAACAACCAGGGAACACAGGTTAGTGTGTCATATCTACTTCTGCTGTGCTGAAAGATTATCTGTCATTGTCTTCATTTATATGTTTTTCCAGTATGTTTGTCTGACGGGAATCTCCTTGTCCTTATATGAGAATTGTATATGCTTGTCTGTCTATTATTCATGAAACTGTAATTCCCATATCAAAAAAAAACATGCTTTCAGACTTTACTATTGCCTAGAGATAGGAATTTGGTAAATGCAAGTCCTTTGTGGGCCCCCTTTATAGAAATTCATTGCAAGACATACTGGAGGGACGACATTAGAAAGTACTTGCACATGGAAGGCATCACAATGGCTGGGACCTCAAAAATAGAGTTATGTGGAGATGTCTGTCCTGTAATCATAGATTATTATGGTTAGAACCAGAGTCCCAAAATCTCCACTAGAACACATGTTCATTAGAGGCAGACTGTTTCATGTAAGAGTCTACAAATTTTTTTTATATTTACCTCTAAAAAAACTTGTACCCACCCCTAAAACATTTCTATTTATTCATTTATAAATTACATATGTGTACCGCTGTACTAAAATATCCTATAGACTGTAAAATGCACAAAAATAACTTTAAAAGGATAAGATGAAGATGAAATAAAACAGTGCTTTTAAATAATTTTCATTTCATTTATTAATGGTATAAAAGATTTTTGTCCTCAAATTAATAATAATATTTCAATGAGAATATGATTACATATACTTTATTATTTTTTAAATCTTTAGCACTTTGCAATAGAACAATTGAAAGGTCTAGTTCTAAATTTATTTCATTATTTGGTTTTCATAACTGTCATAGCTAAAAATGATACTTCACAAGGATATCTAGGTCCAAAAGTGAAAAGTGCACTTTTGGCTGTACTTTCTAACGTTATTCATTTTAAAATATTAGCCACTAATTTTGCAGAGGCTTTGATTAAAATTCAGCTAGCAAATTTCCAACTTTCTTGAAGTAAGTTATAAACTATTTCACTTTTTTTTTAAATAAATGATTTTAAAACCCACTTTAAAAACCTTTTTATTAAGAAGATTCTTAATAGTTTTGGGAAGTGTTTCCAAATTTTAAAATATACAGATATGAGAATTTTTGTAATTGGCACACATCACTTTAAGCAAAAGTCTAGTTTTTAATGTCTTAATAATTATAACAGCATCATTCTTTAGCTGATATTTCAAGGTACAATATACACTTTGACTCATATTCGTTGTTAATGATAGTAGATATAAATCTATATTTCAAATAATCTTCTTGATCATTTCTTTTAGCTGAGTTCTAGTTAGATCCCATTAGATGGTCATTGTTCCTACTTCCTAATGAGGCAGATGAAGAATTAGGGATAAGAGCAACATAAGCTCTACTATTTTCTTGTTTGTGCTCACATGACCGATATTATCTTCATTCCATAGTTTCCCTCTGCAGAAATCCTTTTAAGCCACTTATCCATTTTTTGAGGGTTATTTTAGTCAAAGCTAGATTATGCATTCTATGTATCTCCTTACCTGGGCATACATAAACTATATCATATTCCCTGTGAGCAAATGAGTAAAAGCACTGCTCTCAAACCTATCAAATCGCATGATTCCCACTTTTCCTTTAGGATAATCTCCTACATAGTACATGACACATGACGGTATGTGGACCGAGTGAAGGCCAAATAATCATATGTAATAATATGCAACCCATATATTAAATATGAATAAAATTAATTTCTTTAGATGAAATAAATAGAAGTAGAAGTCCCAATATGTTCTTCCCATGCCCCACGTTGGCTATCCTCATCTTCTCGAGCCCATACTTAGAAGAATTCCATCTACATCATCTCCAGCAAGAGTCATTGCATGAAGATTTCTAGTAAAGGAGACCCACTAATCTCCCAGGGCAACCCTTTCCTCTTTTAGAAAGCATCATTAGGAAGTTTTTCCTAACATCAGACTTAAGGCCTCTTTGCAGTTTTTACCTGTTGCTCCTAGTAAATAGTGTCCTTGCATTAGGGAGCTAAAAGGAACCTGTGAAATCAGAGCATCTAGTCTAAATCCCTCATTATATAGAAGAGGACCAAGAAGATAAATGATTTGCCCAAGGTCACACAGGTAATAAGCAGGAGAAGCATGGTCCAAATCAATGTGCTCTGACTCCATCTTTAGTTTTCATGCCATTATTTTATGCCTCTCCAAAAAGAGCCATTTTGAACCCTCTTGGATATGAGAATCCTTCACATACTTAAAGACAGCCATCATATCCCCCTGAAAGTCTTTTATTCTCGAGCACTGGCTAAAATGTGGCAGCCAGAACTAAACATAACATTCCAAGTATGGCCAGGCCAAAGCAGAGTACAGTGGTAGGGTCTCCTCTTTATCCTGGGCACTGCACCTCTTTTAAGACAACCTAGGATCGCATTTGCTTTTCTGGCTGTCATATCACATTATGATCCCATTTGAATTTTCAGTTCACAAAAATACCCATAATTTTGTCAGAAAAACTGCTATCTAGACATACCCATTTTGTGAAGTTGATTTTTTTTAACCCACGTACAAGATTTTATATTCCTTCTGTATTTATTTAATTAAATTCAATGGAAAATTTGTTGGGATTGTTGGAGTGGCATGTGCTCCATTTTTACTTCTCATGTCTAAATTCAGTGAAGATGATATTCCCCTGTTCTGTCTTCAGAACTAAAGGCCATTGCTTTGAGTGTCAAAAGTTGAAGAGACGGTCTCTATCACTGTACTGACTGAGATTTTATGTCATTTTGATTCTGCCTTGTCTAGGCTGGCTTTGAATTTCACATGTCTCCCTAGATCAAGGGCCAAGGGAAAGCCCCTCGAAGACAGACTTCCTTCTACACAAGGGCTGCTTCCTTTCATCAGAGGAGCAGCTCCCTTCTCTCTCCAGTGATTTATATGCCCTAGTGTATCACAGAAGAGTTGTCTGAGAGAATCTGAAACAATTCTTCTTTCAGAATATGAAGGAAACAGTGATCTGCTGGGCATATGGCACACAGCTCCTAAAAGATTAATGGGAACATGAGACTTTGTTGGAGTCCAAAGACCACTGTCAGTAAGGGTACAGGAATGAGCACCTTCTCTCAGCTTTGAAGCATCCCTGACTACAAAGGGTTGAGGAAATCCAGAGGGAAAAGAAATTCCAAAAATAGGGCTTTCCAGACCTGATCCTGATGCTAAAAGAATTCCCTGGATATTTAGAAAGAACATTTCAAAAAATCTCACAAATAGTATCATTGACTTCTAGGGACCTTTGAGTCTCAAGAGTATTTTGGTCCTTCTCTGGAGGGAAGATAGGGAAGATTCTCTTAGTGCAGGAGAAAGAATGAAACATACATCTTGGAATCCATCCCTTTGCCTCTTATATTCTTTCTGCCTCTGACAATGAAGTTTCTAACAATGAAGAAGACCATTAGAACCTTAAGGCTTTTTTAAATTGAAGTATTATTGTTCTTCTGGTCCAGACCCAAATCAGTCAACTCTTATGGTTCAACACTTGTCAATCATATAACACTTAACCAAAAAAGTTTACCTATCATGTGCCTGCAAAAGAGTGTTCATCAAAGATATAGCATTGATTTGGCTGAGCATAGCTCCTAACATCTCTTCATTTGCTGTGGTCTTGTGCCCAGTCAGAAGAACATGTGGACTCACGCAGCAGTGGGACAGTCATCAAGCCTGTGGGACACTGACCAGGCAATGACTGCAGTAGGGCTTTTATGCCTTTGGCAACCAGGAAGCCCCATCAGCAGTTAGAGCCTTAGTCTTCTGAACAAATTAACTCGAGAATGGTTTCTTCATTGTCTTTTTAAGGAAAAGACCTTTTTCTTAACCTCTGTGGAACAGATGTTGCTGCTACCCCAGTTGTATTACTTCTTAGTTGTGCATTAGGTTTAGAAGGCTGTATTGTGGATATCTTCCTCATCACTGTTAATAACCTGACAATTTGAGTACTGCTATCTTTCAGGAATGCACACTTGAAGAAGAAAATAGAGTGTTATGGAAAATACACTGGCATGGAGTCAGGAGTCCTGGGTTCTAGAGATGAAATCTCAAAATTGAGAGGTATCTCTGAGACCAAAGAATCTAGCTCTTACCTGAACAAGAATTCCCTCCACAGTATGTGTTCCACAAATGGCCATCCAGTCTCCATCTGAAGACTCTACTGCTAAGAGAGCCTACCAGCTCCCAAGGCAACCCATTCCACTTCAGGAGAGTTCTAATTGTTGGAAAGTTTTCCCCCTTACATTAAGACAACACTTTCTTTCCTCCTCCACTGCTGCTAACTTCTACCTGTTGTACCTAGTTCACCCTCTGGGATCTAATTTCTCTTCCACATGTCAGCCTTTCAATTACTTAAAGATAGATTCCATGTCCTCCTAAGACTAAATGTTTCTAGAAGAAACCTCCCTGAGTGTCTCAGCTGGTCCTGGTATGTCACTGTCTCCAGTTCTCTTACCATCCTGGCTCTGCCACATACTTCAACTTTCTTTGACTCAGGTTCCTTATATGTAAAATTGGGGTGGAGTAAAGAACTAGATTAGATCTCTGAGATACTTTCCAACTCTTATGTGCTATGAATCTAAATTTGAAATGTGTATGTTGCAAAATCATGGTTAAGACAGAATTCAACAAACTTTTATTGTCTTTTTTTCTTCTTCTTTCAGTCTTCTTGTAGTCATGGAGACCTGGGTGCCCAAAGACCTTCCATCAGTGACCATTCTTTCTAGTCCTGGACATTCCTTCTTTCATGCCCCCTTACATTCTTGTCTGGAAGGAGTAAGTATATTCCTTACTCCCCACATACACTTCCAGACCCTCTTTCTGTTATCACCACTCAGCAACCTTTTCTTCTTAAAGTTCATTCTGTCCAGATATAGCAAGATGCTTGTGGCAGTTATCTTCTGCCTCCTCATGTCATTCTCCCTCCTATCTCGAAGACTAAGAATCTTCATCTACATCCAAACCCTTGCTTTTATACATGAGGACTTAGTTTACATGTGTATCAGCAAGCACCCCAGCATCCCCAGGGTGTCTGCTCACACAGGTTCTTGGATCTGCTTTGTCAAAGGAAAGCAACTCAAAATGGGTTAACAAACTTACTTTAATCAGTCAAATATGTATCGTTTACCTAGTTCAGGGGAAAAAGGTCAGCACCCCGAACTTCAGAATATACAGACAGAATTATCAAGACAGAGAAACAGATCAAGTACACAGTTTCCAAACTGTCCAACCATTACATCCATACCAAATCAACATCTGGGTTTTTCAAAGCCGGGGGCTCTCAACAATGGCTTCCCAGAGTTTCATCTGATAAATCACAAAACACTTCTCAAAGTGAGCCCCAAAACAAAGCTACACATCAGGGCTTATATAGCCTTCTCCTGGCTCAGAGAGTGTAACAACCTTATTGACCCACTGGCCAATCAAAAAGTATCTACTGGAAAATAAGCCTCCCATCCCAGGCTCCAGGTGCACTTTAGCCTAGGGGCAGGGAAGATCTTTAAATTTACACTCCCATTACAATATGTTGGTATTCTCTCAAGAACCCTGACCTCCCAGTTCATTGATCTTAACTCCCATGACCTATTCTTCTTCTGGGCCAGGCTTGATTCATGATGGTTCAGTGGTTCTGCCTCAGAATTAGAATGAAATAATACCCTCCATAGAATATGTAACATTTTAATAACAACAAAAAAGTTTATTTGACAATCATATGGAAAAGATATACAGTAAAGATAGCAGCATTGATTCATTTGGGCACAGCTCCCCACATCTCTGTCTTGCCATGGTGGCATGCCCAGTCAATCTACAAACATTTATTAATAACTTCTTATGTGACAGATACTGTGGTAGACTGGGCACACAAAGACAGAAATGAAAGTCTCTGCCTTCAAAGAGCTTACATTCTATCAACACATACACACGTATGTTTATGTATATGTATACATATATTACATGTAGATGTGTGTCTATTATTATCCAAAACAATAAGGATTTTTAAATGGCCAAATTTAAATAGCCAAGAAGTCATTCTAGACACAAATGATTCAGAAAAAGGATGTACTTATAGACCAAAACTTGTAAATGGGTTATGTCCCAAAAGTTTATTTGTAAGTTTGTTGTTTGGAACTCAAGGTTATATTTTTTCACAGAAACATTTTATATATGCTAGTTAGTGACCCAGGTTAGTCCACAAAAGCCTATTTAATCTATAATGTCCATAAATAATTATATTTGTGTGCTATATACATGCATATATATTATATGTATTTATCTCTGTGCTATATATATATATATATATATGTTTTATACGTATTTATCTCCCCCATTAGAATGTGAGTTTATTGCAAGAAGAAATTATTTCATTCTTTGTCCTTTTAATCCTAATACCTAGCACTGTGCTTCTCATAAGATAAAATATATATGTGCATATACATATGTATACACACACATAATTTCTGATTGATCACTTGGTATATAGAATACATCTAACCCTCTTTCCAGAGGGATTTGACAGATAGACCTACCGATCTAAGGACATCGCCATGCCATAAAAGTATTCTAACCTTAAAGGAGCCCCTTGTCCTTCACTCTTATCTTAGCAAGGGCCAAAGACTGTTGATTCTAATTCTTCAGCATCTCTTGAATCCATCCCCTCCTTTCCATTACCATTGGCTCCAATTCCTATTGTGCATTTCCTCATCAACTCACGCCTGCTCTGTTTATTGTACTAACCTTCTAATTAATCTTCCTGCCTCTAGGTTCTTTCCTTTCCAGTTCATCCTTTACACAGCTGCCAAAGTGATATTCCTCAAGCATATATCTGATCACATAACTCCCCTCTCTAAAGACTTCCTACTGTCTTTAGGATAAAATACAAACTTCTGTTTAGTTTTCAAAGCTCTCCACAATCTGCATCTAGCCTAACTTTCCAGGCTTATTTCATATCACTTCCACTCCCACTTCAGCCAAGCAGGCGTCCTTGCTGGTCCCCTTCCACAACATTAAATCTCCTGCCTCCACTATCTTGCTCAAATTTGAATTATGTTCCACTGGATTATATTCAGTATAGGATGAGTTGGACAGTACCTGACAGGAAGGGATTTTTTTTTTCATTTTTGCATTTGTATCACTAGTGCCTAGCAACATACGTGGCACACAACAGATGATTTTAAAATGCTTGTTGATTATTTGAACAATTACAGTGACTAGCAACTTGCCACTTCATGAGGCAGCTCCTTCCATTATCAGGCAGTTCTCATGATTAGAGACATCTTTACAATGAGCCAAAATCTGTCTCCGTGTTACTTCCAACTATTGGTCCTCATCTGACGCTAGTTGGAATAAATTTAATCCCTTTTCCAAAGGAAAGCCCTTCAGATAGTTGGAAGAAAGACTGCTATCATGTCTTCTCTTTTCCAGGCTAAACATTGCCCATCCTTCAACCATTGCTTACTTGATATGGTTCCCACATTGCTCACTCAGCTCTCAAAGTCATTCATTTTGACAATGTCCTTTTAAAAGGCAGTACCCAGAACTGAACACAGAACTCTTAAGTGTTGTCTGACTCAGACAACCTCTCTCTGTGAGCAACATACTTCTGTTAATGTTGTCCAAGACTACATTAGGCAGTTAGCAGTTTCATCAGACCATTGGCTCATACTAAGCTAGTGATCAAATAAAATTTTAAGGTCTTTTTCACATAAATAGTATTCAAGCCAAATCTTCCCCACCCTGTATTTCAATTTATGTATTTTTTTAAACCTAAAAGCAGGACTACATTTATTCCTGGCCCAATTTAAGGAAACACTCTCCAACGAGCAAAATTTGTGAAAATGAAATGAGCTCACTTGTTAAATAATGATTTTCCTGTCTTTGGAAGTATGCAAATAGGAACTAGAAGACCATTTGCCAGGTGGATTCTCTATACCACTTATTTAGAGGGCATTCCTACTTAAAACAGGCTATGCCAAATGAACCCTAAAGTCTTTTCCTGTTCCAAGATCATAATCCTAAAAAGATTTATCAATAAATAGCAGAGGGGAAAAATATTACTATCTACCATCTTCTACTCATCCCAGAGCAGGGGGGGGTGAGAGGAGTGGGTATTAATTGTACTTGGAATTTTGTTAAATTCAATAAGCATGTATTAAGTACTCAATATGTTCAAGGTACTATGTTAGATACTGGGAATGAAAAACTGAGAAATGAAAATGAGAAGCTGTTGTTTGACTAGTAGAATGTGCCACATCTACAAACTGGTATGTTCTGGAAATACAGGCAAGATCCTAGACAACACTTTTAACTTTGGAGATCAGAGAATGAAAGCAGAGAAGGTGATACCGATTTTGGGTTGTTGGCCTAGATTACCTTTGAAGTCCCTTCTAACTCAGATTCTATAATCCATCCAGTCATCCTGTCAGTTTTCTAGCTTGTTTCCTACCTTTGACATAGTTTAATTTAAGAACCCTTTCTTCTTATCCTCTGAATCTGGGTAGTTGTTCCAAGAATTCATTTCTTGTCCCCTGAATTTCTACTTTACATCTGCTATACTTTGTGGGCTTCCTAATTCTCAGCTGTTCCCTTTGTGCAGAAGAGGTTCAGCTCCCATTCCAATGTGAATATAACCCCATCTCTACATGCCAGGTAGAAGTAGAGTCAAGAGGGAGGCCTCAAAGAAGGTAGTGAATTAATTGTTCATGGGGTAAGAATTCCAATAGACCTAAGTATAGTTACACATCCAGGACCAACAGCCTCCAGCACTGGAAGGGAACCTTTAAGGTTGAACAACACAGTTTAAAAAGTTTGTTACAATAATAATTTGTATTATGGATCACCTGTTTTATGCAAGGTAGCAATTAAAAAATGCCTTTCATTTATGTAGTCTTTACAGGTTGTAAAATACGTACATCATTTCATTTGAACCTTAAAACAACCCTACAAGGTAGGTAATATTATTATTCCCATTTTCCAGGTGGAAAAACAGACTCTAAGAGGTTATATGACCTGCCCAAGGCCACACAACTAAGAAATGGTTGAGACCTGGACCCAGATCTTTTTTTTTTTTTTTTAAAACAATTGGGGTTAAGTACCTTGCTCAAGGTTACATGGCCAGTTATTTCTGGGTGTGGTGCTGAGTATCTGAGCCCGGATTTGATCCAGGTCATACCGACACTGGAGCTGGTGCTCTTACTCGCTGAGCCACCTGGCCACCCCTAAGCAATTGGGGTTAAGTAACTTGCTCAAGGTTACACGGCCAGTTATTATTTCTGGGTGTGGTGCTGAGTATCTGAGCCCGGATTTGATCCAGGTCATCCCGACACTGGAGCCAGTGCTCTTACTCACTGAGCCACCTGGCCGCCCCTAAGCCATTGGGGTTAAGTCACTTGCTCAAGGTTACACGGCCAGGTGTTTGGACCCAGATCTTCTTGACTTCAAGTCTAGTACTCTTTCCACTGGGCTATATGGTCTCCATGGAACTAAAGCAGGGCCCTTGGGTGATATAGACTTGAATAAGACCGTGGGATTGTCACTCTAAGAACTTAAGGAAACTCAGATGTCATCCTGTCACAGCCGCAGCCTTCAGGGAGATTACAATCTAGTGCTGAGATGAGACAAGCATGAAAATAACTTTTAATATAAGACAGCGGCTTGGAGAATCCTATATCTCACAGGGAGCCAGAAAGAGGTGGCGTCTAACTGTGTATCCCTGTGAGAGAGTGCCTTGCACGTCGGCAGTAACACAATAGCTAATATTTGAAGAGTGCTTTAAAGTTTGCAAAGCATTTTACATGTTATTTCATGTGATTCTCACAACAAACTTGTGAAGTAGGTGGTATTATTATCCCAGTTTTACTGATAAGGAAAATGAGACAAGCAGATGTTAAGTGACTCGGCCAGGGTCACACAAGTAGTAAGTATCTGAAACAAAATTCATACTCAGATCCTTCTGATATGGTACCAGCAAAATGCAAGTTCACCTCTGATTGTGACTTGCCTTAGAAGTCCTCCATTTGTGTCTGGTTGGAGGTTACCCTGAAGAATTCTAGGCCCACTTAAATTTTTCAATTGAATTAAACACATATTAAGTGCCTTCATATAAGCACCTTGCTAGGCCCCCATAGGTTCTGCATCACCCTGGGCAGGCTCTAGAAGTCTGGGAGCAATCTACAGAACAGTTTCAGAAAGTGAATACATATAGTTTGGGGCTCTTTGAAACAGAAGAATCTTGTCTAAGCTAACCTAGGCTCGCACAGGAGTGAACTGAGTAGGGGAATTTGCCCAAGTCTCTCAAAGCTGACCAGCTTCAGCATGTCAAAGGTGAATACCTTTTTGCTTTAGAAGTGTAGGCTTTGCCACTTGGAATCCCTTGGAATCTTTCTCCCCTTTAGGAAAACTAGTTGAGAAGCCTAGAAGTGATCACCCAGTGCCTTTCCTTTAGTAAATTCTTTTAGAAACTTTAAGAAAAGCTTTAGAGTCTGTGACACTTGGTGCTAAATAGGACATTTGAAAAGGATTGTATGTAACTGTATGAGTTGTCTTCAATTTGTACCAAAATGTGAAATTCTTACTTTTAAAAAATTGTCAGGTATAAGCTTATTATAAATATAATTGTATATGTACGGTTCCATAGTCATTAAAGAAGTTACTAAAACTAATACTATCAATAGAAAAAGCAAAGTGAACAGTGCAAAGAGTGCTGCATATGAAATCAAGTCAAGTCAGCGAGCATTTATTAGGCACCTACAATGTACTGGGATATTCTAAGCATTAGAATCAAAAGATCTGGGTTCAAATCTAAGCTCAGCCACTTAAAATTGTTGTGACCTTGAGTAGGGAACTCAGTCTCTCTAGACCTTGATTTCCTCATCTCTAAAATGAAGTTAGCCTAGTTCAGGGTGGGGAGCCTGGGGCCTCGAGGCCACATGTGGTCTCAAGGCCGCAGCTTCCCTACTCCTGGTCTAGGTGGTCTCTAAGATCTGTTTCTAGCTCCAAATCGATAATTTGTGATATAGTTGCTTCAAACTTCAAAATATCCATGATTTAATCAGTATACTCCCTTCCCTGACATATATTATAAGCCCTCCATGCCTTGGAAAGAAATTTTATGAGCTTGCATGACTAAATAACTTAGCACGTGGTGATCTGGTGATGATGAATTTGTCTGCTTTCACCTATATAGTCCTTAGACCGCACAAATAGAATCTGTGGTTCTTCTGGAATTGGAACCTCCCTATATAAGGACCTGCAAGACCTTATAGTCTGCCAACATAGTCTTTGAGGACTGATGACCCTCTCCACACTGAAGTGAGGTAGCAGAGGAGGATCCAAGTGGACACTTGGCTATTTTGCCACACAGACTAGGGTGTTCCTGCCACGTCTGATTGTAGTCTAAAATGGCTTTTATTGACCTAAAAAGCACACCCCCCCCCAAAAAAAGAAATGGATGTTTGCCGAACATTCCTTACTTACACTATAGGAAGGTTATATTAGTTTCCAACAAATGTACATAATAGTCCCACCAGTTGGTAAGTGTATAAGACACTTCCAAATGAACAAGGCATAAATAGCTACACTTGGATTGTGACCATTCAGGCCATCAACTTTAATTATTTCTGTTTCATCTGACTAAAAACTGTCTAGTGGACCTTGTGTCCATCAAAAAAACAGTTGGTTTTTCATAGAGAGTGTCCCTTTTGCTGTTTTAGTTGGTTAATATTCTCTTTATGGAAAACATTACTTTTACTAGGTGGTGCCAGTTATTTCAGTTTAGGAAGGTGACTGTATCTGGCTTCCCTCATGATAGGTGAGTGTGGTGATTAGACAGCTAAGAGGTGGGAGTCAGGTTTTGTCTCAGGCCACCAGAATCTTTCTGGGGAACTTGGCTGTAGGTGCATTCCTGATTCTTTTGTCCATCAACTAGAGATGATAATACATGCTAATGAAATGGGAGGTTACATACCAGTGGAAATATTATCATGATTAAACCCAGTTCTCCTGGGCAAAGAAATTTAAAAGATCAGGCTCTACATCATAAGGCACATAAATGTCACAAAAGAGTATACAGTGGTTCTGCAAACCATGCCATGCACCTCATCCTCCTTCCCCAACAGCCATGAGGGGACCTAGAAGCAGGACTCGATGCCCAAGCTATGTACTCTTTGTCCCACAGAGCAAAGAAAAGTAATGTGTTGGGAAATTATGCACCATTTGTGTTTAGCCTTCCAAATAGCGGGCTGGCGTTGAGTCACTCACCAGAGACAGAGCTAACACTTGGACAAGAATCAGACATTCACAATGGTTGAAAACATGTTTGTTTATACTTCCATGCAGGGTAACAAAATGGAGACAAAGAGCTTTAGTGCTTACAGCAATATTTATACCAGCTTTATAAGAAATGTAAGACTGAAGAACATGGCAGAGACAGGGATGTGATGGGAAAGACCTTTCATTTGGGACTCAGGGCAATGAAGTAATGAAAGGAAGAGATGCTCTATATGACACTGATGATTTCCACAAGCCACATAAGCCTGAATCATCTCACCTTGTTTTCTCCCTTCATTTGTTATCTGAATCAAATGGAACCCCACCAGAACTTCACCAAAAACAAAACCGAACCTGGAATTGAATTGCTTAGAGCTACTGAAAAGAAGAATCAGGGTTTCTGTTGCTCCCATGCCAATTTTAGGGAAAGGAAAGGCCAGCAAGTTGATTTCTGTCTCCAGAATCACTTAAGTAGTCTGAGGTATCTGTTTCTTAGCCAATCAAAAGACCTTTTGATTTGGCCGGGGCGGGGGGAGGGAGGGGAGTAGGAAGACTTACCTTATCTTTTTGACACATTGACACTGCTTATTCCATAAGATCTGAAGGTCAAGTTTCTTTAAAACAAACAAACTTTTAAATATCTTTTTTTTTTTTAAGCAATTGGAGTTAAGTAACTTGCTCAAGGTTACACGGCCAGTTATTTCTGGGTGTGGTGCTGAGTTGTCTGAGCCTGGGATTCGATCTCCAGGTCGTTCTGACACTGGAGCCGGTGCTCTTACTCACTGTGCTACCTGGCCACCCCCAAATTTTTAAATATCTTTAGTTTTCACCTTGCCTTCATTTCTAAACAGGATCCCTCCTACTTGGTGATTTCCTGTAGAAAGGATTTTTTTTTTAATAAGAGGAAAAAATAACAGTTCGCAAAACTATTAAACATATCCACAGAATCTGAAAGTATAAACTGTAGTCCACACCAGTGTTCCCTAGCTTTTTCAGCGAAGGGAAGGGGTATTTTCCTTTCTCTTTATGTTTGATGTAGTCATTGTGTATATTGTTTTCCTCGTTCTCCTTAGTTCACATTGTAGCAATTCATGTCTTTCTTTGCTTTCTCTCTGTTCTATATATTAATGGTTTCTTGCCACACAGTAATATTCCATTACATTCATGTATTGCAGTTTGTTTTGTCATTCCTCAATCAATGGGCATCTACTTTGTGTCCAGTTCTTGGCTTCTATAAAAGTGCCACTATAAATAAGCTGTATACCTAGCAATGGGCTCTCTGGATCAAAGGGCATGTACATTGTAGTCACTGTCTTAGCCTTATTTCATATTACTTTCCAGGATGATTTCCCAGTTTCACCAGTAGTGCACTAGAAAGTCATCTTCATAAAGTGTCTCCAACATGGACTACTCTCATCTTTGCCAATTTTTTAGGTGTGTGATAAAAATTCAGAATTACACTGATTTGTATTTTTCTTATTAGTAATTTGGAGATGTCCTTTGTATGGTTCAAAATATTTTTGCAATACTTCCTTTGAGAAATATTTATTTATATTCTTTGACCACTTATCCATTGGGGAATCACTCTGGGTCACATATGTTTGTTTTAATTCCCTATATATCCTGGATAACATGCCCTTATCAGAGATATTTGGTACAAAATTTTTTTTCCCAATTGACGATTTCCCTTGAAAATTAAATTTCAGCATTCAGTATTTTCCTCCTATTCTGAAGCCCCAAGCCTAAGACTTAACTAGGTCCCTACTTTTATACTCAAAGTATTCTCTGGGGACTTATCCAACTCCAAAATCCATTATTATTCTCCTGGGAGTAGAGATTAATTTGGGAACACATGGTGCTATGGAGTATTATGTAAGGTCTTCCTACTTGTATCACTTTTGCCTGAAATGAGAGAAACATCACTGGCAGTTTTGTGTCAGTATATAGTAAAATACTGAACTTACTATTCAAACAGATCTGTGTTCCAGTTAGTTTGGATATTCCCACCAGAGATGTAGGCGGTTAGACAGCCCAGTGGAAAGAATCAGGTCTGGAATCAGGAAGACCTGATTTCAAATCCAGCCTCAGACACTTACTATCTGTGTGACCCTGGGCAAGTCATTTAACTCTGTTTGCCCCAGTTCCTCATCTGTAAAATGAGCTGGAGAAGGAAATGGAAAACCAGTATCTTTGCCAAGAAAACTTCAAATGGGGTCATGAAAAGTTAGACATTACTGAAGCAATTGAACACACCTGCCAAAGATGTAGATTGCAACCTATACAGGAAGGACAGTCCATCCTATGGGACTCTTGTTCATGTCTTTTCCATAAATTCACTACGTGGGTCCAACCAACATACTAAATACCTTCCTTGCTTTTTCCTGACATCTTGGAGGAAAGAGAAGGGAATAAGCATTTATTAAGCACTTACTGTGATTATATATTCCTGTTTTGTTTTGAGATGGCAGAGTAAGCTCTTTTTTCTAGACATTTGTTTTTCTAACTAAAACCCACATAACAGATTTCATTGAATTCATCCAGTTCAAAAATTATTTAACAAGTACCTATTATATTCTTGCCTAGCCATATATTTTTTAATGCACAAAATATATACATCTGAAGATGGAGTGGTTGCTATTTTGTTTAAAAGTAGAAATTTAACTGGACATGTATGCCTTTTAGTACTAAAGTCTTATAAAATCTTAGAGTGCTGTGGCATAGAATAGCAACTACATAATACTAAGTGCCCAGGTGAGACAAAGACTGCACTTCAAAACCATGTTTAGCCTGTGTCATCTAATTGTCTAGGAGTGGCATTATTTCATGGTTCTTTGACTTCCCTGGTGTGATCCCTGTAACTTCTTCCTCCATTTGATATCTGGATGTTAACTTGGCTTGATTTTGTTAGCCTGTCTGTGATAAAGGAGCCAAATAAGAATAGAAGTCATACTGCAAATTTCCAAAGATAATTCCTCAGACTTTGTATGCATTAGTCCTGTTCCTTGGCCCCAGGTAACCTGACTGCGAACATAGTATCTCTGGAGTTATTTTTCAGATTATCCAGTGCTATTTTCAAACATCCATTTTATAGCATTAGTATTTAATGTTGAAAGAACTTCTGTTCTGCTAGAATCTGACTTCCTACAACTGTTGGGGGTATTTTTTTGTGTTTGGGGTTTTTTTTTAACCATTTGTCCTCTTTCTCAAAAACTTTGGCTAAAAGAATGCCAAACTTTTGACTCAAGGCAAATAAAGCTTAGCACTCATCTGACTTTCCTGTACCATGTCATTACCATTGGGGATGCTAATAAAGTCTTGCTGGTAGGCTTTCATTTCAGTTTTTGGCACCTCTCAGAATAGAAGGGTGGCCCCAAACTGGTTTGTCAGCACTCAAAGAACCCTGAAATATCATGTAGTTAAGTTTCAAGCACTAAGTTTGTTTTTCTTCCAGCAAGTCATATGCTCACGAAGAGTTGTAGGACCAAGCTCCTCCCCAATCAAAATGTATTTGCCAGCCCCAGAGAAGCAAGGGATGAAGAAGCTCATGCCCCCTCATCCATCATTTTTCCACTGGGAACCTTACAGCTGGATAATAAAAATCTGGATTTAATATTTTTTTCATTTGCAAGTCAACTGACTAGCATGTCCACATGGATATAAGGAAATATAAGCAGGAAGTGCCCATGGTATTAAATCAGAATGTGAGATGATGAAAATTATCCAATATAGTAGCATTTCCTGCCTTTTACGTCAAAATGTGAATATTCTTTTTTAGGTTTTGTTCTTGACTGGTTTTGGCTATGTGTACGTGGACATCACTCATGAGTGTGGCACAATAATCATAACAGTGGCCCCGGAAGGAAAAGCAGAACCAATCTTAACCAATGCCACCAGGTATGTTTAGTTTCTCAGTAATTGAATAGCAGCATGCCTTCTAATTGTAATGCAGTTCATACATAGTATTTTGTTTTTCTTTGTTGCCCCTACATGTGTTTACACATTATGTTATAACAGATAAAGGGCAGGCCTTAGAGTCAGGAAGAGCTAAATTTAAGTCTTGTCTCTGATACATATTATCCATGTTTATTGAACTCTCCAGGATTGTAAGCTGCAGGCCAACTTTTCATTGCATTGTGGAGGGAGTTTCTACGCAGGAGTTTTTTTTTTTTTTTTTTTAATAAAGCAATCGGGGTTAAGTAACTTCCTCAAGGTTACACGGCCAGTTATTTTGTGTGGGTGTTAAGTATCCAAGGCCAGAACCGAACCCAGGTCTTCCGACTCTGGGGCCAGCGCTCTTACTCACTGTGCCACCTGGCTGCCCCCACAGGAGTTCTTTATATTTATGATGTCACAAGTCTAGACCTCTCTTTCAACCTCCACACGGCCCCACCACCCCAAAGTGGCTTTAGTTAAAGGTTATATGATGTATAATAGAGTATAATACCATTGTCAATTAGGTAACATTTATAATTGATTATAGTAAAATAACCTTGTATACCAAGTAAAATTCATCTGTGATGAGTTTCACAGGCTGCTTAACAAATTAGAGCTTACATACTTGCAGTATATACTTGGGCACAAGGTACAGATTAACTTTTGTTTAACCATATGTCTACCTAGCAGTTTGGAATTATAAGTTAGATTCCATAAATCAGAGACACAACAAAAATAGAAGTATTTACCAGCAAGTTTTCCAGGATGTGTTTTCTTTCCTTGACCATTTTTGGCTACCAGAAGAACATGTTTCTAAAGATACAAAATGTGAACATTTCTTAACATATGCTTACCTTTTTTTAAGTACTTTGCTTTTCTTCTGTAATATCTCCTACTTCAGAATTTGAGTTCATTCAGACAGAGATGAATTTGACCTTTACACTGCTTATAAAGAAAAGGGAGCAGAAATAACATTAGTATAAAACACTTGAAGAAGATAAATGCTAAATTACCTAAATGAACAAAATTTTAAGTCAGAATTTAAGCATTTTACAACTATCTCTCTATGTGGAACCTTTTGCAAGCTCATTTTGAATATTTCAATTTAAAAAAAAAAAGAAGTTTCTTAAAACAATAACTACAAGGCATAAATAATTAGCCCAGCTTAAGTATGTATATATACCCAAAGACGACATATATACATCTATGATTACAGTATCTATCACAGATTTAGAAAGAATCTTAAAGGTAACAACAATACTAGTAATTGCAGTTACATAGTGCTTTATCATCAAATCCATCCTCTTATTTCATAATATTGGGAATTTAAAAGGGGACATATAATAAAACATTATTTTTATTAAAATTTAAAATTTTTCACTAATTCAGACTGACACATTCTTAATCCAAATTAGAGGAATTTGACTCTACTATACACTTTTATTCTTGGTTCCATTATTCGCCCTGCATAGAAGTGCTTGTTTTTAATAGTTGAAACTGTAGTGTTCAAGAGATTATGCAAAAATGCATGTATTCTAGTCCTGCAGTAGTACTATAGCTGTGCTGGTCCCCTAGAAAGTTGGCCAGTTTGTCACTGAACAGATCACCTGGTACTGAGCAAGGCCAGTCATGGTTAACCACACAAAAACTATTCCTTCATTCCAAAAATGTCCTAGGTTACTAAAGAGAAGATTTGTGTTTTCAAAACAGGAAAGTAGTAAACAGCAACAGCTCCTGCAGTCTATGAAGAAATAGAAAAAAAGGAGCTATTTGGAAGGAGTGTTAAGGTTTTTGTGTTATCGTGTTCTTTGTGTCCTCAGCTTTGTGCTCTCCGATGATCATGATAGTGAATAAATGTGCATGACTTACAGGGACCTTAGAGTGAAAACATGGTGTTGATAAAGAATTGCATAGAAAGACACAACAGGAACTTGTAACAGTCCCATTGGGAATATTTCCCATTGCTGTTGGGGTGTGACTGGTTCAATCTAGACATAATGTACTGACATTTGTGCTCTTACTTGTTTCATGTGCAGTCTTGTGTCACACCAGGAGGTGTTTGGTGAAGAATTGTCATAAAACGGGATAATCATCTTTTTTTTCTTTTTTGTTCCTCTAGGACTCTGGGGAAGAGTCTTACACTAAAAGTGTTCATCACTCAGTCAAGCCTTGCAGTATTTGATGATCTCACCCACCACAAAACATCATCTGAACTTATACGGCTCACGCTGGATAACATTTTTCTGAACATGGAGCCAGTGGCCAGCTACCTCAGAGCCCTACCTCTTGAAGGTGCTGCGGCAGGATTCCCTCAGCTTTACAGCCTGGAGGTCTTCTGTGGAGACTTTCAGCTGGACAATCAACTCTATAACAAATCCAACTTCCACTTTCCTGTCCTGGTCTGCCAGGGAGAAAAAGTAGAAACTATCCAGTGGTCCAGAATGCATAATCTCCTCATATCTAGCAAAGATTTGGAAGACTATAAAGAAAATTGCTTTATCAAACTTTGTATCACCTTGTCTGAGAAACAAAACTTCATGTTCGATATTAATGAGTTTAGTTTTGAACTGAAACCGGCCAGGTTATATGTAGAAGACACATTTGTTTACTACATCAAAACTCTCTTTGATACTTATCTTCCCAACAGCAAAATGGCTAGTCATTCTAAGAGACACTCGGGTCTCACACAGCAGTTGCCTGAGCAAGTCAGACAGCATGCCAAAGCTTTAGTTAATCCAGTGAAATTAAGGAGACTGGCCATCCAGCCAGTGAACCTCTTGGTCAGTATCCATGCATCCCTGAAACTGTACATTGCTTCAGATCACACACCTCTTGCCTTCTCACTATTCGAACGAGGACCCATCTTCACAACTGCCAGGCAGCTCATCCACTCTCTGGCAATGCACTATGCTGCTGGGGCTCTCTTCAGAGCAGGTGAGTGCATCAAGCAGGATGTTCTTCACACAGATCTTCCCCAGTCCTGTGGCCCAGACTCAGTGAGTGAGATGCCACAGGAGACCCTTCCCAATCCCCTTAGTTGTTATTGAGTGTTCTTTCCCTCCTCAAATGATTGTATATATCTTTATTTTTATTTTTTTATATTTATTTTATATTATTATATTATATAATATATATTATATATTATATTTATTTTTATTTCTCTGTTTATCTGTCAACATACCATATCCTCCTTTCTTTTTTTTCCTACAAGCTTCTTGAAAGCAGGAACAGCTTGGTATTTTGTCTTTGCTTTCCCAGAACCTGGTGCCCAATATATTTGTTGTTGTTGTGGCAGTTGTGTCAAACTCTTGGTGACCCTGTGAACCATAGTATGCTAGTACTGTCTATGGGGTTTTCTTAGCAAAGATATTGGAGTGACTTGCCACTTCCTTCTTCTCTGAATTAAGGCAAACAGTGGTTAAGTGACTTGCCCAGAGTCACACAGCTAAGTCAGTATCTGAGGACAGATTTGAACTCAGCTCTTCCTGACTCCAGGCCCAGTGCTGTATCCACTGAGCCACCTAGCTGCCTAATATATGGTGGATACTTAATAGATACTTATTGGGTTGGATTAGATTAGATCAGGAGTGGGTAACCTGCAACTTCAAGGCCACACGTGGCCCTCTTGGTCCTCAGATGTGGCCCTTTGACTGAATCCAAACTTCACAGAACAAATCTCCTTAATAAAAGGATTTGTTCTTTAAAACTTGGGCTCAGTCAAAAGGTCATACCCAAGGACCTAGAAGGCCACATGTGGCCTCAAAGCCACAGGTTCCCCACCCCCTGGATTAGAACCTACCATGTACCAGAACCACTCCCTCAGTGAAAGATAGAAACTTAGGAAGACCTTCACTATTTCAGGTCTCTAAGGGTAAGGTGAAGGCAGTAACTTTACTACTCCAGCCTACTAACTAATGCTTTAGTACAGCTCAGAAAATTAACACAGGCCCAGTACTCCTGGGACTAAAAGAAACCATATTCTAGGTCACCCCATTTTATAGGATCCTGGCTTAGAAGGAACTAATCCTTTGAGATCATCCAGACTAATCGCTTCATTTTACAAATGTAGAAGTTGAGCCCAAGAGAGGTGACATAATTAGCCCACATTCTCATAAAGGAAGTTGTCTAAGAAACTTAAGTTTTAGCCTACAACAGTTATGTCATTGAAATGACTGATCTCAGTGATTATCGTCACTGTGAATGGGAGGATCACTGGATCATTAAGAAACTTTGTGGGACAAAAGAGCGAACTTGCCCCAAAAGCACAGAACTCATAGTTGCCAGGATGCTTTTGCTCTCTTGGCCTCTCCATGAAGCTGATCCATAACAAAATGAGCAGTCACTGTTCTTGGCTAGCAAGCCTAGGTGAAAATGGTTGTCTGTAAAGCTAATCAATAGTAACTCTTTCAGCAGACATCCTATTGGTTGAAAAATCATTAATATATTTCTGAAGTAATTAATGTGAGGCTTAGGAACAGTTTTCTGACTCGGGAAAATCTGGCTGAAAAATTATCTCATAAAAGTTGTATATTGTTTGAATACAAGTACAAAATGTTGGATAAGTGACACTTCCCTTCAGACACTGGGTCTGTCTGTGAGCCAGTGTGTCCATGGGTTCCCAGAGTATGTTGTATCATGGTACTCAGAATCACAGCTCACATTCCTAACAGCTTGATAATCTGCTTCCACATGTTCTTGTGACTGTTAGATATCATCCAAAGCTGACTTGTGGATCCTTTTTGTTAAGAAAACAAAGGAATTATTCCCCCATCAGGGAGAAGTAATAGATAAAAAAATGTAATAGCAAATGACATAGAGAATAGAGGAGTCAGTAAGAACTACATTCAATGGGGCAGCCAGGTAGCACAGCAAGTAAGAGCACCAGCTCCAGTGTTGGGATCACCTGGGGATCAAATCCGGGCTCAGACACTTAGCACCCACTAAGAAACACCTGGCCATGTAACCTTAAGCAAGTTACTTAACCCCAGTTGCTTAGGGGTAGCCAGGTGGCTCAGTGAGTAAGAGCACCGGCTCCAGTGTCAGGATGACCTGGGGATCAAATCCAGGTTCGGATACTTAGCACCACACCCAGAAATAACTGGCCGTGTAACCTTGAGCAAGTTACTTAATCCCAATTGCTTTAAAAAAAAAAAAAACTACATTCAAGGCCTATTTCATATATATATTAGCTTTATGACCATCCCAAGTCACTTAACCTCTTGGTACCCTAATTATCTAAGATGAGTTGTTGGTCTACATCTGGTGGAGCAGTTTTCCACACTGGAAATTCCTAATAACTCTATAGATTTAGATTTTTTAAATTGTTATATTTATCTACACATATGCGTGTGGGTCTTTATACATACACACATACATATACAGACAGTTCTCATTTTACATAAGTGGACATTCCATAGACCTCTATGTAATGCAGTTTTGCCTTGGGGAAGGGAGGTAGACAAAAAGGGAACCATACACCCATGGAGGGAGGGGACTGTCACCCAGTTCAAAGACACAAGGGGGCCAGCGTCAGAGAAACTAGAGCAGTAGGAGAAAGACAGTCAGGGCCAGCCATGTGGGGCCTGACCAGAACCAAGCTGGCCACAGACACAGACAAGACAGGATGGGCAACATGGGGTCCAGGGACATACACATAGTACGTGAGCACTAATGGACAGAAGACAGACACTTGGGCACTCAGAAAGCCAGTGATTGGGCAGAGCAGGACAAAGGCCTCTTCTCTCATTCAGGAGGTCTCAAGACAAGCCCCCAGTATGGTGGTGGCAGAGATAGCAGTCTCTCCTTGCATCCTTTTTTTCTGTTTTCATTTGGAGAGTTTGGTTTTTGTTTTTGTTGTTGTTGCACACAGTACTATACAGTTAAGTTAACACAGGTGGTTTTTCTGGAATGCAGATTTCTTTCAGAATACTTTACATAAGTCAAAATTGCATAATACAAATTTAAAGCCAGAACTATCTGTACACATATAGAGGTATGTGTATATGTGTATATACTAAAGAGAGACAGATATTCTACTTTGAATGTGTTCTCACAATTAGGAAATATAGAAGCAAGGATATGATTGCCATGTTTTTAAGATTACTGTTTTCCTATTTAGTTAGTTCTGTCTAGAACTTTGAATTTGAAAATGAAAAGATCATGGATAGATTCCCTGTCAGCCTGATGCTTTGATGACATATAAAAACAGTAAGGAAAGAATTTTATTCTGTAAAATTAGAAATTGATAAATAAGCAACTGACATCCTAAATTAAAAAAACTGAGGAGTCTTTAAGCAATTACAGAAACTCTTGTTATTGGAGCACAGTGGTAAAAAGGTAGATGAATTAACTCATACTAATGTTCTTGAAAGTGTATTGTTCACATCAGATCAGGTGAATGCCAACTGGAAGTACATGTCTCTGTGGGAATCCAGCCTAAATATGGCCTTTAGAAACACTGACTTGCAGTATTCAGTAATATTACACCATAGGCCACATGCTGAAAGAGAGTTTCCTTTGGGTGTTTGGTCATGTGTGTTTTTTTTTAATTTGTTTTTAATACTGATATTCTGTTGAGATGTCTTTTAATTCACTCCAAATATACTGAACTATCGCTGCCCCAACCTCATCCCTCACAGAGACCAGCAACTCTAATGTTGCTAGGGGGCCAGTTTGTTTGGTTACATTGGACATGTTATCAGGGAAAACCTGTGTACAATTTGAAAGAGTTCCAAGAGAAAGCAGTGGATAAAGGAGCAGGAAATAGACAAAATAAATTCAGTTTATAGATCATCGTGGAGAAATGGCTAACAATGAAGGACAACCCCCAAACTAGGTAAAGGGCTAGGAAGTTAGTTTCTAGGTGGATGTGAGCAGCTAGTTCCCATCAACACAGCTCAGGGAAGAGGAACTAGGGCACAGATTGAAGCAGAACCAATGGTGATACTTATAAATATTGTAGTAGATCCTTGAGGGGAAACAGGCAGAGCCAAAGTAGTAGAGAAGCAGGAAGAAGTAGAGCAAGTTCCCTATCCCGCAGTTCTTCCAAACAGATGTAAAAGATGCACTAGACCAAATCCCGATGGAGAAATCTAAGAAAAAAATCACAAGTCATTTTTCCAGCCTAGGTTAGCATAGGGAAACAGAGAGGTCTTTGGACAATAGGGATAAAGTCTGGAGTGGATGAAGCCAGAGCACTCTGGTGCAGAGATAACCTACACAGCCATGCAAGAAGAGGTCACACAGCCAGCATACAGAGGCTCCATGGAGGGTGCAGCCACAAGTGCCTACTGGCCACTCTGTGGCTCACTACCCAATTCTGGATCACAGATCCAGGGAGGACTCAGAAGGGGAGCTTTGTCTAGAGAAGAGAAGGGAATAAGCATTCCTACAATCCCAGCTATGTACTAGGCACTATGCTAAGTGATTCACAAATACTATTTCATTTGAGCCTCACAACAACACTGCAAGGTGGGAGCTCTTATATCCATTTTATAACTGAGGAAACTGAGGCTAAGTGATTTGCCCAGAGTCACTCTGCTAGTATCTGAGACTGGATTTGAATTCAAGTCTTTCTGGCTTCAGGCCCAGAATTCTGTCCAATGCACCACCAGCTGCCTAGGGGTGGCATTGTTGGGTAAAGAGTAGTCATAGTTCCTAATCTGTATACTGAGAACAGCAAGTTCAGAAGCAAGTAGCAACTGTATGGCTTACACCACAGGAGTGGATCACGGTCTCAATTCCAGCTTCTAGCCCAGTCCAAAGCCTACAGAGAAATAACCAATGCAGGAATCCCTGACCCAAGGCAAGCCCACAGTTTTGTCACTGAACTAGCTGAGGCCAGCAGCAGTCTGCTCTCACTCCAACCCAAACCTAGGTCAAGAACTTACAAAGCTCAAACAAGAGGGGGAGCAACCAGATTCTGGGCAGACTACTTTGAGAGCACTGATAGCTTGCAGGTCCAGCCTGAGATGTCCCTGAGATCCTGGGATAGCATAATACTCAAAACTCCAAGAAAGCAGCACCAGGAGGAGTTCAGACCTTCCTCCAAAAGTTCATAGCACCAAACTCTAACATCAGGTCTGAAATACAGACATAATATGGAAGAATGAACAAATAAAAAGGGATTTGCAGCATTAAAAACTTATACAATTGGGACATTCAAGATATTATCCCAGAAGAAGAGGATGACTCCAAAACATCTACAAGCAAAGCCTCAGGCCAAACACAGCTTGGGCATAAATCCAACCAGAATTACTAAATGAAATGAAGCAAGATTTTAAAAAACTTTTTATTAATGAAAAGAGAGTGCTAGAGGAAAAAAATTTAGGGAAAAAGTGAAAACTGTGGAAGAAAAAACTGGAAAGGGAATTAACAACTTGGCACTAGAGGTACAACTTGCCCAAGAAACAAACTCCCTGAAAATTTAATGGATCAAACAGAAACAAATGGCTCCATGAAACAATAAGAAATAATAAAATGAAGTTAAAAAGGCTGGAGAAAAAAGAAGAAAATATAAGGTATATCATAGCAAAAAACAACTGAACAGGTATTAGGGAGGAAAAATATAAGAATTATTGGCATGCCTGAGTATTATGATCACAAAAGAGTCTACATATAATACTGCAAGAAATCGTAAAACCATCCATCTTTCTTAGAACTACAGGACATAGTGAAAACAGAAAGAATCCACTAGCTACCTCCTGAAGAAAAGGAAGGAAAGAAAGTTTTTTCCCAAAATCCAGAGCTTCTAAGTCAAAGGAAAAAAAATGCAGCAAAGAGCCAGAAAGAAAGCATTCAAGTACTGAGAAGCCACAGTCAAAATTCTATACAATTTAGTAGCCACCACTATAAAAGCATGGAAAACTTGGTATTCCAGAATTCCAGAAGGCAAAGGATATAGGCTTACAGCCAAGAATAACTTAGCAAGAAAAATTGAGTATAATCCCACTGGGGAGAAAATAGACCTTTAATGAAATACAGGACTTCCAAGCATTCCTGATGAAAAGACCAGAGCAGTTGAGAAATGTTGAAGTTCGAATATAGAAATGAAAAGAAACAGAACTAAAAAGGAGCAACCATAAGTGACAAGACAAGGGTAAACTGATTGTTCTCTAACACGAGATGACACACGTGTCCCTTGTGAGCCCTGTCATCATCAGGGACCACAGAGAGAGTCTAAGCAGACAGAAGGCCTGGGAGTTGGTTCTGTTACCTGTCTTGATGATCTAAAGAAGAATGTAAAGAGAAGGGAAAACAAATGTACTAGAGAAGGGAGGGAAAGGAAAGTTAAAGAAAATTTTCTTACATAGAGCATACAAATAAAAGTCCATACCAACAAGGAGGAAGGAGGAGGAGAGACTGACATTTGGACCTCATTCTCATCAGAACTGGTCAAAGGAGGGAATAATGTGTGTGTGTGTGTGTGAGCACACACACACACACAGTACAAAAATACATTTCACTAAGCTGGGAAATAGGAAAAGGGGAGAAGGGAAAGTTAGAGTTAGGATAGATTAAGGGAAGGATTAGTCCTGGGGGTGGGGGGGGGAACTTTTTATTTTTTCATAATTGATAGGTATTTTTATTAATCATCTTCAGATAGTCTGATGTTTCTGCTCTATATCTTTTAGTTACTAATATCATAAATTTTCCCTTTTGGTGTTCTTTGACAGTTCACCAGTTAAATGGAACATTAAATATGATCCTCTCCAAGACAAAAGAATTGCTTGTGACTATTTAATTAGATACCATAATTATGTTCAAATCACTTTCTAAGACAACTGGCCATGGAATTGTTTGCTTTTATTTACTTTTGAGTTTTTGTTATTGTTGTTGTTTTAAATAGTATTTTTCCCCCAATAACATGTCAAGACAATTTTTATCATTCATTTTTATAAGATTTTGAGTACCAACTTTTTCTCCCTCCCTCTCTCCTCCCCTCTTCCAAAATATGGATAGGCAATTTGATATAGGTTATACATGTGCTGTCATGGAAAATATATTTCCATATTAGTCACAGTTGTGAAAGAAGAAAGAGATCAAAAGGAAAAAAAACACACAAAAAAATAAAGTAAGTGAAAAAAATATGCTTCAGTCTGCATTCAGAGTGCTTCAGTTCTTTATCTGGATGTGGACAAGCATTTTCTTTCCTGAGTCCTTTGTCTTGGATCATTGTGTTGCTGGGAAGAGCTGAGTCATTCATACTTGAATATCACACAGTGTTGCTGATACTGTGTACAACATTTTCCTGGTTCTGCTCCTTTCACTTTGTGTCATGTCATACAAACCTTTCCAGGTTTTTCTGAAATCTTCCTGTTCATCATTTTTTATAGCACAATAGTATTCTATTACATTCATATACCACAGCTTTTTCAGCCATTCCCTAATTGATGAGTGCCTCCTCAGTTTCTAATATTTTGCCACCACAAAGAGTGCTGCTATAAGTATTTTTACATATGTGGGTCCTTCTCCCTTTTTTATGATCTCTTTGGAATATAGACCTAGCAGTGTTGTTGCTGGATCAGAGGCTACATACAGTTTGGTTGCCCTTTGGGCGTAGTTCCAAATTGCTCTCCAGAATAGTTGGATCAGTTCGCAACTCCACCAACAATGCATTAATGTCCCAATTTTCCCACATCCTCTCCAACATTTATCATTTTCCTTTTTTGTCATATTAGCCAATCTGATAGGTGTGAGGTATTACCTCAGAGTTGTTTTAATTTGTATTTCTCTAATCAAAAGTGGTATAGAGAATTCTTCATATGCTTATAGATAGCTTTGATTTCTTCATTTGAAAACTGCCTGTTCATATGCTTTGACCATTTGTCAGTTGGGAAATAGCTCATATTCTGACTCAGTTCTCTACATTTTTGAGAATTGAGACCTTTATCAGAGATACTTACTGTAAAGATTATTTCCCAGCTTTCTTCTTCCCTTCTAATTTTGTTTGCATTGGTTTTGTTTATACAGAAACTTTTTATTTTAATGTAATAAAAATTATCTGTTTTACATTTTGTAATGCTCTCTATCTCTTGTTTGGTCATTAATTCTTCCCTTCCTCATAGATCTGACAAGTAGACTGTTGGCCAATTGTACTTTTTAAGGTGTTGCTTTCTTTAATGGATTTTTGTATCTCCTTTTCCATTTCACTTATTCTACTTTTTAAGCAATTGTTTTCTTTTTTCCAGGGTATTGACTCTTTTTGCATAATTCTCTTGCATCAATCTCATTTCTTTTTCTAATTTTTCTTCTAACTCTTATATGATTTTTAAGCTCCTTTTTGAGTTTCTTCCATGAGTTCTTTCTGGGTTTGGGACCACTTCCCATTTTTCTTTGGGGTTCTGAATTTGTGTCTTGATCTTCATGTCACCAAAATACCTTCCTATGGTCAGATTCTTTTTTGTTGTTGTTCCTTTTTTTCATCTTTTTTGGACTTTTTCCTTTCTTTTAAGTTTGAGCTCTGCTCCTGAGGTAGAAGGGACACTGTCTCAGGCTTCTTGTACCAGGGGCTACAAACCTGGCTGTTTGCCTGGTATTGCACTGATGTTGCCCTGAGGCCCACAGGGCACTTTTGTGTCTGGTGGTGCACTGAGGGGATTGGGGTGGGTGGAGGAGTGACCAGTGCTGCTGGAGGCCATAAGGGTCTGGCAGCTTACCTGGTGTTGGGCCAGGGTCCTAGGGCTGGTGTCTAGCATTTTCTGAGGCCAGTGGGATGTTTCTGCATTCCCAGGGGATACACTGCCTATTTGCTTAGGCACCCATAGGGTTGACATCTACCTGTTTACCCCAGGCTACACTGAAGCATGTTGAGGTCTGGCTGCTAGAAGTTACTTTTTTGCCCAGGGCTGTGCTAAAGCACATGGGGTTCTCAGAGCTGGAGTCTGCATGTTTCCCTGTCTATGTTGGGGCACCACGGGACTCCATTGACATTTATCTTCTTCACTGCACTGGGGCTAAGGATCTACTGCTGGTTTGCTGAGATGGGTCTTGCTGCTAGCTTCCTGGGAAGCTACCTGTCCTGGACTACACTCCCCTTTTACCTGAATGAGACAGATCTTTCCTGCCAATCTTCCAAGTTTCTCGAGCTCAAAGATTGTTTCACCCTGTCTTTTGGCTGTTTCTACTGTTCTAAGATATATTCTAAGGCATGATTTTATAGTTGTTTGGAGGTGAATATGGGAGAGTTACGGCGATTTACTGCTTAGTCTGCTATCTTGGCTTCCAGAGTAAGAACACTTAACTAAGGACGTACAGAAATCTCCATCACTCCCTTTTGGGTGGTAAAGAATGAAAATCTGACTATGTGACTGTGCGTGTTTATAGGAATGCTTTTGTTTCTCTGTTGTTCTCATTCGGGAAGGGGGGGATAAAGCAGGTACGTGCTGATTTTCAAAATTCAGTTAATTTTTCAAAAAGAACAACACTGAGAAAAGAATTAAGCAGACACTGATCAAGGTGGTGAGTAAAAGAGCCAGCGTTCAAAGGCAGATCTTCTGCCTCCAAATGTAGTGCCTTTCTCCATTATACTCCCTACACTGCCTTTTTGGGGGGAGGGATAGGGAAATGGGGTAAAAATCCAATAAGTTAGGAAATCTCCTAGTTGAAGAAGGTCTTCATTCTTGTTGGCAAAGCAATGACCTTTTGGAAGAGGTGACACTTGATATAACTAGTTTCATTGTAGGAGCAGTCAATGGTCACAGTTAAAGTTAAAATAACATAGTTAAAATACAGGTCTAAAATACTGTAACTAAGGAAATGGGATCAATCAACCTCTACTTATTAAATCATTTTCTGCATTTGTAAAAATGAGGAGATTGGACTAAATGACCTCAGTAGTCCAGCTGTCCTCTATGGGCCTGTGGTTTTTTCAGGAACAGTTTAGGTGTGGTCTGGAATGAAGAAGAGTGAACCATGTGACCTCCTGAGGTCCCTTTCCATACTGTGATTCAGTTCTGTGGGAAGCCAAGCTTCATACTAACATTCTTATACCATTTTTTAACAGAATTCCCAATGGAGTGAGTAAAAGAAATGTTTATTCTTTGAGGAAAACAATTAAGGAAATGATGCAGGGCAGAGAAAATAAGCTTTTCCCCTTCAGGTACATCCGGCCTATACCAGTTTTCCTCTATGAAGCCACTGAAATATAACAAGCAGTTAGTTTCTTGTCTTTTTGAGATCTCCAGCAAGTCATTCATTGAACTATGTAAATTCACATTCACTATGTAAAGCAGTTTTAGTAATGATAATACTAGGTGATAATAATAATACTTATATAGAGCTTTAAAGTTTACAAAGTGCTTTATAAATAATATCTCATTTGAGCTGAACAACCCTGTGAGGCATGTACTACTGTAAATATTAATCTCCTTTTTACAGATGAGGAAACTAAGGGTAATACAAGTTACATGCCTTTGCCATGGTCACATAAATAAGTAATTTTTGGAGGAAGCATTCAAACTTAGGCCTCTTTTGACTTAGTATAGCCCTGAGGAAATTGAGGGAGCTGGAACCACCCTTTTTGGCCATAGATATAGTTGTAGTAGAGAAAGGCCTTTCATCACATAGGGTTACATATAAGGGATCTTAGAGTTCAACTCGTCCAACCTTTCATTTTACAGTGAGGAAAATGCCGACCAGAGAGGATAAATGACCTGCGTACTGACAGTCACCCTGGTAGTAGGTAGCAAAGTCAGGATTTAGTAAAAATAATAATAGCTGACATATATGCATCTCTTTGAGGTTTGCAAAGGACATTACATACATTATTACAAACCTATGAGGTTGGTCATACAGACATTATTTTTACAGTTGACAAAACTGAGACTCAAAGACAATGAATACCTTGCCCAGCTTACCCAGACAGTTAAGGATCAGAGACAAGACATGGACTGGGGTCTTCCTTGCTCCAGGTCCACCTTTGGATCCACTGCTCACATTCAAATCTAGGTTTTCTGACCCCAAGTTCCATGTCCTTTACCTAGTGACATACCAATTTGGGCGAGACTATAATAGTTATGATGTCTGCCCTCTCCCATTCCCACCTTGCTGGAAAAAGACCAGGCCCCCCAAAGAGTCTTCATGGTCTTAGAATACATCTACTCACCAATGTTGACTCTATGTTTGAATTATAGAGTTGGAAAGAACATTGAACAACTTCTGTTTCATCCCCTTACCATACCTAGATGATACCAGATAACTATTAGGATCTATCATGTTTCATAGGGTCATAGGGCTTCCAGAGTGATGGGGACCTTCCTTAGCTACCTCCAAGGAAGGAGATTCTCAAGTTTGCCTCAGCTGTTCTCCTTCATTATCTTTGTAAACTTCACCTTCAGGAAATCTCTTTCTACATTGACCTAAGTCTTAGAATTCTGGGGAATCAGGCCAGGGTTCAGCTTTAGGGATGTGAATTTTTCCTTGGCCAGAGCAGGAAAAAAACTGGGCCTTCCATGTTGTCGTACTGGTCTCTGAATTTCCACTCTTAGAGATCACTGTGCTAGGCACTCATTGCAAAGTCATTTGGAACTGGTGGTCAGTTCCAAACTGTTAGGTCCACTCTCAACCTCTCCCACAGAATAGTTTTTAATTCTGCTCATTTCCTACCTTAAAGGAGCCCCAGGGCCTACTAGAGCAGAAATGCTGAGAAGAAACCCTGAACCATTTTGCTTTTGTGTGAGCTTCTGCAAAAGGCCAATTGAGCAGCTGGGGTGTGAGTTCCTAGCAGCCTAGGGTAACAGTAAAGGCTCATGTCCCTTCCTTCCCCCTCCCAGCCCTCTCCCCAGGAGTCTGCAGAAAGAGGGAGGCTAGGAAGCGTGTTGTAGGAGTCTGTGTCATAGGTCTTGTTCTGCTGGCAGCTCCAGTTAGGAACTCTCCTTCTGGGGCTTGGAATCAGTAGAACTGAGGCATCTGCAACATCGTTACTGAATCTTCCCATTGCTGTCAGAAACTGCAAGTACTGTACCTCCTTCTGCGCCTTCCAGTCTTCCATTCCCCCAGGCCTTCAACCCTGAATCCCCATCTTCAGGGGGAAGGGGGAGGTCCAGGGTTTATTCTCCAAACCAGCTTTCCCACAAGTCCACTTAGCCCAGCCAGCAGGCCAACCCCTGGCAGGCCTGTGTTTAAATAGGAAACCAGATCCAAGGATACCCCTCTTGGGACATTCATAGGGAATACTCCCCTCTGACTAACCTAATCAGTATGTAGATGTCACTGATGTTTATACAACTGAAGCTGGGGGGTTGAAGGGGATTCATTTGTCTGGCCAGAGCTCAGCTCCAAAGCACAGCACTCAGCTTGGTCCGATTGGAGGAGATTAAAAATAACTCTTCCATCCTTGTCAAAAGTTTGCATCCCCTTTTGTAACACCCCATTAAGCAATCAGCCTCCTCCCCTGTATCCCCGTTCACTGGCCGCACTAATGCGTAGGCTTTTCACAGCACGCAAAAGCCTCCCGCAAAAGGCAAGACACCCTTACTTAGCCCTCAGCTGGCTACTAGAATCGGGCCTCCCCAGGAAGACACGCACTAGACTTTTAGCAGGAATACGGGAGGCTCATGCAAGGAAGTCATATTAAAGCTATTTGTGAGGTTGCCAGAGGGATTTCTTTGATTTATAAAGTATGAAAGATTGCCATTTATGAATTCACAAGCGAATGAGTTATTGCCTGAATTGTGCTCCCTAGAAGCTCATTATGAATCCCAGTGTGAAAACTGAACGGCTGCTTTTGTCACCAGCGTGTAAAGCGCGGCAGCGCTGCCTGCGAATGACCTTCTCTTTTTCCTCCACACAGGCTGGGTGGTGGGCTCTCTGGAGATCCTCGGCAGCCCAGCTGGCCTGGTCAGAAGCATTGGGAACGGCATCGACGACTTCTTTAGGCTTCCCTACGAAGGGCTGACCCGAGGCCCTGGGGCATTTGTCAGCGGAGTTTCCAGAGGGACTACATCCTTTGTAAAGCACATTTCCAAAGGTAGCTCACTGATACATCGATGCCTCGTTTTTATTCCTTTCCCTTTCCCTCCTTTTTTTTCTTTTTAAAATTTTTTCAAGAACGTGTTAAATTCTGAACTACACTCAGGTGGCCTCTAGCTTTGCTTTGGCTAGTTAGCTCTCATCAAAATGTTGGATTTGTAACCAAGCCTGTCTATAATGTCTTATGTATTCAGCAGAGCACGTCCTGCCTAGAGTGTGTGCTAGAAGGCTTCAGAACTTTAAACCTCCCACTGGGGAAACCAAGGTTGGCTCTGCTGTTAGGCTGTGTGATAAATAGAGAAATATTAAAGGTGTTCAGGACTGCTGCAAAGCATCAGAAATCCTACACTCTGTTGCCTCATCATATTTATTATTTTTTTCAATGTAGATACAGTTGTCATAACTTTTGTAAGTATGTGGATACGTTTTGACGTGAAAGCAGATTGGGATGTAAAACATAACCAGCCTTTCCTAAGCAAGACACAGAAACAGTGCCATCTTGTGGCCAAGACTTCCAGGAACAAAGCCTGCCTCTGCCAGCTGCCAAGCTGTGAATGCTGGTTCTGGCCAGGCATACAGATGCCTGCAGAGGGAGGAGGGGCTTGATTTTTCTTTCTTTCTTTTTTTTTTTAAACTAACCTGGGTTCACCCCTTCTGTGATGCTGAGGTCAGGCCTATAATGACTTGGGTTCCAGCAAAGGACATCCGAGCTTGTTCCTTGTCCCCACTTCCTCCTCAGCAGGAGCTAGGCCAAACAGAACAAAAGGCTTTTCACCCCATAAAAGTAATTTTGATTTGGGAAGTGCTACAGAAGATGACAAGGAACTGTAGGACCTACCCCCCTCTGAGTTACCTAAGACTATATAGAATGTCTCAAAAGTAAGCACGGGTATGAGATCGGAGATTCCAGGCAGCTTGAGAGAGGGAGAAGAGGAGGGAAAAGGGAGCAAGGAAGACATCCCCAGCCACAGTAGACTAGTGAGGAGGTCTGTGAACTTTGTTGGAGGACCTTGCAGAGAATTGCCAGATGATTCACTGGTAGATTTTTCAAAACTTCCAAAGCACCGGTAGTTAGTGTTTGTATTGTTTCTCCTTCAAAATAAAACCACCACCACCTCCCAGATTTCTCCTAACCACAGGAGTAACATTAGCATCCCAGGTCTTTATTTTGTAAGGATGGGCTTTCTCCACTGACTCTCTCCTTCCCTTAGCAAAGCCTATTTCTTTTTCCAATTGCTAGCAAAGGTGCAGCTGCAGGATGATCCCTCCAACGGATGGGATAGTTTTCCTGTGATGTTTACTGAAGCATTAAGTTTTGTTCACTGAGATGTATGCATGTTTCCTCGGGGGAATTCTGGCTTTTCCAGAAAGAAACAGAAATGGCCTTTCTGGGGAGCAAAAGAATCGTGACTTTTCCGTGATTTGTTCCCTTGATTTTCTTCACATTCTTTTCAGTTAACATCCTGCATTCTCAGTGGCACAATCAGTATTTCCTTAGCCTGTCAAATGATGCCGTTTAGTGTCTCCCTTTATTATGACTAAAGCAATCAGGAGAAAAATCTCTCATTCGGAAAGTGGAACCATGTCTTTGCAACCTGCCTGGGCCCCAGAAGTACAGCTCCTTGCTAGAGACCTTTCAGATCAAAGTGGGCAGGTTTTGCCCTTTGGAATTTGACCTAAATGAGGCCTTCATTCAGGTCCCAGCCAAACTATACCAATCTAAACCACTAAGGATACTCATTCCTATTAAATAACTCTCCTAGAATTTACAAATGACTCCTAACCTAGCCTTTCCCTCCTCTTTCTCCCCTCACCACCAGATACTAAAAAACTGCCTCTGAGGTATAATTATAATCATTTTCTTTTTAATTCTTTAATTTATATCTCTTTTTGTAAGCTTCATATACCAGGTGGCCAAAGAATAAACTGCTCTCACTTGTTGATTGTGGGTCTGATTTTCTATCCTTCCCTTTAAGTTCTTTAGCCCAGGAAATAAGGCATTTCTCTGTTCTGCATCACCGCTGTGCCATGTGAGTGTCCTGCTGACATATGTCACCTTGTGTCCACAGGTACTTTGACATCCATCACCAACTTGGCCACAAGTCTGGCCCGGAACATGGACAGGCTCTCCTTGGATGAGGAGCACTATAACCGGCAGGAGGAATGGCGGCGTCAACTTCCTGAGAATTTGGGAGAAGGGCTCCGGCAGGGTCTGTCTAGACTAGGCCTCAGCCTCCTGGGTAATGCCTTAGGAACTGTGATTGAGTATCCTTGGTCAGTTATGTTCTACTACAACACACACACACACACACACACACACACACACACGCCTTCTCAGGACACTTGCAACTCTGCCTTTACTGCTAAGAATCAACTGTAGGGACTGTAAGCATTTTGTCAGCCTTAGATTCTCCCCAAAAGATGATAGAAGTAAAACAAAACCCAAAAACTTGTCCCAGGTCACACAGTGAGTCACTGGGAAGATTGGAAAAAACAGGACTCTGAAACCCAGTTTCCCATGCCTTCCTGTTGCTGTTAGGCTCTAACATCCAGAGATTAGCCTGTGCTTAAGTGAGTTCTTTCTCTCTTTTCTGGGGGTTATTCGAAAGTACAAGAGCTTTGCATTCTTTTTCCTCTAGTCCAAAACATGTCTTTGGCTTTCATGTGATGCTCCAAAGAAAGGAATAATTTTCTCTTAGACACAGTGAGGGTGACAGAGTCAGCCCAAGGACACTACCATATGTCTGTTAACTTTCAAGTGAATTATAAGAAAACCTTATAAAACTCATTGCTCCTTCTGAACCATAGATATTGTAGATGCTTGTTTTTGTTTGAAAACCACTTGAACAAAGTGCAAATGTCATGTAAACTTCAGTGAGGAGCCTACTTTTCTAAAGAGAGCCCGATCAGCCTGACTCAGTGTAATTATTGTTTGTGAAGCAGCCAGATGGTATGGTTGGAGGTGAAGATTGCTATGGATATTTCAAAATATTACAAATGTTTGAAAAGGCTTTGCTTTGGAAAAATCTATGAAAAGGAAGCTTCTGAGCTGAAATTCTGTGGAACAGGGTTTTCAAGAGTATTTTTGTTTGTCACCCCAGCAAAGGAATTTAAAACTGTATTGCTTGGCAAGCAGCCTCGGTGTATCTGAAGGAGTATGCGGCTCACAGAGATCAAAGTGGTCCAGGGCAGCCCGGAGCCAGAGGCTAGAAAAGATGAGCCTGAGAGGACTGATTCCCTTCCTCATCTTCAGCACTCAGCACAGCTCCACAGCTTTGCAGCCACAGCCCAGAAGGGGCCCCAAGAGGAAGGGGTAAAACATTACAAGTTCAGGTTAAGTTACTGGAAATTATTTAAGCAATAACATTCGATGGTGTGGGCCACTGTCATTTGATAATGCCTGGATACTAAGAAGCTAATGAACTAGGATGAAAACATTGTTTAAAGGGAATGGCAATGTCTTCTTTCTAAAGTAGCAGGCCTGTGGCAAGTGGCCCTGGCCATATTTCAAAGAACCAGAGGCTTAGAAGGGCTTTGTGAAGGGCCCATCCAAAGGAAAGGGGACTTAAGCAGAAGGAGATGAGCGGAGAAGTGAATGCTTTCATTTGTGTCCTGTGGGATTAAGTATCTGTAGCTTAGAGGAGTGGTAATGAGACTAAAACATAGTGTTTTTGAAGCATTTTATCCTAATTTTCATCATTCATTCATTCTTTCTTTCATTCATTCGTGTATTCAAGCATATATTAAGTGCCTACTATGTGCCAGTGGTGTAGTTTTAAAACATCCAGTGTGCTCAGTTCCCATCAGTGACTTTGGCCTTATTGGCCAATGAAAACCCAGATAGGTTCTAGCTCCGCAGCAGCAGTAGAATTAAGATTTGGATTGAGATTGAATGCCGGGCTTTCAGGTACAGACTGAATGTGTCATTGCCTCCTGGATCCATCATTCCATCCCTCTACCTAATTTGAAATGTTTGGTATCCTGCCACATGTTAAAAATAATGCCTGTCTTCAGCGCTGTTGAATCAACCACTAAAAATATATTGAATGCCACTTTAGGCTAGAAATTTCCAAGTGAAACAAAAAGTCTTCTTGACCAGCCATAGCAATCTTCACTGTATTCTTTTTCCCCCATTGTTCCATACCTGAAAGCATCAAAGAACATGCTATCTTGCTTTTTCAGAGGTTTCCACCGGTATTTTCATAATGCTAGTCCCTTTTGTGTCATTAATAAGAATAAAAGTGGGCATTCTGCGTCTCCTGGATATCTCCATGTTCTCTAGTTGGAATGATAAGGTTTTGAATATATGACATTCTACTGTGAATGCTACTTGTGTATCAGCAGGCTCCAGGGGCATTTCTAGTTTTCATATTTTCTGGGTCCCTAGAGCTCTAAGCCTAGAAAGGCAGTTTGGTGTAGTAGAAAGAACATGAAACTTGGAAATCAAAAAACCTGAGTTTGAAACCTGGTGTTATCACTAACTAGCTGTGTGATGGTGAGCAAATTACATAATCTCTCTGAGCCTGCTACTCACTCTAAAACCTGAATAAGCATATGTACCTCTCAGCGTTGTCATGAGGACCAAGCAAGAAATGTCCTGCAATTTCTAAAGTGCTACATATGTGTCATTGTTCATGAATATGAATATGCCATTATTCCTGAACAGTTGGTTTATTTATGTTAGTCCTGGATTCCAGTCCATTTGTGAAAGGAACCTGATTTGGTCCAGAGCAGCTGCTATTTACCAGCCCCTGAGAGACCAATGAACCTGTCTGAGAGTCTTCTGGATCTGCATAGACAATACTTGTCCCTAGATGCAGAGGGATACAGGCCACGGCATGAAGGAACTAAGGCTGATAATGCTGTGCAGCCTAAACTCCATCATCTCTCACTTGGTGATGCCCATTGCTTTTCTGGCACTGAACAAGGCAGCCTATAAGCATAAGAAGACTCAAGAGGAAGGAAGGAAGAAGTTTGCCTGGGTTAAGAAGAAATAAAAACCCTGTAAAGGCTTTAAAAACAAGAAGAGTACATTTGACTTGAAATCCCAATTCTAGGTTCTACTCTGAGCATTGCCATATTAAAGCTGTGGGTCTTTAGGCAAATTGTCTATCCTTTTGGGGGTCTGTGACAACCTTGGAATAATTAATCTGGAGTTCTTACCAGTTATTATTACACATTATATTATTTCATCATATAATTTTATTATTAAATTAAATATAGATCTTTATTTTGGCTATTCTTTGTAGAAAACAGTCATAGCTCTTTAACATGCCAGGCCTAACTCATTCCAGTGACACAGGAACTGTTTATAGCTTATAGAGTAGGGCTTCAATGTCTAGTTTCTTAAATGCAAACAGGTATTCAAAGTGAAACTTTTCTTTGATCTTCCATTTTCTTCAGCCACTGACTACAGTGAAGGCTGTCATTACCATAGTTTCAATAAACTATTTCAATATCCAGAAAAGTAAAAAGACTCAAAATTATGGCAAAACGTAACTCAGATGCTCTCCATGCAAGAACGAGCTGCCAAATCACATGCCTCCTGGTTAACATAAAGAGGGCACTCTGAGTGTAAAGGTGGCACCATCACACACTGTAACCTCTTATTGATTACCAGTCAGGTATTCACCATTTCCTTGGCACTGAATGTATGCAGCGCACTGCTAAATGGAGGACCCACAAACAAAGCCTGGCCCTGTAGTCATAACCTATTCACCATGACCTGGAAAGAGTTAGGTCTCTTAGGAGAATGTACAGATGTTACACCCCTATTCAGCATCATCTAACTCTGTCCTACAATAGCAAATTATTTACTTTGCTTTTATATACTCACACTCCTCTCTAAAATAATAAGAAATAAAAAACGATTCCAGAAGGCTTGTGCTGTGCTCCAGGAATTTCTCTGCTGGAGTTGGGCCCGTAGGAGACTGTGACCACATGGAGATGGCTGTGATTTGACAAAACAAGGGCAACGAGCAGTTTCCTTGGCGGGCGCTTTACACATAACAAGAGAAACCGGACGAAGAGAGCTTTCTACATGTAGGGCTGGGGGCAAGAGAAGAGAAGGCGCACGGAGAGAGCTCTTTGGAGGGCTGGCGCAAGGGCTCCCAGGGGCCTCTGGGAGAAAACGCCCGGGCAGGGGCTGGAAGAAGAGGCCCCTAACTGCACTCTGTGCGCACTGGGATTTTCACACATTGACATTTCTACAAGGGATGTTTCCTATTCTCCTTAGTCTAAGCAGATTTGTGTTGACAATAGGAAACTGTCAAAAATTACTAGGAGACTTTGTTTTCTTACCCACAGTGAATATCAAGGAAAAATTTTACTGGAAATTGACTGCTGGTCAGGCCTTTGTGTTTCCCAGCTAAAGAAAAACATGAACTTGGAGACGCTTTAATTAACCTTAAAAACCAAGACTGGGAAGTACCTTCTTTCTGTAATGATATCCAAATTTATATTCAAAATGTATATTCCAAAAGTTATTATTATTATACACAAAGATATAAAGAGAGGTCACCAACACTTCTCCACCCACTGAAACTAATGGAGAGCCTATATTGTAAGGGATTTAAATGATAAAAAAAAAAAGAAAAAATTTTCTGAGTGGTGGTTGGTAAATGCTAGTGTGGTAGAGCTCTGAAATGTTTTAAAAATAGGTTTAATTCTTGTTTACCCAGTATGGGTCAAATACTGTTTCCTAACTAACTTGCCAGGCTTACAGTGAATGACTCCTTAAGATCCCATCCTAATCCCCAAGACCATTCAATAGAATGAAGATAGCTTCGGACTTGGAGTCTAAAGACCTGGGTTCAGGTCTTGTCTCTGACACTCACTGCCTACACTGAGTAGTCCTGTGACTATGGGCAAGTCATTTCATCTCTCTGGGGCTCAGTTTCCTCATCTGTAAAGTGGGACTAATGAGTAATACTTGCAATCCCTGCCTCCCAGAATGGATGGTTGTGTTTGCCTTAAAGCACCACACAGATATGAGTCATTACTGGAAAGAACAAACCACCCTAATAGGCATCTTCCTAGCTCTGCTTCCAAAACAAAGTAGCCTAATTGTATGGGGGTGGGGGGGTTGTGTTTGACAGAGGGGCTTGTCAGTGGGGACTGCTATCCTTTTTTGTTGGACTGGGAACTGAACTCCAGTGTGTTAGATTGCTGTGGGCTAAACCCTCTCAGAGAGTTAGATCATTGTGAAGGAGACAGTAAAAGTTTAACTTAAACAAAGCCAAAATTGTGCTCAGATCATTGGTATAGTGAAGGACTTACAATGAGGGTGGAGTTCTGTTTTCAATCCAAATAAAACTATGTTCCAGATTTAAGGTTTTCTTCTGGTCCAGGGATTTAAATCCTCATTAATTATTGGTGATTTTTGTTGTTCCAGGTGCAATTGCTGGTATTGTAGACCAGCCAATGCAGAACTTTCAGAAAACATCCGAGGCCCAGGCATCAGCTGGCCATAAGGCCAAAGGCGTTATCTCCGGTGTGGGTAAAGGAATCATGGGGGTGTTCACTAAGCCCATCGGAGGAGCAGCAGAGCTCGTGTCGCAGACCGGCTATGGTAAGTTCTACTTGAGATCATTTGCAGGACTGTGCCTCGGAAGGAGAACGATTGGTGTTGTGAAGCAAGCACCACACTTAGGTCAAAAAGCCTGGGCACAAATTCTGGCTTTGCCACTTAAAAAGCCATGTGGCCTTTACTTCCCTAAGCCTCCGTTTCCTTCGGGATACCATGAGGGGATTGGAATAGTTGCCCCCACACCCCTGGCATTCTGTGATTTTATCCTGAAGTGGGAAGTTCCATTTGACTTGAAGCCATTCACATACAGAAGAATTACAAGTAAACATGCACAGGGGCTGTCTTTCTCTCTGTTTCACCTCATCACACTGACTTGCACGAAGATGTTTTAGTTTTGTGGAATACCAAAGAAGTAGAATTACACTCACTATAAAATCCTTTTGTAGATCCAGACAATCAGTTAGTGATTTCAGCCTACATGCCGCTGCTGAAGCATTTTATGATGCATTAAAAGACTGGTCTTTTATCAGAAGTAACTAGGAAGAGGCATGTGTGTGCCACACATGCCCACAAGCACCCCAGCCCGCCTGTTTTAGGGGAGGAAGGGGTAGATGGATACTTGGGGTTAAAAAAGAAGTGTTATAGCAGGAAAAAGAATGATGATTTCTTCCAGTGAGAGATTTGAAAGCAAAAGTGGGTTATGGGCAGGCAGAAAGACCCCTTGGAATTCCAGGGTTTCCTGAGAGGGAATTGGCCCAGTGGATTCAGGCTCTGGTTTTAGAAGATGCTCTGACCTGAGAAGTGCCTGTGAGGGGAAGGATCCCCAGCTGAGACCACTCCCTGCCTGCAGACCTCTGGTTCTAGGAGCTAGATACGAAGAGTATTCATGCAGATTATTCTGCTTACAGAAACCTCTCCCAGAACAGGGGATAGGAACAGGAACTTGGCCTGTGATTTGATTAGTATAAGGAATTCCTGGGTGAGGAAAATTCTTTTCCTCCGGCAGGTTCTCTACACCTTCTCTGCAGTCCAGAGTCTTGGGGAGTTTCTTAGGGCACTGAGAGGTAGTGACTGGCTAAGGATCCTAGAACCAGTACACTCAGACTCAGTCTTTCTGTTTTTCAAGCTTGTTCTCTGTCCTCTAGGCCTTTCTGCTTCTGCTTTCCAGAACAAGAAAAAATAGAGAACTCAGAATAGTTTTCTAGAAAAAAGAAAAACAGTTAAGGCTATTCGTATTTAGAATATCCCCTCATTTTCATATAAAGCATTATTCCCCACTCTCAATATCTGTCTTCTCTTGACTAAAATTCTCAATGAGAGCACTTTGAAGTTACTTTTATTCTTTGTGACTTTTTTCGCCTTAATTGTTGAAATGCCAGTGGCGATGCAGTCGGACGTAATTTAAGAGATGTTGCCCGGCTGTGAGAGTCTACTACTCTTCTGCAGTGCTCCAGGTAGATACGCCCTGCAGACTTCATCAGGTCATAAAAACACTGGATCCATTTCATAACTCATCATGAATCTCAAATAGATCTGACTCCACCTAGTCAAACATAAAAATACATCTCCATGATATGTGATAAGCAAGAAATGAATATACAAGTTAGATGAACTCTCAGAATTGGGATTATGTCTGAGAGAATCTTTTTGGGGGGAGGAGACCACACAGAAATCAACATATGGTCTCTTCTAGGCATCCCCCTCCCTTCTTCCTCTTCCACTCCCTCCCTTTCCTCTTTCTTACATTCTCTCCATCTGTAAATAACATTTTTCCTCACGCAACAATGGACAAAACTCTGTAAGATTGCAACTGGAATACTGCTCTTAAGGATTGCCAGCAACATAGACATTAAAAGTTAAAATCTGTTTTCATATGCTTATGCTTTAGTAAAAATATCTCTCTTTTCAATATGGAAGTTTCCCCAGATCCTTGGGCTGTGGCATTTCCTCGGCTGCCTTCATTTGGACAATTCTGTACCTTGCTGTGTATTTTTTAGGCCTACCTTATAGAAGGCAAACATCTCCAGGAGCGTCACATGGCCTCTCTAGGCTTCCATCATTCTTGTAAATTTTTTATTATAGCACTGAAGTTTTTACAAACCACTAACTCTCAGCCTAATGACTAAGCCTCATTTATAAACATTTACAAGCCATCAGAAAGCACACATGCTGTACCATCTTCAATCTTGAAAAGCTTATTTGGAGACCTGTGGAGCTACTTCTTGTACCCTTCACTCAATGCTGGCACTAAGAAGAGCTCCTAATAAACCAGATGCCCCAAGTGGTCTCATAAATGTATATGGAGCCATGTTTAACAGCTGGATTAAGTAACTCAGCATTTAAATACAGTATCTAGGCAAACTGTGTGTGTTGTGTTTTTTTATTATTATTTTACCAACCATGACACAGATATGGAAGTATTTTAATATTAAGCAAGAAAGTTAATAGTCTTGACGTTTGTACATAAATTGTAAATGATGTGTATGATTCTCTTCAGGAATGATCACCCTCAAGAGTATTGTCCTTCGTCTAATTGCTAGGATGTGCCTGGATTTTAGGACATTCATATTTTAGTTTGTAGCTAATGCAAGATCACGAGGGTTAAGTGCATTGTAATGTTTAATGGATTATCTATACCCTCGCCTCCAAAGATGTGACATCATTTTGGATCTGTACTATTTTATGGCCTGCTCTAAACAGATGACATCACTATAACATGTAACTGTTTTCCAGAAAACAACCAGTCAGACTCTCTTACTTCTCTCACCCACAGGTATTTTACACGGAGCTGGACTTTCTCAGCTTCCCCAGCAGCGCTATTATCCAAGAGATCAGCATGCTGACCAGGCTCCAAATAGCCATGTCAAATACGTCTGGTAAAATTATTTAGACACTTGCTCATTTTTACATTCACATTGTTTATTAATGGGTCCTGGCTTGCTGTCTGACTAACAGGCTGCTTCTCCTGGAAAGCAAGGGAGAGCAGGGTTTTCAGGCATCTGAAACAGAGAGGTCTTTCAGTGACCCAGGGAAAGGAGACTGCTGACCCTCCAGACTCAGGCCATAAAGCTAATCTGTCCCTTTCACCATTTGGTGAAGTAAAGAATATGCCTTTGAGAAACCCTAGTCCAGAAGATATCCCTTCCCCTGGAACTGGGATCAAAACCAACTTCCCAAGGGGTGTTTTTCCAGTGAAAAGAGAATACTACTAACCAATGGAGGCAGGAATTCTGTGCCCAGGAGAAGCCAGTCTGACAAAGATCATTCTCTGTTCATGAGCTTCACAGCTGGGGGTTAAAGCAGGCAGAAATCAGCAATCAGAATGGAGTGGTCATTTCTAAGAGGAAAGTGAAAAAGGTTGAGTTCTGAAAGTTGGATGGCAGAAAGCTTAAGTAATTTTCTTTTACAATCTTGTGCTTTCAACATCATTTTCATCCTTTTTAAACAGGAAAATGCTGCAGTCACTGGGGAGACCAGAAGTCCACATGGCCTTGGACGTAGTTCTTGTGAGTGGGTCAGGCCAGGAACATGAAGGATGCTTGCTTTTAACATCAGAAGTGCTCTTTGTCGTCAGTGTGAGTGAAGACACACAGCAGCAAGCCTTTCCCATCACTGAGGTCGATTGTGTCCAAGATGTCAAACAGAGAAACCTCCTGAAGGTGCAACTCAGGCAGCCCAGAGTGACCTGTGACGTAGAGGTGAAAATTCAACTTGCTTTTACGTAAAAACCACATAGTGAACACTCCATCCTGTAGGGAACTGGGCAGGACGAGCTGAGCTGGGTCATCAGGCCTGATTCCTATAAGCCTAGACAAGGGCATTTGCCATTTGTGAGTGTGAAGTCCCCTTTCTTACCTCCTCAACCCTCATCTGCAGTTGAGGCAGATGTGGTGAGAGGAGGGAAGATGGTGGTAGCAAAACCATTGTGAAAGGCCCACCCCAGAAGCCCACCTGCAACCTTCATACCCCAACCCAGTGATAGGCAAAAAGTAGGTTCAAAGCCTAGGACCCCGACCAGCTGGGATCAGGCAGTCTCTTGTCTACACTTGGGTGTGCTCAGATGGACAGGGTTGAAGCTATTGCAGGTGAGAGCTGGAGCTTTCTGTCACCCCCAGGACATTTCTAAAAATTTTTTAAATTATGGCAGAAAGTCAGCCCTCCAGCAGGCTCTGTGCAGGGAAGAACTTCCCCTGCCCTGTCTCTTCTCTTGCCCATGTCAGAGGTAAATGAAGGAGCATAAAGAACACTGGACCTGTAGGAAGAGGACCCAAGGCCAAACCCACCTCAGCCACTTATAGGCTGCAGAGCCTTAGATAAATCACTTCACTTTTCTGGGACTCATGTCCCTATCCAGATTCTCTCCAAGGTCTGTCCTTATGGACTAGATCCCTCCATGCCATGTCCAAGAAGATTCTGGTGCCTGTTGTAGGTGGTCTGGAGACAAGGCTATGTTTCTACCCTCTCTCCTGTGTATGAGTTAGGTGCATTAGGACCATTATCAGGGCACCCATGGCTGTAGAGGTGTAAAAGAGAGTGCACTGTGACTCTGGAGTCCTCAGGGTTCAGTGGGACACAGGATGAAGCTGTCAAGCCAACAGGATTGCCCCTTTTTTCTTCCTCCTTCCACCACATTCTGGGGGTCAAAATATTGTTAAGAAACATAAATGCCAGGGACTGTTTCCTTTTTTGCCAGCCTCTTTGTGCTCCTTCCTGTGATTGGGAATTTTTCTGGGTCACCTCTGCCTGCCTGACCAGTCAATAGGTATAATTGTTGGATGTCAATGGGGTGTATGGTACTAAGTTCTTTGGGAAGATGAGGTGAGCAGTGACCTGAGGACACACCTTGCCCTGGCTTGAACAAGGGCCTTCTCCTAGAAGGTTGTTCTCTGCCCCTCCCAGCTGAGCTTCCACTCTATTTAGGGGGCAGTGGCATCCAACCCCAATCAGAACCTCTGAATGAGGCATACTTTGAGCCCAACTTCAAATGAGTTTCTTACCCAACCAAAAATAGGTGGCTGTTGATAACATGCTGGCAGCTGCTTTCCTAAGTCATGGTGACTCTGCATGGCCACTAGTCTTCAGAGAAAACGACATAGTCTTGTCTTCTGGAAATCATTTGATAATTGTCCTAGTATTAAAAATTGTTTCTCTCATACCACTGTTTGGGGTAGAGTTATCTGAGAAGATGGAAGCAAGCCAATGACAGCAACTTCTAGATTTCCTTAGTTTCCTGGATCACAATCAGTCAGGTTTTAAACCATGGCTTGGCATCAAGACCACATTGCTGTTTTGAGTTGATGACTTTCTGGGGATAAACAGAGGTCATATGTCCAAGCTGACTTTATTCGATCTGCCAAAACTGTTAGATTCAGTTGACAATAAAGTAGTGCTGATTTGGCTTCAGGGCTTGGCAGAGGGAAATAACATTGTCTTCAAGTGACTCCCCTTAGTGCTTAATGAGAAGTCTTAGAGAACTTGCTGGGTAATTGTGACTGTTCTTCTCATTTGTTTGGAAAACACTGCGCTCAGGCTCTTGGGACTGACTGGAGATTCATCATTTGACACTGCCCTAGTTATCTCTACACTCCTAAAATTAGATCTTCCTCTTTCTCCTTTCCTGGATGGGGTAGGAACTTAGGGAGTCACCTTTACTGGAGGGGGGTCAGATTAAAGAAGGTCAAAGAAGATGACAGCTTAAGCTGTCACCCCTGGAAGCTGCCCAGAGCTGGTAGAGGCCTCAGCATCACTCAGCACAACCTACTTTCAGAAACACTTGACTTGATGTGGTGGTAGAGTCTGGAGTCTGAGGGCCCAGCTTCAATCTTGCCTTAACCACTTACGACTTTTGCAAACCAAAGCAGGTCTTTGCCTTTTCTGGGCCTCTTTCCTCATCTGTAAGATGAGGGGGGGCTAAAACTACTAGAATCTGAAACTCTAGGATCCTATAATCCGGGCCCTTATGCAATACGCATTTATTAGGCACCTGCCATATGCAGACACTGAACTAGGTGCTAGGGATACAAAGATACCACCTAGTCCCTGTCCTCAAAAAGATATATTCTACTGTGGGCAAACAATATGTACAAAGAAAATATAAAATATAAACAAAGTAATTACTAGGAATGCAGAGTACTAGACACTGAAAGGAGAAGGAGGGGTCTTGTATAGCAGATAGCACTTGAGCTAAACCTTGAAGGAAACTAGTGTCACAGGAGCCAGCCTCTGAAAAGGCTTAACTGCAGAAGATGGACAGAGCGCCGGCCCCGGAGTCAGGAGGACCTGAGTTTGGATCCGACCTCAGACACTTAACACACACACACACACACACACACACACACACACACACAAATTAGTCGTGTGACCTTGGGCAAGTTACTTAACCCCAACTGCCCTCCAAAAAAATAAAAATTAAAAAAAAAACGAAGATGGGCAGAAAGCAACTCTCTAGGAGCAGGCTCTTATTCACTGCCAGGCTTTGATTTGTTTGTTTTTGTCTTTTTGGAGGGGGGAAGGCAGGGCAGTTGAGGCTAAGTGACTTGCCCAAGGTCACACAGCTAATTAAGTGTCACGTGTCTGAGGCCAGATTTGAACTCAGGTCCAACTGCCGCCAGGGCCAGTGTGCTACCTAGCCACCCCAGGGCAAGGCTTTGAAAAGAAAACATCAGAACCACTTTAGGCCTGTTCCAGGGTTGCTGCTTTGGGTCACTGCTCACTTCATCTTCCCAGAGCTTTTAGTTTAGTGCCATGCACCCTCAGGGCATCTATAATTGAAATAGCTAGTTCATGAAGGACAGCAGTGTACAAGCAATCCTGG